>NW_024962278.1:0-159249 GCF_019238085.1 Lagopus leucura | reverse complement strand
CTCCCCCCCAACCCCTCCATCCCCTCCAATCCCATTGGAAATGGATGCTCAGAGCTAAGGACACCTCTCAGCAGTGACAGCCACTTGGGCTCAGGATGATGTGGAGATGCAGGGAATGAGGTGTGGATGCTGCAGCCTGGCAACCACAGGCATCCCAGCACCATGCCTGAAATAGGACGAATGGAAATAAATCACTGCCAAGCCTCACTTTCTGGGCTGACCTGAGCATCTCCATTGGTTTGATGCCTCTTGATAGTCAGGAGTCGTGGGGAGAGGGGAGAGAGGGATTAAATCCACCCTGGTGGAGCATTAATGATGTAAAGGAGGCGAGCTAGCAGCACACTAATTACATTTGCAGATAACTTCAAACTGGGAGGAGATGCAAACTCTGGTGAGAAGTGAAACACAAAGGAATGCGGAAGGACCAGAGCTGTGGGTAGGAAGCGCGATTTAAACCAGCCCCCGGTGAATGCATATCCTCTGTTGTGGGAAAATAACCCCAAAGACAACTCAACGGGAGTGAAACACCTGGAGAGCAATAGCCTCGAGCAGAAAGCACTCAGTGTACCAGTTAGGAGATTGTGGTCGCTGCTATTGTGAGTTGCAGACCCAGAGGAATTGTGCTGTAGGGCAGGAAGGGGCCCCCGTGCTTTCCTCAGTCCCAAGAAGGATGCAGGCTGGGTAATTGTGGGGCTGGATCCTGGAGACCTTGAGAACCATGGTGGGAAACGAGGGGCCCAGCAGAGACTTGGGGACGTATTTGTGTTGCCCAGTCCCATGCAGACTGGGAAAGGAAAGAGCTGGTGGGACATCAGAGGTGACAAAGCTGGGAGAAGGGGGAGAGGAGGAAGTGCTACACTGCAGATGTTGTACTTTGCTATTTTTAGGCAGTTTTTATGACTGCAAGTTGTCACCAGAGGAGCAGGGTGAGTCTGGAGAGCAGCCTTTCCAGCAAGCTCCTGCCACATCTCTGCATGGCACAAGGAGTTGGAAGCACCAGCGTGCAGCCTCTCAGCCAAGCCCACTCTTTGTGGCAGCTGGAGGACACAGCCATGGCATGAGGGGCACAGCTTACAGCACAAGGAGCAGCTGATGACGTAATGGTCAGTGTGGTTTTGTTAACTTGATCTCTGTCAAAGCCACCTCCTCCAGCTCCGTCACCCTGAAACAAACCTGGAGAGGCTGCAGCTTATTGCTGCCTGGGATATGAAGACCAGCACTGGCCTGCTCACGAGCTATTTTCAAGGACCACATGTTTTTTCTGTGTTAAACCCACCCTGTGCAAATCTGCTATTTCCTTCTGCTTCCCACTGAGCTGAGAGCGAAGCACTCCCTTGCAGTGCCTCTGGTGGTACATCCAAAGCTGTCCTGCTGGGACCCAGTTTGCCCACTGCTGATGTGTCCCTCACACCATCCTTCCAAAACACCGGAGCAAGACTCTCTGTGCATGTCATGGTGAAGAAGTGGTGACCCCAGGGTTCTTGGCAGCTTGTTGCTATGGCTTCTGCCACTAGCTCTGATCCCATCACCAGGGACTGAGGTGTTCTCAGGCTGGGGTGATGCACAGGCATGGAGCTGAGACCTCAGTCTGCAGGGCTGAAGGAGTCCGTTTCCTATTTATACAATATCAATGGCTATAGAAGAGAGGTGTGCTGTCAGCTCCTTATAGCACAACCACCAGCCAGTGTTTCAGGAGCCCCCAGCTCCCTCTTCTGCTCCTGTAATTGTGTGCTCTGCTTGTCAGCAGCCCTCCAAGGATGAGCTGCAGAGCTGTGAGGGCTCAGCTTTCTGTGATGCGCTGGCTGGAGCAGCTGCCCTCCAGGGGCTGCACTATGCTCTCTATCCTGCTGCTATCCAAGTCCTTGGCCTACTGGAGTTTGCAGCAAGTAGTTAACTCGTGGCTTAAGTCTTGCTGCAGAAATAAATGGGATCCCAAAGGGATTCTCGTGACTGGCCCTCCAGGTCATGAGCTGTGTAGCAGATTAGGACAGCGGGTGGGAAAGCAATGCAGGAGCTGCAGAGCAGACGGTGAATGCAGCAGTCATGCTGTACCAGTCCTACTGGAACCTGGCTGAAGAGAGAGGGCTGGGCAGAAGTGTACTGAGAGACTGCAAGGTTCCAATGTAGATAGAAAGGGATTGGAAGCAGTAAGAGCACAGCAAGCACAAAAGGGACAGGTGGACGTGGACTGATGCTGCCCCGCTGCTCTCCTGCTTTCTGCCCAGAGGCTGCTGGAGAAGACCTGGTTCCCCTGGCACAGCATGTTGAGGGGGGTCCAAAGAGTGTTGCTGACCTCCAGTATGCGCACAGCTGAGGGCCTTCATATCCCCAGGAGCCTGCCTAGCTTTGCACTCAGCTCCAGCCACTCCTAGCAGACTGCTGAGAGCCACCCAGCCTGAAGTAGCCAAAATCAGACCCCAGGTCTTTGTTCCGTGCTGTGGGCATGAGCCTGCCCAAGCCCTGTGAGACCCATGTGTGAGGAATGTGTGCTTGAAGCATGCTCACGTGGCCCTGCATGGGGACGTGCACCCAGCAGCAAGTTGTGTCAGTGAAAATGAGCAGCAGCGTCTTGTCTCCTTCCCCTTCTTTTTTAACAGGGACATACTGTGCATCTGCTGTGCTGCGTTGGAAGAGGCCTCAGCTTCCCTCAGAGCTTATGTCAGGAGCTCCTGCACCCACATGAAGCTTTCTGAGGATTTTGTCATTTGCAGCCACCAGCACTTGAAACGGGTGCTGGAGTTATGAGCTCCCCATGCTGCTGGTGAGCCCCGATGCAATCTCAAAGCTAAGCTCTGGTGAGCAGCCCATGTCCCGCAGCCAAAATAATTCAGGCTCTGCAACTCGAAGCACAGAGCAATTCACAAGCTAACCCACTTGTAGGGCGAAGGATGAAGTGCTACATCCTGAATATGAGCAGTGAAATTACTAGTGCCACCTCTGTCAATGCCATCGAATCCCTCCAAAATGAATTCTTGAGAAGAAATGAGCCTGTTAGACAAAGAGATTTGCTGAACACTGTGGATTTGCCTTTCACAGCTCTGTGCAGGGGCAGCACAGGCTGACCTTCTTCCAAGGTCAGATAAAATCAGGCTGGGTGCAGCAGTGAGTACTTCCCAGTTTGCTCTCTCTGCTTGCCAACTGCTGGCTGGGTCCATTCCTGGGGAGATGGTATAAGATTAGGGCAGGTCTGCTCTGCTTTCTGCAGGACAAATGCTTAATCAGTCCCACTGTGCCTCCAGGAGGAGTGGGTGTTAAAATGTGTGCTGGTCAGAGGATGCTGTTCCCTGAAAAGCCAACCAGGGTGATGCTTGGGTATCAGTGAGCTATTGGGCCATCCAGGAAGCTGGGTGGGAGAAGATCCAAGGCTGAGAGGGTCTGCCATGGGGTGACCTCTCTGGAAAGGTCCATCCCCATCCATCTGACTTGTAAGGGACGTTGTCCATCCATTGTCCCGTGATGGGGGATTTGCCCTTAGTTCAATGCTTCATACTCTCCCCACCTGCTCTGACTTTTGGAGAGGCTCAGAGCAGCAGACAGCTCTAGTGTGGCTGCAATTCACCCTGCATGGGGAATGCATGGCTCAGGTGCTGGGTGGCATCTCTTGGACAAACCCCTATCCGAAAGAGGCACTGAACCAACCACAGTGCTGACCATGGGTTGGGATAGTCAGTCAGCAGAAAGTCATTCCCTTCTTGTTCAGAGCTTCTTCCCTCCAGAAGAGAACACGAGGTACGAGACATATCACAGGATCCAGACGTTCCATGCCTGCTGTTTCCTAGCTGCTCTTCTGGCTAGCACCAGTGTCCCTGCATGGCTCATGTCCCAGTTTCGTCTTCCAGCTGTATTGCAGGGAAGATGGCTGGGACAAACCTCGGTGTCCTACATGTTGTGATCCCAGAAGGACCCCGCAGAAAGGGATGTCGAGCATGGCTCTTTGTGCACGAGGGAGGTGGGGGATGACCAGGGGACTCCCAAAACTGCAGGTCCTGGGGACTGCAGCTCTGAGGACATGGTGGGCAAGGAGAGAAAGCCTTCATACATCCCTACAACTGGGCTGTCTTCAAGGGCTCTCTGCTTACAAAGCCTCTCTGCCTTTCCCTTGATATTTAAATAAAATCAAGCCTTTGAGGTTAGCAGAACCTCAGAAGAGGAATCGAGGAGTGTACAGAGTTTGTCCAGGGAGAGCCTCTGCAAAGCATCTCTCTGTGCTGCTGTGGTCTCTCTGTGCCTGCGCTGCGGGCTTTGCAAAATCTTCAGATCTTGCTGATTGCGAGGAAGGAAGCACACAGTAACAATTTGGTCGGGTTCCCCACTGCAGGGTGTGCTCTTAGATGTTGTGATTTCTTAATATGCTCCCTACATGTGAACATGCCAGGTGTAGGAATTTCATAAATTTGCATCTTCGCAATAGCTGCTTGATTTCCCCACCAGGATCAAAGCTGATCTTTCCTGGAGAGGCAGCCTGTCTACTCAAAGCATTTTTCATGTGACAACTCTGTGACAGTGCTGTAGATCTGTGAGTGGCCACCACCCAGAAACCCGTGCAGCTGATTGCACTGCTGCTTTACAGCTCTGTGCTCTGGGGCTGGGGTTTCCTCCTCCGCAGGCTGCCTACCTGCATGCCCTGGTGCTAAGAGACCTGGAGAGGGCCACAACCACACCAGCATTTAAAAGAGAAACCTTTCAGCTGGCTCTTTATTTGACAGAGCGTTTCACCCCATGCAGGCTCTCAAAATCTATCAGAAAAAGACTTTTTTTTTTCCCTCTGGTGAATAAAAGCATCTCAATGCTTTAATGAGGACATTAAATCCAGTTTCACCTGCTCTGACTAGTGCTATGAGGTCTTGTAGCAGAACAAACATCTTTCGTCCAATTACTGAAAAAATAACCCAGCTCTTTCCTTGATGGATTTTGTATTACCTTGTTCTTGAAATTCCCTTCATTTTTTTGTCATGTCAAACAGGAACACCCTATTCTCAATAGGGTATTTCCCAGCTCTTAGACTATGTAGCTGGGACAATCCTTTGTCAATGGTTAAACACCATCCTTCTCATGGATAGCTAAGAGCAGGCACAGAAGTGTTCCTACATTTTCATTACAAAATACTGCTATCTCTACATATAGTTTGTATAGTTCCAATGTCCCCCATCAGTATTACAAGTCTTGCCAGTAAAAGTACTCTGTTCCCATCTGTCACTGAATAATAACTATGTTTGATGCCTTCCAGTCTTCTGCGCTCGGTGGAAATTTAACAAATATCCACTGCATATGGCACTGTTGATCCCTCTTCCTGAATCTGAACTTACTGCCTAGGTTTCTGCACTTGTAGCACTTGGATTTCCATAGGCCTGAAGTCCAGAGGACAAAAATCAGAAGTTGAGATTAGTGCTGTTAAATTTCTGGTCTTGGAAGCCACGGTCGCCCCAGCCCACACAACCAACCGATCACAAAGCCCAGAGACAGGGGTTGCTGCAAGGCATGGTGAAGAGTCCTGCTTGCCTCTGTCCATACGGAGGTCCTACAGGGCCAGGAGAATATCTCATCCTTCTTGCAGCTACTTCCTCCACACCACCGCCAATCCCTGAGATCTCTTTCCAAGTCACTCCATTAAGAGCATCTCTCAACTTCAACTTAGCTAGTTCTCCAGGTCCTTGAGCCCAACACAGCACCAAATACACTGGCTGTGTGCTCTAAAACCTTCACCAGGGGAAGAGCACCTGAATAACAAAAGTGTCTACGAAGATATCTGCTCTACTCTTCATTTTGCATAGTTGATGGCCGAGACTGCTCTATCACCATGCCTCTCCCTTCAGCTGGTCATGGTGGGATGTTGTCCCACCCCACATTCCTGGAGTTTCCTCTGCTTTTGCTATGACTCTTCTCCATAGGAATGACCCCGCTGGGGCGATGGGTCTCTCCCAGCCCCTCCCAGTTCACTCTGCAACTTTGCCTGCACCCTCAATGCAGCCTGCAGAGTCTGTGCATCAGGATGTCCCATGAGCAGGAGTCAGGTGGTAACCTGCCAATTAACATGTCTTAATTGAAGATCACGTAACAAACGCTTCTCCTCGGGCTAGCTGGAAGTTATGGCTGTGATCAGAAGCTCAGGAAAGCCCAAATACAAATGTGAACAGATGCACATCTCAATGTGCCTCTTTGCTGCCAAGCTAGGGACCTGATATTTAGGTAAATCTTTGGCTTCCCATGGAGACTCAGGTTGAGCAAAAGCAGCGGTGGTGAAAGAGCTGGAAAATCAGACAGTAATTAGTAACCTACTTATATTCACATCTCTGTCTCTCTGGATTTCTTAGGTTGCTGTTTCCAAGTGGAGATCTTGGCTGAGTCTGTGCCTCTAAGGGTTTCTCTTGGGGTGAAGTAGATCCTTGTGAATGAGGGAACCCCAGTATGCCTGGAAGAGTCAACTTGTAGAGATCTTGGGAGCAGCATCCACCTGATGTTATTTATAATGGTGGAGACAAAAAACCATCTGGGTAAGTGGAACTGCGTAAAGACAGATGAAATGAAGCACTTTGCAAAGTCCAAACACAGCAGCACTGAGGGCATTGCTGAGTTGGCTTCCTGGCTGAGAGTCAGCTGCTGCTTCCAGAGGACCCATCCGTGTTGGTGTGCTGTGATGAGGATATCTGCAGAGCTGTCACTTGTAGCCACGTGGTCAAACTCCAGAGGGACCCCGTTCTTCTGGGGGTCAGCACAGCCATCTCCCCAAGCTGCAATGCTCAGGCCCATCGTGTGGTCTGCAGGAGCTGAGCTCTGCAGGTTTCTCATGGGAGACGTGTCAGGTTGGAAAGCAAAAACCTTTTTGCTGTGGGGCTGTGCAAACCAAGAGCAACGTGGGGTGGTGGAGGAGAAGCCGGCAGGGTCTGCTGGCACCTCGCGGCCCTCCCACACCCAGTCCCTGGAGGAGCTTGGGGGGATTAATGGCACCGGGTGCCTTTCCAAGACCAAAGTCCCATCACTCAGAAGGCGTTAGACATGGTCTGGAGTGACATGCTGCTCTCTGGCACTGACCGGGGCAGCCTGCTGACTGCAAATCTGCTGGGTCCACAGGCAAATTATCCGCACATCAGCACATTTAAGAGAAATTAATTTCCCTGCAGGAGCAAGGAAGAAAGTCTCTTCCAAATCAGAGCCTGGCTCACAATAGTGGCTTTGAAATGCGGTGACAATCTCGTATGTGCCACACAGAGAGAGATCGGTGTCTCGCCTGGAGACACAGCCAAGGCAGCAGGCAGGAAAATCACAAACCCCAGAGAAGAAGAACCTGGTAGCCTGCTTTCCATGTTAGTTATGGAGGACTGGGTGCCCTGAGCGTGTCTGAGATTTCCCTTTGCAGCCTGTGCAAGGACGCAGGAGCAATGAGAGGGAGAATGGGGTCACAGGTGCATGGGTGAAGAGGGAAATAGTTATAATAAATCTGCTGTAATCTAATTAGTGGCACCTGGCTGAAGAACAAATGTCCCACTGCTAAGGAGGAAGAAAAATTCAACCTTCTTGCATGTGTGCTGGCCTAAAATCATTTGTAAAGGATACAGTAACAGTGAAGAAACAAAGGTACATGGGGGTAAATAAGAAACAGAATAAAATAGTGTGTCTTTGGCAAAAAGAGATCAAGTGAGATCAACCCACTGTCTCTTTTGGGGAAGATAACTGTGGGTTGTTGTCTTTTTTTCTAATGGAAGGGAAATGCCATGGATTTCATCTAGCTGAATTTCAGCACAGAATTGTTGTGGCCCCGTATAAAATCTTTCTTGTGCCTTTGGAGGAGACGGGCTCGATGGGGTCAAACAGACCCGTGGAAACTGGGGACATTTCCAAATGCAGCCCCACAGTCTGATGGTGAGGATTGGGTGCCAGAAAAACAACTCTGCAGTTAGAAGTGGAATTCATGTGTCTTTTCTTTGGGCAGCTCTGGGAAGGACGGCTGCAATCCCTTGGTCCCCATCTCAAGGGGCAAAGAAGCAGCATGGAGAGGAGAGCTCCCCACAACCCACGTTGGCCCATGAGCCATCCCCAGGCAGCCCCAGGCGCTCTGTGCTCGTCCTTGCATCTGAGTGCACATTTCTACAGCTGACTGAGCCAGCTGGGGCTGCACAGGGCTGGGAGGGCTCCACGCGTGCAGACACCGAGCAGAAAGGAGCGCTGCTTCCCTTCCCAGCTCTTAGGTGGGGGGAATGGGTTGCTGGGGAGGGGGGGTTTAATAGGTTGCATAGGCTCTGTGTTGGATAATCCATAAAAGGAGATGAAAGTGGAAGGCTGGAAGCAAGGAGCGTGGTAGAAAAAATCAAAAAGGAAAAAGAAGAAAAAGAAGTTTTCCCATCTGCCAGGGACTGAGGTTGTGTGGCAGGGCCGAGAAGCTCTCGGGGCAGAAGTTCACCCCCATGGTGATAATTTTTGTATCTGTGCACCTTCTTGGGGCAGTGTTAGGACCTGAGAGCAGAGCACCCTGCTCTGAGCCTTCCTCCTCCACGCAGCCAGTGCTCTTCCAGAACCTCCCCATCCCAGGCCTGGCACTGCTCCTGGGATGCTGGTGGCACCGTAAGCTGGGGAGCCACATTAGTTTCCCATGGCCATGTTCTGTGCTCTGCAGTGTTGTTCGTTTTCCAGACAGGGCTTTGCAAATGTCGGAGGGATCGATGTCCCCATCCTGGGTGTGTCAAATGCCTCTCTGGGTTCTGCATCTTGTTTGGGTGTGCTGAGCAGGAGAAGGCTCTGTGCTGCAAAGTGAAGGACGCTCACTGAGCTGCAGTCCTGGCAAGGTGCTCTGCTGTCCTCCTCCCTCCTGAGCTGCTGTGGCACTGCTGTGGTTGTACGATGAGGTGCTGTCACCCGGTGAAAAGGGCAGTGTCACTCTGCCCAAGCACATGCAGAAGCACGGGGCTGGAAGGGGCTGGAGCTTATCCCTTTGTAGGTCACTGAGCTGTGCGACCACCTGTGGGGGTGATTTTCATCTTTCGTGTCTCGGGGCCCAGTGCGAAGCTGTGATGAACAATGCGCCAAGGCAATTAATTGCTAACGACCGTCCCTCTGAAAGACAGGGGTGGGAGAGATCAAAACAAGGAACTGTGTGTTCCTCTGCAATGGAAGAAAAGACCAATTTGTTAACTCTGCAGCATCCGAGAGCCAGCCCATACACAGAGGCAAGGGGCAATCAGCCCTGACTGCTTGGCAGTGGGATGCCATCAGGAAGACAGGCAAAGGCTCTGCGGGATGCTCGCCTTGCTGGAATCCCCAAATCTCCCTGGAGACATTCCGACTGGAGCCCAGCAAGGGCTGGGGAACTCAGCCCTGTGACATGGGACAGTCTGGAAACGTGCTCACAGCCAGGTCACCGCCAGGGCAATGGGACACAGAGGGGAAGGAGTGCTGCCCAGCAGGACCAGCACATTCTGGATGAGCAAGAGGTTGTGCCATTTCCCATCCCACATCCTTGCCAGATGAGCTCTCTTCTTGTGATTGGGGCTGTTGCTCACCTCCTGGCTTGCAGCAGGATTCTCAGGATGCTGACTCATGGCTGGAGTGGCCACATCATGGAGAAGCCTGGGATGCTCCCACAGGCACAGCAACTCAAGGGCTTCTCTTCCCCGGATGTGTTCACAGCAGTTTCATTTCCCTTACAAGTAGAAAGAATACCATTGCCATTCCCACGTGGCATTCTCCCTGAGCTTTCTGCCTCTCCTCTGATAAGCTCTGGTCTGGCAGAGCTTTCTGCCTAGCTGGAGTTTGCTCAGCCTCATCCATCTTTCCAGGAATGTCTCAGACCAGAGCTGATCCAGGTCATGCTCTTTAGAAACCCAGTGCAGAGAGGAGGAGTCTAGGGGCTGTGTGTGAAAACCTGGAAGAGGCAATGGGCCTCCACACGCGGTCATTTCTCCAGGGGGACCCCAAAGAGAGGTCCGTACCACTCAGGAAAGCCTTTGTGTTGGCTGTGAGCAGCTCAGGACAGGAGGACCACATCTGAGGACACAGTGGGTGGGGCTCTCTACTTAAAACCAAAGCTTCCCACTTGCTTTTGCAACAAAACTCAGCTTCTGAGTTTAGATATCTTTCAGGAGCTGCACATTGGTGGGGGTGTCAACCCAGGGTGTTAAGGAGCAGATCACAGCCCACGTGCCAGGAGAGCTTTCCATTGCGACCACATTTAATGGAGCTGTGTGGTCATAACTCCTGCTTTCTGGTAAGGAAACACAGATTTGCATCCAACTCATGGTCCTGGAGGACAGCAGGGTTAGCTGGAGCACCTGCTTTGGCAAAGTGGCCACTCAGGCACTGGGAAGGGTTGCTTTTGTGATGCACATAATAATGAGGATTTCCCGGGGCAGTGTACCTGGGAAAGCTCACGGGTTGGTGCTTCTTTTTACCTGGTGTGAGGCTTGGAGGAAGCCCAAGGGCTGTGGGGTTTTTTACAGGACCTGTGGTGGCTGGGACAGACATGGGTGCTGGATGTGAATGAGGATGGAGGTGCTCTGCAGCCAGGAGCTGCCCCCTCCTTTCTCCCACGCTGAAAGCAAAAATGACCAGTCCTCATTCCTCATGCAGGAAAAGCCTCTCCGATATTAATAAGAATCTAATTATACATTTATTGTTCCATGAATTAATTACATCGCAAGTAGAGTTACCTTTTACATAGCCATTAAACTTCAGGAAGGCCTCTTTATACCACTCCATGGATAATTTAATTAGCATACTAATGTCTTATTAGCTATAAACCCAAAGCTGGTTTAGAATCACTTAAATTAAAACTCAAAAGCCTTCAGCCACCCTGCAACCCCTCTGCCTGGGCAGTGGGAGGGGGGCGGAAGGTGCTGGGCATGGGCGAGGAGCCCCTCGGTTCACCTCCTAATTCCCAATTCATTTCCTCGCGGCTCCCATCGGCATTTGCATTAATTGGGCCAATCCGAGAGAGCTGTTATAATCCATTATGGATGGACCATGTCACGTGTAGGGTTTAAAGCTGCAAAGGGGAAGGTACGAGCCAGGGCTGGGAGCATCTGTGACACTCAAGGGGTCTTGTCCCCAGGCAGGTTCCATGGAACTAGATAACTGTTTGAGCTGGAATTGACCCTTAAGGTCATCTAGCCCAACTTCCTGCAATGGACAGGAAGATGTGTGCTGGTGCTGTCGTCTCCATTGGCTTTCAGCAAAGGGGAGCCCAGAGAGGATGATGGTGTCCACAGTGAGAGGGCGCAATGCTTTGGTGTGTCCCCCGCTGTCCTCTCTGTCTGTCAATCCAACAGCAGTGCCTTTAAACCTCTGCAGCTTCAGCACTGTGATCCCAAGCATCCTGCTCACACTGGGGTCAGGCTGTCACCGCAGCACGTTCTTAAATATAGCAGTTCATGTGTTGAAATCTTTTTATAATGACCCCTTCTGCCATTCAACTCATGAGTGTTACGGGTTTTGGTGGTTTTTTTTTTTTTCTTTTTTTTCAGATCTTCTTAGCTAATAAATAGCTTAATTTGTAGGTTTGAAAATTGACTCAGAGGCAGAGTTTAACTAAATCGAGGAGCAAGACTACTGCTTGAATGTAATAATCTGAAAATAATTGATTAATTTGCATGATCCTTCGTAATTGCTTCAATTTACACCCAAGAGGCCACTGTCATCAATAGATGAATAAGACATAATTTTTGAAGTCCCAATAACGCATGGAATAGAATTTAGAAAACTCACTCATTCTGAAGCATGGCGTGGGCTCCTGCGTGCCAGCAGCTCAGCTTCTCTTCAGCCCATCGCGAGGAGAGCGCTCATTGTTAGAGAAATCATGCTGTAATTTGATTCACTTGTTAAGAATGTAATTATGTTCATCATCGTCGGGAAAGGAGAGGATCAAATCCTATCGCAGCGATGCTAACCTTTAGACGGAGAGATTGCAACAAAAGGAGGAAGCGGGCCGACAGCACCCAGAGTCAATAGGGAGGAGATTAAAATTCTGAAATCTGGCATGGATGCTCTTTAAGAAGTGACACAGCAAAGCAGCTACCTTCTGCAAGGCACTTAACCACGCGCTCCGGTTTAATTACCATTAACGAGATCTCAGCATATGCTCAGCTGTATTGAGAGCTGGCATCAGCGATGGGCACAAGATGTGCGCGTGGGCATGAGTGGGGTGAAGGCAGAGCCAAGCAGGTAAGAAGGAGGGTTCAGGAAGGTGCTTGGGCCACATAATGGTCCTTCAGAAAATGGAAACCCAACCTTCGTGAGGTCAATAAACAGGGGCAGAAAACACAAGCAGGAAGAGGGGAAGCAGGAAGCCGGCAAGAAATAGCAAGGCTTGGAAGGCGTGGAAACAAACAATAGGTAATTCAAGTCTGCCAGGAAGAGGAAAGCCTGCAAAGGGATGAGAAAGGTCTGCTGGCTCCCCAGGAGTTAAAAGGAACAATTAAGGAAGATGAGGACACAGCTGAGAAGCGAAATGATTTCATTTCATAAGTTCCCACCTCAGGGGATGTTGGGAGAAATCTGCTCTTGACTTGCTCTTTTCTGGTAATAAAGGTGAGTTGCTATTAAGGATTAAGGTATCAAATGAAGAGGCACTGGCGCAAATAGGTAATTTAAAAAATATTAAGTCACCAGGTCTAGATGGGACATTCAGGGGTTTTGAAGAAACCTAATAATACAGTGGCTGAGCTGCTGGGTGAGCTGCAAGAGTATTCATCTCTGCCAAAGCATGTGCAGGATCAGAGGGCTGGAGGGCAGCAGCAATTTCTGTGCCTGTGTTTTATGAAGAAACACCAGGAAAAACAGAGACTGCAGATGCAGGGTGAAGTGCTCCGTGCGTGCAGGGCTGCAAGGCCCTGCTGGTCCGCACCCTTCCTCCTGGTGCTGCTTTTTCCCTCAGGGAGCTCCTTGCTGGCTCCTTTTCCCCCATCCCATCCTCTTTTCATTTGTAGGACATCCAAAGGAGAGGTCAGGATGATGGACATGGGATGGCAGCAGCTTAGGTAGAGGCGTCTTGTTCTCCTTGCACCTTACGTCTGGTGCTCCTTCAGGCATTCCCCCGGAGGGAAGACTAACTAAAGTGGAAATGTAGAAAATGTATCGAAGCAGAAAAATTATTCAGATTTAAGGCCGTCTACTGAGCCCTTTGCGCACAGATATTATGGGAAAGTACAAAGTACATTCAATTCCTCTCAGTTCCCCTCAAATTTGCTTCCTAAGAGGCAGCTTGCTGTGTCTTTCTATAGCATCTCCTTCCACCCTAAGATGAACATCTGAGAAAGATGGGATTGGGTCAGACACCCCCATTTAGCTGTTCCCATCCAGCAGTCCCCATCCCAGTTGTCCCCAGGTGTCCCCATCCCAAGGGTCCCCATCTCAAGGGTCCCCAAGTGTCCCCATCCCACATATCCCAATCCAGGTGTCCCCATCTCAGGTGTCCCCACTGGAATGTGGTGTCCCCATCCCACATGTCTCTATACACATATCTCCATCTCATGTGTCCCCAGATCTCCCTATCTCAGGTGTCCCCACACAGCTATCTCCATCCAGGCGCCCCCATCACAGAGCTCCCCAGGCATCCACCGAGCTGTCTCCCCCGGCACATGCGTGTTCATGAAGCAATAGATAATGGGGTTGTAGATTCAGGCACTCTTGGAGAAGAAGGCAGGGATGGTGATGAGGCTCCCCCAGCCTCGATCACCCACTGGCCACAGTGGGTGTTTTCCTCTGAAGGTCTCTGTCTCCAAGAGAAGCCCATATGTCTAGACCCTGGCAGCTGGTGACATGCTGGCAAACACATCCAGCTGAGGATATGGTAGGATTCTCTGATATTCCAGACAGTCACTCTTCCCAAGACTGCCAGTCACCATGGTGGAGCTGCCAGCATCCTGACCCTGACTCCAGACAGGGTATAGACATTCAGGGAGTTAGAAGAATGTGTTATTTGGGGATAAGCCCTCTTTAAACAGTGGCATGTTTCCCTGAAGCATCAGGTGCAGGGAGGAACTGAGTGGATTAGTGCGACCTCTCAGCTGATACAGCCCAGTGATGCTCCAGTTTCAGACAATGACTTTCATGGGACACAACCAGAGTGGAAACTCTCCTGAAACAAACTCTTCCAAAGGTGAAAACTCGTTATGAAACCATGGCACTGAAAATAACACAAATGCTGGGCGACCCCCAGCTGTCCCCTGCACTCCTGTGGCATTCAGTGCTGAATTCTGCAGCCTGAGGTCATCACGGTTATCTCCAGCAAGGTGTTCAAATACGGAAATGCAAACCTGGTGCTTGAGAAAGCCTGGCTGTGATTTGTGGTGGTGAAATGCTATAGAAACATGACTGGGGATGTAGCAGTACAGTGACTTTTTAGAGGTGTGGTAATTTTGCCTTATGCATTTCTCCTTGCAAAGATAGGAAAGAGGTATGATGCTTGGAAGTCGTAAAGTCTCTCCATGCAAGGACTCCAGCTCAGGTCTGTGCCCCTGCCTGCCCCTAAGCTGTCCCCTCCGTTGCCTCTGGGTGCTGCAGCATGAATGAGGATGGAAATATTAAAACTGAGAGGAACACAAACAATATTGTGACCATACGCAGGGTCAGTGGTGGTAAAAGCTTATATTTGGACCAAAAATAAAACCAACCCACCCGAGATGATTAATAGATTTTTCAAAACATTGCAGTGCCTCCAGGTGTTTTTTGCTGCTCCTGTTTGTTTTGTTAAACATGTAGTTTGGAATATTTCTCTCTTAGTGCTTTACTGGGGGCTATAAATACCCGATGAAAAGCATTTGCAGACTACCTGGGATGCTCTGAGAAGCGTGTGAGTGGTACGAGTCTGCAGGAACATCTGCATCCTGACAGCCTGTGTGTTTATCTGGGCAGAGCTGCACCCATGTAGCACTTCCAATTTAATCTCCATGTTTTTCCAAAGAAGAAGAAAAATGTCTTATGTTTCCTGGGTGACTGGAGGAAGGTTTCAGTGTGCCAGGCATCTCTAATCTCCCTGTGCAAGATTGCCTTGGTGGCAGACAGAGAGCAGCAGTCTGACAAGGCAGGGAAAAACAGAGGGGTCTGGAAATGATGCTTTATGGAGCTGTGGGCTTTCATCACATCCTGCTAAAAATATCAGCTCACCAACAGAAATTGCATGATCAATGGTCACAAAAGCAATTGATGGTCCTGGGGTCTCAGCAAACCCAGCCCTTCTTCTGCACAACTACAAATAAGTGATGTCCCCAGATCCCTCTCCGCTGCTAGCGAGCAACAAATCTCTGCCCTTTCCTTATGGAAAAGTCCCAGCTGCTCTGTGCTAGTGGCTGCTGCAAGAAATCCAAATCAGATTGCCAAACTTTGCACCCTTCCAGGATCTCCAGCTCCCAGCTGCCCGCTCTGCAGCAGAAAACTGCTTCCAGTTAAAGCAGAGTGAAGAGTGTAATGGAAAAAAAAAAACATGAATATTAATTTGAATTCAACTGAATTTCAATTAGGCTGTGTTCAGTCTCCACAAATATTTGAGCAGTGCTATTGCAAATACAGTGAAAAAGCAAATCTGTAACTTTAGCACACAAATATTCACAAAAGATAAATTCTGAACTGTGTGCTCACCATTCGTGCCAGCTCTCGACTTAAATTCGGCAGCCATGTGCCATTGCTTCTGTGCCTGAATCAGGTGGTGTGTTAAGGAACTGGTGAATGAAATAAACACACTGATTTCATGTAGCCTATTGGATGTGGATAGGAGAATTAAATCACAGAAGGGACTGGGCTGCAAGTGCTGGGAAGGAATCAGCAGCAAGGAACAAGAAGGCCACTGAGGAGTGCCTGAGTTGGTGCATCCCACCCCTGGGTGCTTTAGAGGTACAGATTTTGGGTCACGTAGCAGTGAGAAGGAGGTGCAGGTGATGTTTTCTGCACTTGCACTGTGTAGATGGACTGCAGGTATCCGTGGTGAATCATGGAGCCATGGATAGGATGAGGGGAAATGGTTTCAGACTAAAAGAGGGGAGAATTAGCTTGGATAAAAGGAAGAAGTTTTTTGCCACAGGGGTGGTGAGGCACTGGCACAGGGTGCCCACAGATGTGATGGATGCCCTGTCTCTGGTGATTGTCAGTTGGCCTTGATGGGACTCTGTGCAACTGATCTAGTGTATGTGTCTCTGTTCATTGCAGGGAGTGGGACTAGATGACCTTTAAGGGTCCATTCCCACTCAAATGATTCTATGATTCTATGAATCACAGAATGGCTTGAGTTGAAACCAGATGATTCCTTCCAGCCTTCCTGCCATGGGCAGGGTTGAACAGCCTGTGTAAAGTCAAAGTGGGCTGAGTACAGGCAAGCAGAGGGAGGTCTACTTGGCTTTGTCGGCATCAGAGTTAGAGGAGGACTCAGAGGTGGGGAAATCCCACCCCTGAGCAAAGCACTCTTCTCCAGGTGGTCTCACTAATGGGAACCTTTCCTTAGTAAAGGGTGGGATTGGAGGTCTCATACAGGAAAGCTGTTGACAGTTTGGAAGGATTTTAGAGTAGAAAGAGAGGAATCAGCCCAGAGGGTACTACTGTGCATTACAAGGGCTGTGGTGTGGAGAGCTGTGAGTGGAGGAAAGCCACCTGAGGAGCAGGTACATGAAGACCACAGCAGGATGGAACTCATCATCAGTACAAAGGGCCCTAATGAAGAATGACAGCATGAAGTGTAACGAACGTGGCTCTGAGGAAGAAAAGGTGGAGGGGAACTGATTGTCCATCAGTGGCACTGATTTGTTTGCCACCATGCGCTGTCACAGCCAACCTGGATAGAGGTCAGCAAAAAATAAACTGTGGAAATGCACTGTAGAAACGTTGTGTAGCCTCTGCCCCTCACTGCTCTCAGCAAAGCTCAGGGCTCCTGCTTTTTTCCAGGAGGGAAGTGGGGAGGTGGGATTGACCTGCCATCTGGGATACCTCAGGAATGTGATGGTGGCACACCCTAGGAAGAGGGAGCATGTCTTACCTGAATCTAGAGGTTTTACTCAACTGTTCAGGATATTTTTAAGGGAGGATGGAGAGAAATGGGCACTTCACAGCATAGTTGCTTCATTTCCTCCAAAGGCAGACATTTCAAATGCACCAGATGAGTCGCACCCTACATTTCTGTGCTTTTCATCTGCTGTAAAAGGAGACTAGATGAGTAGCTCAAGTGTAAACATCTCTAATATTTAAAAAAAAAAAAAAAAAAAAAAAAAATCCACTTAGAAATCCCTCTCCGTGTCCTTCACCTACCTCTTTTTCTGTGAATAACTGCTTTTTCTACATGCTGGCCAAGCCTTTCGGGTGAGTGATATTCAAACAACAAGCAGCTGCCCGGCTGCTCCCGTTGAGTCCCATTGTGAAGCCGGTGAACTGATTGATTGTTTGGTTCCTTGAGAAGCTGATGTTGTTTCTGCCTTTTCACTGGGTGGCTGAAACATTTAAGCAGGAGAAAGGAACAATAGCAGCAGCAAATAAAGAGGGGAGAATTGTGAGAAATTAAGTCTATATAGCCAATGATTAATAGCACGCTTCCTGAGGCAAACAATGACAGCCGGTGTGAAACAATGGCTGTATGATCGGGGAAGATGGGCTGATCGGAGAGGCTTTCAGCGACTCTGTGAATAAAATAAATAGCGGGTACAGGGGCTCCTTTTCGCTGCGGAATGAACGTGGGGGCCCTGGCTCGGCAGTGCCGTCTGGGAGAGAGGGGGGACAGCCTTCACACGGTAACGGGCACGTGAGAGCAATGTGTGCCGTGCAAGGGAATGCAGACGTCCCATGTCCAAGGGTGAGGCTGACCGGAGTGGTGCCGATGCTGCGCTCAGCCCTGCGTCCTCCTCCTCCTCCTCTTCCTCTTCCTCCTGCTGGGGTTGGATCCCGTCACTTCTGTCACTGCCAAGGAATTCGTTTCTTCCCCCCAGCAGACTAAAAAAAAAAAAAATAAAAAATTTTGCAATAAGTCAAAGAAATTAAATTTTAAGCTCACTATTGAAGGATAATGTGAAATATGTGATCTTTTGTAAAATTATATTCTTTCAAATGCTTAGATTCGGGGAACGCTATCTCATAAGGGAAGTACACAAAAAAACTGCAATCAAAATGACCTATACAAAACATAAAGAAGAGTTAATAGGATTGCACTGAATTCTAAAGGGGGTGGTGCAGAACAGCACAAGTGGGCCTTGCAGTGGGGCATTTATAATCTCCAATTCCATTAACAAATTTTAATATAGTCTTTGAGGGTAGAAAGCGGTCGTTAATAAAACTTTAAATTAAAGCATGCTAGCTGTCGGATTAGATCATTAAAATTGCAGGGTACCGGCGGCTGACTGGCTTTGCAGAAGAGACAGCATTGCTAAACTTACATTGTCGAGACCATGAAATAATTCCAAAGCAAACAGGAAAAAGGAATAAAACAGTTTTATATGTGTGAATTATGATTCCATATCATGTTTAATGAAGAGAAAAATGTAATCGTATTTCATCAGCTCTAGGTGCAGTCAGTGTTTCTGAACAGTGGGGACTGGAAAGAAGTGCATGAACAGTGGGTCAGCAGCTGGTTATGCATATGGACAGCAGGACACAGGCAGCTCCTGGACAAGTGGTCTGTGCTCTGAGTCAGGACAAGGAGCACATTTGTGTCCTGCAATCAAAGCACAGGGCAATCTGACGTGCTCCAGAGGAGCCACATCTTTCCATGGCAGTTTCCTTGGCAGAAAGACAGGATTGGTTCTCTAGAAATGATTGTTGCCTGCAGATCGGGGCAGCTGCAGGATGGACACACCTCTCCTGGCAGTACTTCTTCAGAAGGTTTAGGAATGACCTTGTAATTGGGTTCTGGAAAACAGAACAGGTATCTCTTGAGGTGACACAGCAAGGACACTTAAGAACTGTAAGAACACTACGGGCACTTGAGTATCTATAGGAAGCTCTTTGTTCCTATTTATATTTTACATCTTAAGGAAGAACTGTGCTGGTTCTGCTAAACCTGACACTGCAGAATAACAGCTTCCCCCTCAGAGATGTGACTAAGGGCATCAAGGGTGCCTGAGAGCAGAAGAAAACCCCACTCAACCTGCAAGTCTGGGTAAAACTGTACCGAGCCTTCCACTCATCCCACTCTTTGCAGTTGCTGTGCCCGGCTGGCTGAAGTCCCCCGTAGTCTCTCTCCTAATGGCTGTCCCTCTAGGGGAGCAGCACTAACAGAACCCTTCCTCTCTGGCCATGTCCTGCTGGTGCTGTGCTGGAGATTAAGGATGTGGGGCAGCACAAATGGAGATGCAGGCAGCAACGTCTGCCCATCCACCTGTCACCTTTATGACTGAGATAGGACTTTGGGTAAGAAGTAAAGCCTGGCTGATACAAAACATCTCTGTGCCTCCACTCCCAGTTAGAAGAAGGGACCCCCCCATTAAGTTATTTAGAGATGTCAGCATCACTTCTTGTGGGAAACACTGCTGTTTCATCTGTTGGGACAGACACAGGGAGCGGACAGGCGGCTTCAGATGAGTGACAACCTGTGACATTTAGATCAGCCTTGCTTTGAGGTACCGAGCTACAGCATTGCTCCAGGTTTGGAAAAGTCAGGAACCAAAGAAAAGCAAGTTCAGGTTCACAGAACCCAGACTGCAGGGACAGTGAGCAGCACATCCACTCCTTGAACATAGCTCTTCATATGAATGGTTTGTGAACACATTTGCCTGCCCATGAATAATTTATTCTTTTAAATGATTGGGCAGATGATGTATGCAAGTGCTTTCTGGCCTATTGGGAGATCTTTGCTTGTACAAACAGCCATGCTGGATGTGTCCAATTGGCACACATGCAGGTTTACATGAGCATTTGTGACATTTTTGCTTCCTTCAAGCTTTTAAGTAAACAAAGTGTGCTCGTATGAAAATCTAACTGGTGTCAGTGTGAATCTGTGCATGTATGAAAAATGAATACTTCTATTTAGTCCATGCAAAACATTCTTTTGATGTCGAACCTCACTGGTGAGCGTTTTCTTCACGCGCAATCTTCTTTCTTCTTGAAATAGACTTTTAGACAGAATGTGAGTTTTGGTTATTTTACTCTGACGGGTTATTTCTAATTGTGTCTCTCCGGAAAAAAGAAGAAAGGAAGGAATTGAGCACTGTGTTCAGGAGAGCCAAACATCGGGGAGGCAGCGCGCTACCTCAGCATCCCAGCAGAAGCAAGCACTTGGCAGCTCCATGGGCAGCAGGGCTGGCAGCATCCCTCCTGCCTGGCCTCTGGAGATTTGACAGCAAAGGTGGCCTCTCCTTGTGCATCCTCCTGGAGCTGCACAACGCACACTTTCATCTCTTCCTCTGAGCTTGTGTCTATAGACCTCACTCCTGAAGCACTGAAGTTTATTTTTGCATAATTCTCCTCTGACAAAATACACATTTTTCACTCCTCATCTTACTGCAC
The DNA here is from genome assembly GCF_019238085.1 of Lagopus leucura. Lineage (NCBI taxonomy): Eukaryota > Metazoa > Chordata > Aves > Galliformes > Phasianidae > Lagopus > Lagopus leucura. The sequence continues at coordinate 138,852 of NW_024962278.1, read as the reverse complement.
GTGAAAAAGAAAAAAAAGATTTCCTTTGTTGTGTTCTTCAGCTGTGTTGTCCCACATTGGATCAGAGTTGAACTTCAAGCATTTGATACAGAATTTCTATTGCAGCCAGGCTGACTACAGCTCTGCTGTGTGAAGGAATGTGGAAGAGCGTTTTACGTAATCCGTTTTTTGGCCATAGTGCTGTGGGTTAGCCAAATTCTTTCAGTTCTGATTATAAGCAGGGAGTCACCAACTCCAATCTGCTTTCTCAAGAAAATTTGGGATGGACGTCCATAGCCTATCAGAGCTGAAAAGCCTTGGTCTGTTGAGTCTCTCAGCATCAGGAGCAGCACTATGTCCTTTTTGAGATGCAGGATCAGAAATACACACAGTATTTAAAATGAATTAGAAAAAAATAGAATGGCTCAGGTTGGAAGGTAACTGAAAGATCATCAATTTCCAACCCCCTGCCATGAACAGAGTTTACCACCACCAGCTCATGCTGCGCAGGGACCCATCCTTGGCCTTGGGCACCTCCAGGAATGGGATATTTGCAGCTCTCTGGGCAGCAGCTCCAGAGCCTCACCGCCCTCTGAGTGGAGAGTTTCTTCCTATCACCTAACCTAAATTTCCCCTCTTTTAGTTTAAAACTATTCCTCCTTGTCTTATAATTATCAGACCATTTAAAATGTCACTCCCCTCCATGCTTGTAAGCTCCCTACAAGTACTGGCAGGCTGCAGTGAAGTCTCCCTGCGTCCTTCTCTTCTCCAGACTCCCAGCTCCCCCAGCCTGGCTTCACAGGGGAGGTGCTCCATCCCTCTGAGCATCTTCATGGCCCTCCTCTGGACCCACTCCAACACCTTCACACCCATCTTGTACTGTGAGCCCAAGGCCTGCACGCAGAGCTCCAGCTGGGTCCTCACAAGGGCAGAGTAGAGGAGGACAGTCATCTCCCTCACCCTGCTGCCACCCCTCTGCTGACGCAGCCCAGGATGCCACTGACAGTGAAGATGGATCATGGATCTCCACCCTGGTCAGGATGACAATCACCATATGTGGTCCCTCAAGCAATGCCTGCCATACTCCTTACTTGTTGACCAGGCATGCATGTGCACAGGTTTCCCTGGGCACCCTGCATGAACTCTCTGATAAGTGGCAGTAGCTAATTCAGTGCTTATTGTTGTCTACTTGAACTGAATTCAGTTGCCATTCTGAATTTTTTTCACCTTTACTGTCATTCCCTCACATTTATTTACACTGAATTTCATCTTCTGTTTTATTGCCAGTAACTCAGTCTCCTAAGATCCTCCAGAGCTTTTCACTGTCAGTGTTAGATTTCATGATCCTGAATAATTTTGTCGCATAGGCAAACAATGTCACTTCATTATCCACCACTTTTCAGGATCATTGATGAGCGTGTCACACAGCAGAGATTCCAGCACAGGCCTCTGAAGACCCGGTAACTAGTCTTTGGGCAGCTCGAACACTGGTTAGAATTTCTCTCCTTGACTGCATACTTTTAACCACTTACATGAACCTCCCATATTCCATAACTTCACACTGTCACTAAGCACCTCCTGTGGGAGACCTTGAAAGTAACTTTTGGAAAATGCAATTTAACTACAGCAACCAGCTAATCCTTGCCAGGACTTGTGTTGACATCTTCAAAGAAATCTAATAGATTTATGAGATATGACTTCCCTCCAGAGAAGCCAAGTTGACTCTTCCCCACTATATCCAGATCTACCTAAACTCCTGTTAACTCCGTTGTATATTACAGCTCCTTCAAATTTGCCTGTCACAGAAAGCACACTTACTTGTCTTCAGTTCCTTATGCCCTTTTTAAAGAAAAATGATGTCATATTTCCTACCTCCCACACCACTTAGTGCCATGTCTGAGAAGAGCTGGGATGTGAGTGATATTTTATCTTGTGGCCTCGTGAGAAATGAGAGCTACCTCAGCAGCCCCTCAATCAGGTTATGCAAGTGAACCAGAGCAATTTGCCAAAGCCCAAGTTAGCACCTGCACAGACACAGATTTACACCCTTACATCCATCTGAGCAGGTCGAGACACAGCCTTGGGCAAGGACAAAATCTGCTGCCTTCAGCTTAAAGGGCCAAATCCACATCTGTGCTGGAAAAAGAGAGCAGGAGAGGCATGTTGGATGTTTGTACTGCATCACTTGCCTCAAACTTGACCATTTGCCCTGATCAAGACAAGTCAGTTCCTGAGATGTCAGACACACAGCCATATAGACAGCTTCAGTTCTGAACAAGCAGGAGTTATGAAGAACAGTAACCATGACACCTAAACAACATGCCTGATAACCATTAAGCATGATCTTTCACCCAGAACATGTCAAAGTGTTTTTCACTACCAGCATCCCATCGTAACTCTCTTACCTTCCTCAGCAGCATAAAATAGCATTGGTCTTGGTGGTTCAGACCACTGCTCTTCCAGTCTGAAGTCCTGTCCTTAGTAGGACAAATTAGCAAAACCAATGCTCTCTGCTGAGCTGACCCATTAGCAGCTCAAGGTTAATTACTTGTGGTTTCTTTTCCAAAGCCACCAACCTCTAAACAATATTGCAAAACCTGTTTGGTGAAGCACTGGAACAAGTTACCCAAAGAAGTTTTAGACGCCCCATCCTTGGAGGCTTTCAAAGTCAGGTTGGAGGGGGCCCTGGTCAATATGTTGGGTGGCAATCCTGTCCACAGCAGAGGGATCGAAAGTTGATGGTCCCTTCAAAACCGAGTCACCCTATGATTCTGTGATTCTGTGATTCTATGATTGTGTGATCAGAAGTGACCAATGAAGTATGGTTTGGAACCAGGTCCCCACCCTCATTCCATTTCTCTCCTGGCTCCCTGTTCACAGCTCCTAAAATTATTTTTCTCAAGCGCTAAAGGAACCCTGCTTCCCATTCTGCCTTTTTATTTATGCTCAGGAAACTTCCCTAGAATTAACTCCTCTACACTGCATTGGCCACAGAGTCCATTTGCAATATCCTGGGGTTCCCACACACAATATCCTGTGGGTACTCACCAAATATTCTATGAGTTCCCACCTGCAACATCTTGTGGGTTCCCACACACTGCCTGGGACAGACATGCGTCCCTTTAGATGCCAAAACATCCTTCTGCTCCAGCAAGAGGCTGATGGACCCAGGCAGGCTTTGCTTGGAGAGCTATAGGCCAGCTGTGCATAGCAGGAAAGATTGCGTAGAGATGCAGCTATTGTTTGCGTATCCTATCCCAGCCTGCTTTTCCCTAAAGAATGAGACTAGAGCTTTAAGTACTATTTTTTTTTTTCCTGTAGCACTGTTTTATATTATATCTGTATTGAGATTTCTCCCCAGCTGCCGCCCCCACACCGAGCACTTCGGATATGAGAATAAAGGTTTGCTAGCATCACGCTCCTCCCGCGACAAAGCACAGCATGTTCAGCAGCCAGGATGAGAGGCAGGGGATGAGAGGCTGTTGTGAGCTTGCAAGTGACTGTCATTGTTTGTTTTGTAATCCTGGGTCAGTGAGAGGAGTTTCTGAATCGATTTGTCCCCCTGCAAGCAGCATTGCCCAATTCAAAAGCCTGCTCCTCTGCTGCGCCACGCGCAAGCGCAGCTCTCATCTGCTCAGAACTGCATCCTCCTCGCAGAGCCTCTTTGCTGAGCGCCTTTTTCCTTTGGGCCGCACAGCATGGGGTCTGATTTGAGAAGTGGAGATTGATCATACCAAGGCTGTCTCTCTTTGGGAGTAGATACTCTCACGCTCCAGTTTGGGTTCAGCACCTCTGCCAACACAGCAGCTGCAGCCTCTCTGCTGGTCACCACCACCAAAGCTGGCCATCCCCAGCTTTCCAGTTGCCACCTTCCCATGCTTTCTGGATGCTGGGGACACGAGGCTGGCAGGTTGGGTACAAGCTGACCCCTCCAGAGCCACACTGGCTTGAGCATGCATTACTTGGTGTTATTACAGTTCCCTTGGCAGACTCAGAATGTAAAATAGGTGCCACGGCTCCATCTTCGAATAAACCAGGTAAAAAATCAATGCATTTGAAAGAGAAATAAAAAGTAATGTCTGTTAGCACTAATACTCCTCCATGCGAGGCTGCAAGAGCTGAGCTTCTCATGGCAACCTTGATTAAGAAGAACATCTTACTTCAGGAGGGGATTGAAGATCCAGAGGATACATCTAAAAAGGTGACCTCAGGGGGATAAGCATAATTACCGATGCTCACACGGAGCATGTTTAATGTGACTTAAAACAGAAAAAATAAGGAGCTGGAGCAAGATGGTAAATTCCAAGCTAATCCGAGCAGCAACAAAGGCTGGTGGAGGCGGGCAGGAGGAGCGGGGCCGCGTCGCCCAGGTGTGCCATGGGCTCACAGAGCTGCTCGCACAGCTTGCCCATTGATTGCAGTGGAAATAAGATCAATTGCCTTTTCGGTTTCCACTGTGGGAATGAGATTATGCTGAATATTAATTTGTCCTGTGATGGGCCCTGACTGTAATTTTCTATCAGCAAAGAAGAATTCATATATTTCCATAAATTCAGATACTTCCATCTATTCATTCCACAATTCATAGACATTATCTCTATTCCCAGCTCTAGTTCAAACAAAAGTTAGTTCCTTTTACAAATAAATTATTTTTTGCCGTTGATGATATTTCTAATTTTTGTAGGCAAATTTATACATTTGAACAAAAGAGACAAAAAGTATCTTTGATGTAGCAAAGCCTTTCTGAGCGCCATACATAAAATAAAAGGGAGAAGATAGTCTGGAAAATTTAAGGAATGGATGGGAATGACTCCAAGTTACCTTGTACTTAATTGAAGTTCTCAGAAATGTTCTTTTCTTGTTTTCTATATTGGAGCTGTTCCTTGAAGTACGTATGAATGCCTCTTCAAACTGGCATTTAATCTTTGACTGCATATACTTTTTTTTTTTTTAACTTGTCGAAACAGAAGGGCTCTTTATAGAATTTCTTCTTCTTTGTCATCTCTCCACCTTCGTCCCTGGTTTTCAGTGGATGTTGCTGGGAGATATGGTGGTATTGTATTATATTGTTCAGAACAGAATTTACTTCAGTTTCTGCCTCCCCCCACTGTGCTGCAGCAATTTCTATTGCACGGTGACCCACTCAATCAACACAAGCTGCGCTGCCCTTAAATTATCCCACATGAAGCTTTCCCATACAGTGAATTCCTGTCCCTGGAGGTGCTCAAGGCTGGGCTGGGTGGTGCCCTGGACGACCTCATCTAGTGCTTGATCTAGCAGTAGGTAGTCCTGCCCATGGCAGGGGGTTGGAGCAGGGTGACTTTTCAGGTTCCTTCCAATACAGCTACTCTCTGAAGAAGGACAAGTGGCCACTTTCCATGGTTTCCTCAATACTGCACAGCTCAGAAGGGGCAGGAGCTGCACAGTGGGCAATCAAGCAGAACGAGACCCAGTCTTCCAACCTCAGCTGTTAAAAACCCCAGCAAATCCCCAGGGCTTATGCACAGGGGCTGCTGGTTGCCCAGTGGAGCATCCTGGTACAGCAACCCCATCTCTCCACATCCCTCCTAGGTCTGCAGGAGCTCTGCTTCAAGCCACCCTGCGATTTGTTAATGACAAACATGCTTGCTGTTTCCACACTCATGTGCAGAGTCTCTGTCTTCAATTATTGCCTGCTTTTTGGTTTCTCAGATTAAGCTGTGTGAAACAGGGATGTTCTTGACCTGTACAGATCTACTCATTCTGCCTGTGGTGTACCAGTCCTGGTCGGAGTGGTGGTAATACCAATGACAACATTGTCATGGGTGGGATATTAAAATCAACCGGTGCTGCAGCTCCTGGGGGAATCTTACAAAGCATGATAATGAAGCCATAGCAGAGCACGGACCTGCTGTGAAAGAGAGATGAGAGGAGAAAAGGAGCAGGCAAGACAACATCAGTATGAGCTCTCAAGGAGCCAGAGTTCACAAAACTGCTATGGCAAATACAATAGAGGGAGGCAACACAGGATTTCTTAAGGCTTGGAGGAAAAAAAAGGACGGGCTAACAAGCTGTGTTAGCTAACAGCACGGCCAAGCACACAGCAGCACAATACAGGGTCCTTCTGCCAGTGTATCTTGAAGAGAAAAGAGAAGCTTTGCAGTCAACAAGGAGGGGTGTGAAATCGTTGTTGGCTCAGAGATGTCGAGTTGAGGAGACCAGGAATAAAACAGGATCCTTTAAAAAGCGTTCTTCATAAGCAGTATAAAAATCAATGTGTGATAAATTAAATTTGTGTAAGGAAGGGGTGTGAGGAGCGGGGAAGAGAATAAGCGGTGATTTATTGTTGCACTGGCAGTTCCCCGGGGAGAGATTTGTGTAATGGAGAAGAATAAAACACAGGGGAAAAAAAAAAAAAGTCAAGTGTTGGTATGAAAATGTATATGGAGAAAGAAACGTAATTTTGGCAACTGTCATAAGTTGGTATGACCTCAGACACTAGTAAAAGAAGAGCATAAATAGAGAAGAAAGCCTGTACCTGCACACAGCCAAGAGATAATGAAGCAGCAAGCCACAAACAATGTGATTTAAAAAGAAAAATTGCTGCAGAGTGATTGCCTTTGAAAATAACAATTAAAATAGATGATTTGATCAAAATATTCCTAATACTTCTTGCACAGGAATAATGTTATTCGCAGGCAGCTCTCCTGAGTTCAGTATAACTTTCTGCAGCTGGAAGGATGCTTGTGTCTACAAATGTTTGCATGATCGACGTGTGTGTGGGTAGTGGGAATGCGGCACTGGGGATGTAAAATGTGAGTCCAGATCCCTGGCATCAGTTAGTGGGGCCAGGATGGGCTGCGCCAGCAGGAGAAGGGAACAGCTCACCTATTTAGGCACCCTGAGGGGTGCTCAAAAGAGTAGAAAAAATGGTAACCATCTGTATACGGCTGTATGCATAAACATGGGAAGGGGGGAATTATTTTGAATGGCACAGAGAGGTGGAATTTTACATTACTGCGATGGGAAAAATAATAAAAAAGCTACACTTACCAGCATGGGAAGGTAAATTTGAGAGCATGAAAATCTTCCCCCAGCACCTGGGTAGGCTGTGTAGGGCCATGGTGGCACAGCAGCCTGGGACACGGAGAGCCCGGTTAAACAAATCATTAGAAAACATAGAGTGGGATTCATTAGGAAATATGGAGTGGGACGTGGTCTTATTCTTGCAAAAGCAAGTGGCTGCGAGAAGCTAATTAGTTATTTCAATCAGGTTCCCTGGAGTCATGCATGTCTGGATCTGCCTTCCTGATGCTGCAGCTTGCATCTCTGCTGACCCACCTGGTGACAGTGCTCCCATCCACGGCCGGCTGCCCACCTGCATTTGCAGCAGCACAGGTGGCAGAGAGGCAAGGGGAAATGCACAGAGGTGAGATGGAAAAACACAGCCCTGCCTGGTGGACGTGCATCCCAGTTGTACCTGAATGTCAGCAGCCTTTTGGCCATATGAACCATCTTTTCGTGTGCTGACACGCTGCTTCCCATTGTGTGAACTCCTTCAGTCCCATCGTTGAGCCGTGGTTTCTGAGTTGCTGTTGAAGTGTGGCTATGAGGGAAGTTTGGAAAGTGCTTGGTAGGGTGGCAGCTCTGCTGATGGGTTTACTCCTCCGGCTCAGGTTGGACATGAGCTGACAGTGTTTCTGCAAGTCAAAGCCGTCCTGGTGCTCCTGTAGAGAACACAAAGGGAAGAAATACATAGTTTTCTTGTAGCAGAAACTTCTGGGTTGTCTTCATCCAAGTATTAAAAAGTCATCACTAGATGCAGGAGAGTGAGGAGGAGACAGCAGGAGGACAGTTTGCTTTGGACAGCCCTGAGCCCACCCTGGCTCTCCTGCTAAGCTGCCCAAGTAGCAGCACATCCGTTGAACCTCTGCTCATAGAATTGCACTGGGAGCAGCTTGTAAGATGACAGAATGACCACAAGCAAAGCACAAGTGGTATTGCATGTGGAGCTGGCTAGCTCCTGTTGAGTCCTTTTGTGTCAGAGAGATTTGCAGAGCTTTCCCCATGCAAGGATGAATTATCCACAGGGATGTTTGAGGATACTGGTGGCTTTGTATCTTGTAGCTGTGGCTGTAGGATGCCCTGGCACAGTAACACAGAAGAAAGAAGCCACACTCAGAGGATGATCTTTTCCTGGCTGCTGGGTTTTCCCCAGCTCTCTGTGGTGGTTAAGAATGCCATCAGTGACACTGAGGAGCTCCAGCCATCCATCCTTGCCACTCCACCCCAGGTGTATGCAAGAGCAAAGGGGGATGAGGACACCAGGGAGGGTTTCACACCATGTCGAGTTCCCTGGCACACTCAGGCTTCTTGCAGGAAGTGGTGCAGCTGTTCTGTTTGCCCAGGGCACCAGGCTGCAGCTGGCTCAGGGTCTAGGGAGCTGACAGCCACACTGGGGAGTGCTGAGGCTGGAGCCACGCTCTGTAGATGGATTCCTTTTCTTAAATTATGCTTTAATTTCCTCTCCTTCTGGTACCAATGCCTATGTTTTAATGAGCTCTCTCCCCCAGCATATCAAACAAGTCTGATCCCTTGTGCTCCCTGTTTGCAATTCCCAGTGGCTCCTAACCAAGAATTGTGCTGTTTAATTTTGCCAGTCTTCTAGTTTACATTGAAGCATTAAAAAAAAAACATAGGCGAAAGGACCATATTTCTCCCGGCCTATTGATAGAGCGTGATAGGTATTAAATTCTATAATTCTTTCACTGGCCTTTAAGCAGCCTGGGTGTTAATATTTAATGATGAAAGATGCTGGTAATCAGCCCCGTATCCCAAGTGTCTGAATGCTTTATGTTCTTGCCTTTGGGAGCCTAATTGTGAACCCAGCCTGCTAGAGCTTCCCACACCAACTTAATAAACTTTGCCATTCCTTCCCAGCACATCATCTGTCTCCAGGCAGGATCTAGCACAGAGACAATCAGGTAGCACGAAGAGGAAGGGTGAGGAAGAGTGTGGTCGTAAGGGTGAGCACAGCTGCTGAGATGTAGATGGATGGTGAGCAGGCAGCATGCCCTGCCATTGCAGGGAGAGCATCATCCAACAGGGGGGCACTGATCAAGGCTTTGAGGATGGCTCCACTTCCCACCTTATGGCACAGATGTCTGTAGGCTACAGAAACAGCCAGAGAAAGCAGATGAGAGTACACTGACCACATCCTCTCTGGAGGAACAAGGTAGCATGGGCTAAGAGCATGGGATCTACATTGGGCACTGTGCTGGTGGAACGCCCTGTCTCCCACGGGTGTCTCTCACCTCCCAGTCCCCAGGGCTCCTACACCAACCCTGTCTGTGATTCTGGAGGCACAGCTCCATTTCCGGGTGACTGGGCTGCCTTCCTGATCACTGTGGGATGGAGGTCTGCCACGGCGCAGGTAGTGCTGCCGCGGTGATGCTTCACTTGGTTTGAATGGCCTCAGGCGAAGTCAGCAGAGCCCTGTACCAAAGGAAAGCTGCTGTTACTTGCTAATAGTAGTTAGCACTTACACATCACAGAGAATATGTGTTCAGAGCCATGTACTAACACGATCTCATTAACTGCTGGCATGGGAGCAAGCGCTGTCATTCAGAACCAGATGTTGGGAAACTGAGGCAGGTACCCGACCGATGCAGCTGGAGCAGATGTCACCCATCTGCCATGGCTGCATCCCACTGCCACATCCATTCCACTGCCACATCCATCCTGCTGCCCCTGTTTCCCAGTGCAGCATTCCCATCTCTGGCTCTTCTGCTGCCAGCTTTGGTCCCTGATCCCACTGGCATCAGTGAGAGCCCTTCCTGTAGCTCTGGGAGTCCTCTTGTAATAGTAGCAAAGCGTTTCACCTGTTTCATATTTTATTCCAATTTAGGAGATGCAATAAGCTTTCTCAATAAGGCATAAACCTTATTTTAGTTTATATTTGTCTGCCTAGAGTTTATGCTTGCATAATGAGATGAGTAAGTAACCTTGCAAGCTGATTGTGTTATATGGCCACACATAACCATGGTGGAGGCTGGGAGCAAGTCTTCCCTCAAAAGCACAGCCCTGAGAATGGATCTCAAAGAGAGAAGTGGTCCTAGACCATGGAAAGCCAGAAAGGCTTTTTCTACACCAAGAAGCCCCAGGACATCCAGGAGGACCTCTTTACTGGAGCAGAGGGCCCCAGAGCTGTGTGAGGGGCAAAGAGCCCTATTTCATGCTGACCAGTCAAAGGCACTCTATTCTCTCACTTTTATTCATCTTCTTGCTCCACTCCCATCGCTGGTGGGAAGAACTCAACTTCCTGAGGCAAGGGCATGTCATCTGGGGTCTATTCCAGAGGCCAGAATTTCTTCCATGCATGTTGTATGAGCCACAACCCAACCAGAGCCCATCCAATGGGCAGGTGAAAGCAGTTGGGTGATGCTCATTTACTGCAGCATCCTCAGGGCTGAGCTCCCACTGTCCACTCATGCAATAATCGGTGGGTGAAGGCTGTTTGATGATGCCCATTCAACAAAAAAATGGATGTGTGAAAGCCGTTGGGTGATTCCCATTCACTCTACAATGGGTTGGTGAAGGCTGCAGGGTGATGCCCATTTACCCCAAAATGGCTGGGCGAAGGTTGTTCAGTGATGCCCATTCAATGCAGCATTCTCAGGGCTGAGCTCCCACTGTTTTTTTTATCACACCCAGGAGCCAGAAATATTATATTTGAGTGCTGGAAAATGACCACACACTCACTCAGACAAATGGATGGAAGCAGTGCTGTGTTGTGACACAGCTCCTAGGGTGACGCATCCTGATGGGCATAGGCAGCTCCCACCCCATGCGTCAGAGCAGGATGAGAAACTGAGATGATGGTGATGAGTTGGGAGGGCACTGAGCTGGAGCCTGCTGGAGGCAGATAAGGCTTCCTCGTGCCGGCAACGATTGCTGATGTGTGGGAAGAGCCACAGTGTGGGGAGCACACCTTGATACCTTCAGAGTGTGCCCTCCTCCTTCCTTTCATCAGCACTTGTCCCCAGGCTGTCCCCAGCGTCCCGTCTCTCTGCACCCTGGCAGGCAGTACCCAGTAACAAAACATGGACGGGATCAAATATTGCTGGGAATCTTCAAATTCTCCATTCTCTTTTTGCCTGGAAATATCAAAGGCGAAATAAGATTTTCAGCATACCAGAGAGCAGTGCAGGCACACTGTAAACAAACTAATGAGTTTAGTGCCAGTGAGAATAGCCCACACTATTACATCTCTCTTCGCAAAATGAGAGAATCCTTCTGATACAATTTACTGACATCATTAGCAGGGCTTCCTGTGCTGCTGCAGAGTCTTCCCCCACCACCGCTTCAGACTGTAAGCTCGCAGGCTTAGAACGTTATTGTTTTAATCTTTACACAGCAAAAACATTTTAGAATTGGGAACCAGGCTTGTCTGGGGGGGTTGCCTTGAAATGCGCATATTCACCTATAGGGATGTAGACACTGAAGTATAACAATGACAAATTAACGTTCACCGCTAGCAGCCATTTCGGGGAAATTATCAGCTTCTGGTTTTATTTATTTATTTGTTTGTTTATTTATTTATTTACTTATTTCCTCATTACAAACCTCTTCCTGCACTCTCTCAGGGGAGCTGAGCCGCTCCAGCTGTTTTGGGCCACGCCATCGTGATTCAGCAGCCTTTAGCTGAGGGTTGTGACTCTGAAGAAGAATTTTGATTTTTGATTCTCAAAACCAATGTCTGGAAAGACAGCGTTTCCATGTCTAATCCATTGGGAGTTTGCATCTCCTAATGCATCTGGGTGCTCATCAAGCAAGCTGGCGCGACTGCAGTGCCGAGCTTGGAGCAGGAGCTGCAGAACTGGAGAATCAAGTGGTTCCAGAATGCTTCGGAGTCCAATGCTAAGTCTATTTGCTATGAGAGCAAAGGATCTTGATAAGCCAAGCTGAATATATATTGAGCATCGAAAGCAACATTAAGCTACACAACCTCCACTTCCATATCCCGCTGGTCTCTGTTCTGCTGCTATTACAAAGACTGCTGCAAAAACTGCTTTAGTCCAGCTTTCTGCTCAAAGCAGGACCAAATCCAAAACCAAATCAGGTTGCTCAGTGCTTGACCTGCCTCATAGGAAAACACCTTCTCCTTGCGTTCAGCTGGGATTTCCCTTGCAGTGTGCTCCTGTTGCCTTCTTTTGGTGTGCCTCTCCAGGAAGAATCGTAGAATCATTAAGGTTGAAAAAGACAACTAAGGTCATCTAATCCAACTGTCCACCTACAGCAACACTGCCCACTAAATCATGTCTCTAAGTACTACATTTATCCTTTCTTTGAACATCTCCAGGAAGGGTAACAGCACTACTTCCCAGACATTCTGTTCCAATGCCTGACCACTCTTTCTGAGAAGGAATTCTCACCAATTACCCAATCCTAACCTGCTCTAGCACATTACACCATTACCTCACATCTTATTGCTGTTACTTGGGAGAAGAGGCCGACCCCCACATCACCACAGCCTCCTTTTAGGAAGTTACTTACTTCCATCTTCTCCACACCCTCTGAGGCTTTGCTGATGACATACAATGGCTTCTTGCTTATTCTTCTTCTGCTTCCCACATCTGTTGGACTTGCTGTTTTCTTTGTGGAATAGCGGAGGTAATTAAAAAGGAGCTTTCCAGATAAATCACCTTCCATCTTCCTCTCCTGTGCTGACGGAATCCCAGAATGGAACACCAAGTAGATGGGAAGATTGCTCCCTCCAGAAATCACAAGGGTTTCATGGTTCCCTCTCTACTTAATGAAGAGAGATTATCTCTGCAGATTTAATCCTCCACCTTTGGGATTTTCCACCGCAGCTCCACCCCTGGCTCTGCCCTGGAGGAACCTGTATCATTGCTGGCTGCTCAGGGATCCCCTGGGAGCCTTCGGATGCCCATCCTGGTTTGAATCTGGCACACTCCGCACTCTCCTTTCTGTTGTCACGTACACGTGCTCTGAGCTCAGCCACTTTCCCCAGCCTCACATTCATATTTAACTTCAGACAGCTAATTCAGATTGAGCTGTTTCTTCTCCAGACAAACTTGTCAGGGCTTATTTGTATGCCTCCCTTGTTCTTCTTCAGAGCCTTTACCTTTTGCTTTCCTGAATTGTAATTAAAAACCTACATCTGTCCTGCAGACCCTGGGAACAATTTCCAGATCCGATACAGAACTACAGCCACATTTCAGATTCCTGCCAGCACAAGACTCTTTCCACTTGTTGCTTGTTGCCATTCAAACTGCCATCCAGACAGAATCTGTTTCTTGTTCTGGCAGCTGAGAGCATTAATAAACCGTAAATCCAAATGAAAATTGAAGTTGTAGAAGATGCTCCATCACTCATGGACTGGAGACCACTCTCGGTGGTTTCCAGGCCAAAACATCAGATCAGGAATAGGTCTTCCTGAAGGCAGCCAACATCCTTAATTTATCAGTGACTCAGAAGTCTCTTTAGAGATAAGAATTAAGGACAACATAAAACTCAGCAAGATGAGAATTGCCACCGAGGCAGCGTGAATCACATGGTAGGTTGAATTTGTTCCAAGAATCTGGATATTGGTACAGTGAAATGGAGATCCATGCAACTAGGAACAAAGATTCACATACAGAGAGGGGCTGTTGTACAGGGCATAGATTAGAAAAGCACAGTGGGATTGAATGAAAGACATATGAACTTGGGGTCCTCATAGAGGAGAATTACAAAGAACAACAAGCACTGGCTTCACCTGCATACAGGACTGTGTTTTTATTAAGACCACCAATGTGCTCAGTGCCCAGTTCCAGGGTCACACATACTGAAAATCTGGAAAGACTCCAAAAAAGAGGTATACTGGTTAGTGAAACGATGAAAAAAAGCCTCATTTTATAATGAAAGGTTTAATGAAAAGCACTTTAAATAGTTACTTGACACAACTCTGGAAGTACCCAGCAAAAGAGACTGCATTTGAGACCAGGGAGCTCTTTAATCTGGCGATCAAAGATGTAACAAGATCTGATGTCTGGAAGCTGAAATTAGACAAATACAACCTGAAAAGAAGACATATTCCAACAGTGAATTATCCATCAAGCAATGTATGGAAGAGGTGGCTGATTCCTCGTTACCTGGAGTTTTATTCCTTGAGATTGGATGCCTTTCTGAAAGAGCTACACCAGCTCAGCCAGAAATTATAGGCTTGACATAGGAATTGCTTGGTAAAACTATCTGGTCCTGGTGATGAAGGAGGGCAGCATAGCCTTTTGGCCTTAACATCAATAATCCATGGCATTTTGTCATGGAGACATTTGCTCATCTTGATCTACATGACTTTAAAAGCCACATGAACAAGTCTAGTTGCACTCGAGTTACCCTGAGTTATTTACAGATTACTCCACTGCGTACAAGAGCTCAGTATCAAGTTCTTCAATTCCATCACATTTGCATGATCTGCCCATGGCAGGAGGTTGGAACTAGATGATCTTTAAGGTCCCTTCCAACACAAACCAATCTATGCTTCCGCGGTCTGCACAGATCCTCTTCTTCTTGCTGCTCCTCTCTCCAGGATTTCACTATCCTAACAACTTTGGCACAAAATCACCCACCTTAAAGCAGAGCTAATCTGCTTCAAGGGCCAGATCCCACTTCTTCAGGGAGAGGCAGTTGGCTCAATCCACCCCCAGACTGTGAATGGCTGCACTCATTGCGTGCTCCCAGAAGGATTCCCGGGTGGGAAACTGCCCAACTTGGCCTCATTTGAGCATGGAAGAGGCTGGGCAAGTCCCAGGGTGGGCTGGGGAGAACCCCAGACCAGAGGTGATTCATGCGGAGGCTGCGCTCCTGTTCTTGGCACGGCCCAGAGCAGTGGGCACAGCCTTTGCTTACCTGCTTTCCAATGTAAGTCGTCTTTTGGATTTGCATAATCCAGTACAGTAAACAGTACAGTGGGATGAGACTAAACCAGGGGTAAAAAGAGGAAAACACAAACATGTTTACCTAGGCTAATGAGCAGCAGTCTGATCAGCAGTGAGCTGCCACCTGGACTCCTGAAGGGCACAGCTTGGCACAGGGTGGGAAAGCCGGGGGGTGAGAGGTGGAGGAGAGCATCCATGCGTGTGGGAGAAAGCAAAATGAGGGATGCCATGGCTTCCCACCTCCACAGCATCCTAGCAGTGCCTTGGGTTGCTGTGGAACCATGTGCAGTTGGTGGGGGCTGCTGCCCCGCTCCTCAGCACTGTCTGGTGGCATTTTCTCCTCCAGCAGAAGTGCAGGGTGGGATGCTCAGAAAAGCAAAGCAGCTGTCCCAGACCTCTGCCTTCTTTCTCTGCTTCCCCAGCTCCAGCCATAAGGACTGGGAAGAGAGATCACCCTCAGGAACAAAGCAAGGTTTGAAGAAGGGGTCGTGTTTGAAAGAAGAGATTGGGAAATCAACACGCGTTGTCACTCTGTTGTTGAAATGTCAGGTTACCTTTTTTCCTTCCCAAGAGATTTTGAGAGTAAATTTATTTTAATTAAATGGCTTGAAGGGAAACAGAACACGATGTTTCATTTTGGATTTAACGCAACATTTCATTCCACCCTAATTCCAATTTTTTGATGCTTTGTGTCTTGAAAGAGGCCTGGAAAAAGGGATTCAGCCAAAGGAGTGCAGTCTTGGCTCCATTAGCAAACTGGAGACAAACCACTGTACAAAGCCCTCCCTACAGGTAAAACTCTGACACGTGCCAGGCTAGAGGTAGAGAAGCTTTCAATAGGGGCTCCCTTGTTCACTTGCACTGCTTCTGCCTCCCTGGCTTGGAAAATGGGAACTCCAGTGGAAAGCAACCTGCTGCCCACAACTGGAGTGTGTAATAAGGTGTATGTTTTATATGGGAGACGGTATTAATGGGGCTTAGTGGATGAAAGAGTCTCCACGGCATCATAAATTCCCTAGACAAGCTTTTGGTGTCATATTGCTTCTTGTTATAATGAAGGGGATTTGAATAGGATGTAATGTAGTTGGGAGCTAAGATATGGTAGCAATTTATCAGGAGAATCTGCTGCCGTGCTTGGGAAAATGAAAGCTTTTTTAGATATAGATACAGATGGACTTGCTTCTCACACAAGAGGCTCCTTTATCACCAATAATATCAGGACAAATACTGCTTTGCACTTGGCACTGCCTCTAATTGCATTAACATATCAGTTGCGAGTGGTAATGCTTCCAGCCAGAAACTCATCACCAGCAGAGCCTCTGGCATCCGAAGAAGGGTGCCAGCTGCTTGTAGGTGTGAATATTGTCATAAATGGGATTTCATAAGCAGAAGTAAAAGATCCGCTCGTATCTCCTTCTGTAGTAAATGAAGCAGCTCCTTGCTTTGCAACTCCTCATTCCCCTTCCCTGGCTGGCAGCATGTGCACGGATGCATGCAGAGGAAGGAAGAGAAACTTTGGGGGGAATAAAGGAAAGCTTTACACTACAGGGACAATGTCTCCTATGAGTTCTCAGAGCATAAACCTTCTGCTTTTGTATCGACTCACTGCCACCCTGCAGCGGGACAGCGTGTGTCTAATCTTGGCATGACAAAGAACATAGAGCACTGGGGAATAAGCCAGGAAGAGAACTTAAAAAGTACCTTAAAATAAAGTATGGGGACAAAATATGACATCATGAACACATTACTCTTCCTGGCTGGGATAACTGGAGGGGATCTGAACAAGGCAGTATGCACAGCAAGTGCAGAAAGACTATCTAATGTCCCACTGTCTCAAGTATGCATGGCTGGCCACCATGCTCCTTATATAGTGGATGCTGTCCATCCTGCAACAGCAGCCCTGAAGCATGACTTGTGCACACTGTGCACCTGCACGGGCACCAATGGGCACTAACTTTCCCAACTGCCTGCATTTGGGCTCCCCACCCACCCCTCCAGCAGCTCTACTTAAATTCAGACTTGAGCCTCTACCTCTGCTTTGCTGTAAGTGTTCCTAATTCTGAGGGGTTTTCATGGCTGGATTTTGGACCTGGCTCAATTGTTTCACTTCAGGGCTGCATTGTCACTGGCCTGGTATCATGCAGTCTGTGCCAGTCCTGAGTGCTGCCCTGTGCTGGCTTTGTCTGGATGTCCCTTCACACTGAGGGCTATCAAGGAAGCTCTCTCTTCACATGGAGAGAGAGTGGGGCACTGAGGAGTCTTCCAGCTCCTGTAGAAGGAAAGTAGGCTCTATTATGAAGGCACAAAGAAGGAGAAGAAGAGTGGGGAAGCAGAGCTGTGCCCTCAGAGCTGGTCTTCTTCCCAGCTTCCTTGGTTTGACCAAGCAATCCCCTGGCAAGCGGGATTGATGTGTGGGACAAAAAAAGAAACATAGAGGTACACTTTATACACTTCATGTATATTCTTACTTTTCTCCTTGCTGAACACCGAAGGACTGTGCTGCCCAAACAGACATCACTGAGTTCACAGGAGGAACTGAAGTACGTCCTTCCTGCTTGCATCCCTGGTGGCCTCTCTGTGCCTCGTGGCTTTTTGAAGGTCAGCCTGCTGCTGAGGTTTTGATGCTGGGTACAGGCAATATTTGGGATTGCTCTGCCTTCTGCGTGCACTGATAGCAGAACCTGTAAGTGGGGTACCCAGGCAGCATAAGGACATGTGCCAGGGCTTCAGTGGGGAGGAGGAAAGGGTTCTGATGGGGAAAAAGAAACTTTTCCTGAAACAAATCCTTAACTGGGTATCATTTCCCTGGTGTCTGCCCTCAGTTCAGGTTAAATCTGAATGACCTCCTCCCAGTTCTCAGAGGGATAAGGAGGTTGCCCTCAACATTTGGGCTGTGATTTGGGTGGGAAGGGGAAGGATTTGGATCTGTTCTGTCACTGCTGTGGGGTTTCTTAAGTGTCAGCTACTCAGGATGTAAATGCTGCATACATCAGGGCACTCAGAATTTGGCTCATTCTCTTTTGATCTCATATTTGTGTCTTTTTCAAGGCTTTGGATCTGTTTATACACCCCACCCCCTTCTTTTCTCCTTTATAACTCTAATCATCCCTTTTAGCTTCTAAAGATAGGGTAATGTTGTGATAAGGAAAAAGTAATTTTGCAGCTTGACCTAAAAATGGGCATGGTTGGATATAGTCAATCCTAGGAATGCAGTTTCAGAATTAGGCACAACTTCCAAAAGTCCAAATCTGGAGTTTTCTTGTGCTGTGTTCTAGGTGACCCTTGGGGCAGCTTGTGCTGTCCCCTGCCACGAATGCCTGGCACTGGGACTTTGGCTGCAGCCCAGGAGCAAATAGGAAGGGTGGGGTGGAGGTCTGATACGCTTACGTTGGTTTTGATGGCTTTAAGGAGTGTCATGGCAACAGTGTTAGCTGGATAATTAATATTGCACACAGGACTGTAGTGCAGGCAGAGAAGACAGTGCTTGAAATCCACAGAACCCCTCTGCATGACTCTGCTGTCCCAGTTGGGTGTGGGCTGCTCTGTCCCAGGACCAGCAGGGCATGGGAAAGGCCAGAAGACCTATGTGCAATGCCCCAGCCGTCCCTATTTCTAGCACAAGGTTTGACTTGTGGGCACAGCATTGATCCTGCTGGAAAGGACCAGGGCACTGCTGTGTGCTGTGCTCCTGATTTCCCCATCCACAAGAGGGAGAGCAGAGAGCCGAGGAGAAGCTTCTCCAGGATGCCTCCTGCAAGAAGCATTAGATCTCCCACCTGTGCAACCATGAGCTCAGTGAAGTGAGTCCTGCAAAAGGAAAAAGGCATCTTTGGTGAGGTCTGAGAGCTGACTTTGTTTGCGGTGTGATGCTGGATGGAAGAAACATCCAATTGAGAGCACCTGCTGGTGTATCAGCACTCAGCATGCCAGGAATGGTGGAACTGAGACTCCCCAACACCCCCTAGAATGAAGCATGTCTCCAGTGGTGGAGGTCCTGGAGGTGTTCAAGAAAAGGGTAGATGTGGCATGGAGGAATGTGGTTAGTGGGCACGGTGGGGTTGGGTTGATGATTGGACTGGATGCTCTTCATGGTCGCTTCCAACCTTAACAATTCCATGGTTCTAAGTGCTGGGGAGAAAGGTGATGTGAGAATTCTAAACCAGTACAGCCCTGGCACACAGCACCAGCAGTCCCCACTGTTCTGGCAGCCACCAACCTGCCATCATACTTAGGGGTCTGGCTCCTGTCAGCCCATCCTGCCCTCTGGACACTCCCTTCAGGTGGATGTGCTCAGCTCCTTTGGAGAAAGGGGCAATTTCCTTTCCTTGGGGCTTCCACACTCTGCAGGGAGCAGCAGCAAGCATGAGGAAGGATTAGATTTCCTTGCCAGAGCCTTTATCAGAAGATATAATACACAATACCCACAGTGAAGTGTGAACAAACAAAATGAACAGCTCTGCTGTTCATTAACACGGCGTAGGTGTTGGCTTATATGAGGAAAGTCAACCTACTGTTGCTGTGGGGAGCTGTTAAGTTGAATAGCAGCGGCCTGCTGTAAGTGAAGAGGTACCGGCCTGAAAGGAGGAATGTTGCTACTGTAATTGCATCTGCCATAATGAGGAGCTTGGGAGTGGGGCTGATAAGCAGCTAGATAACACACTAATGAGCAGGATGGCTATGGGCTGTCAAAGGACTAGCTCAGGCATCCGCAGGACCCCCATGGTATTGCAGGAGAAGGAAGTGCGGACCAGGAAACAGCCAAATATAGCATTTAAAAGATGTATAGGGCAAACCGAGCACTTAATGCTGATAATAATTGGAGCTTGAGGGTGTGCTTAGTGTATGAATAAAGTAATTAACCAATTAAAAATGCACAAGAGACACATGATAGAAAATGATAACCAACAGGAAAATGATTGATGCCCCGTGCAGGGAGCGGCAGCAGTCGGTGTGCATTATTAGGAGGCGCCTGGTCTCTTCTGATACCGACCCACTGGGTACTCTTTGATCACTGGTCTCCAGCGTCGTGCTTGCCACCTGCTGTGCTGCCTGTGTGATAAATTGTTTGGAATTAATTCTCTCCCTCCCTACAGGAAACAGACTCTTGAAAATGTTGGGACCCGCTCTGGTTGGCTTTGAAATGACCAAGCATGTGGCGTGGCCTGAGGGCAGCTGCTCTCTGGAGCAACGGTGCCGGAGCAGAGCAGCAGCCAACACCGTGTGGCACACACACAATTCCCTAGATGAGCCGGGGGGAGTTAATCTGGTGATGCATGATTGCGTTCTCCTTTTGCTATTTTCTTCTGTTGAGGTCCCCAGAAAATGTCAGTAAGAAAGATGGAGGTTTCAAAATGAACACAACAGTGAAGGTCATCTGCATGGCTGGAATTCAGGTGCCTTCTGGATGAGCACTGTGGCTCACTCTTTCTTGTGCAGCTGCAGTTTCATTTTTGCTAGATCCAGCTCTGGGAACGTAGCTGTGGTTGTGCCAGCATAGAGCTCCTGCTGGGTGCTGTAGGACCCTTCATCTGCTGCCAGACTGGGAAAGTGCAGAGGCAGAAGACAAGCCATGGGAAGGGAAAGGACCAATGGGATGGGATGCTGCCCTGGAGAACCACATGCAATTCTTATCTTTGCTACAGTGCTCCCATTCGATAGCCAGCAATTTGTGTACACCATATATTTCACCTGGGACTTCTCATGAGTTCTCCACTTCCCAGCATCTGGCTGGAGGCTCTGCTGCTTGAATTAAGGCTTCGAGTTGCACTATAACCGGAGTTAGTGGGAATTTTACTCTGAAAATAAAACCCATCCTTGTAATGAGCTTTCTGGAGAAAAATGTCAGGGACTGGGTGTCTCATATCGGGCATCTAAAACTAATGGATCTATTTAATCTTCATAAACCTGATTCTGCATTATGGAGTCTTGTGCAAATGAATTCATGAACATCCGTGAAGCACTTGGGTACCAGAATGATGAGTTTCATAGCAAAGCAGATGAGGACATTAATATTTCTCTGTTTGTTGCAAGAACAGTGGGCAGTGGCCGGTAAATAAGGCAGCAATAAAAAATGAGGATGAAATACAAAGTAAGAGACTGTGCTCATGCTCAGCAGCATCACATCGAGCTGTTGGCTTGGTAACCTCCCTGCTGCTTCCATGTGGGTTTTGCTCTGAGTTCAGGGTGTTGATTTACCTTGGTGATGGTTCTGTGCTATCCCTCTGCCAGAGAGTATTCTTGGGCCAGAGAAGGCCACAAAGCAACTTGCCAGCTGTGGATATGTTGTAGGTTAAAAACAAAACAGCTTCAGCTTCAAAGATTTCAGCTCACAGATATGAAGTGCTGCACCTCTTCAGCATCTCACCTGTTCTGCAGCACCCATCCTTCCTGGGCAGGTGCTGCTGAGGTTTGGGCTCCTGTTTGGAGATGCTGGAGTTCAGAGAATCACAGAATGGCCTGGGCTGGGAGGCATCTCAAGGATCATGAATCTCTAACCCCACCAGCACATGCAGGGCCACCAAACTCCCCATTTAATACCAGCCCAGGCTGCCCAGGGCCTCATCCAACCCGGCCTTGAACACTTCCAGGGATGGGGCATCCACAGCCTCTGTGGGCAGCTGTGCCAGCACCTCACCACTCACTCTGTAAAGAACTTCCCCCTGACATGAAGACTGAGCAGATGAGTGTCATGTCTGTGCTGCACCAAAGCACGGTGACAGAGGTTGAGATGCTGTGCCCACTTGACATGGATGCTGTCTCTGGGGATGTGGGATCAAACTGTGTGCTGCAGTGCCTGAGCAAGCTGCAGGGATGTAGCCAGAAGTTTCTGCTTGCTTCTTTTTCCCCCATCCCACAGCCTATTTTAAATGTGTTAGTATATACAGTAAGCTTACATGATATGCTGTGATTTATAGATAGATGTATCCTGTCTATCAGCTCCTTTCCAGGCCTGGTAAGTAGCAAGGCTGGCATCTGCCTCTCTGTAGATGTGTCTTTGAGCTGCTGCAGCCAAGCAGCAGACCTGGTGTCTCAAGAGGACAGCAGTCATTATGCAAACAGAGCAAGCTTCCCCCAGCACCCCACTGCTCTGCCCAGAGAGCAGGGACAAGCCAAGCTGTGATTCCCTCCATGTCTGCGTCTGCAAGGGAGTCAGGGAAACAAATAGATTTTCTCTTTTTTTTTTTTACACCGTTGCTTTGCTCTCTCTGTCACAGAATCACAGCATGTCTTGAGCTGTGTGGGACCCACAAGGACCATTGAGTCCAATCCCTGCTGCTGCACTGTACATCCTTTCATCTTTCTCCTTTTTACCTTCCTCTCTCACCACAATGGTCAGACCATCGACTCAAGGCTGTTTATCTGAATATTTCAGCCCCCTGAGCCTTCCCACAATACAACTTGAAGTATTGACACGTTTTTGTGCTTATTATTTCTAATGGCTTATTCATTCCCTTTCCTCCTCACAATAGAGCCTGTAGGGTGACCTCAACCATGAGGAATGGCAAAGGGCTGAGTGAAAAGGCGCTCTACCTTGGGGTGTGACACACCACCTAAAGGACAGGATTCTTCTTGTCTGTGTGATTAAATGCCATAAGTACATCTGCTCCGCCCGAAAACATGCTTCTGCACTCCGCCACAGAAAGAGTTCTGGTCCCTTGAATAAATGAGCCTGAGCTCTGGGCTCAAAATCCACGGCTTATGAGCATGCTACAGATATTAGTCACATTGTCTAATGCAATGCTGGAAAGCCCTTGGATGCTACAGCGACAGGCACAGTGTGAGCACTTGTACGAACTAGAATAAAAAAGCTGCTTCCTGCAAGCAGTCATGAGCAGGCTTAATGTAATTCAGTTTCTAGCAGAGGAAGTCTGCCCGACCCACTCATTTTCCCTCCCCTCTCTGCTGAATGAGTTTGATATCTGTGTTATTGAAGAAGAGTCAAGTCAAATAGAAGAGGCTTGCGTTTATGTCCTGATTCAGAAAAGCGCTTGAGAAGCTACTTAGCTTTAAGGTGATGGTTAGAGCTGAGCATCTGTGTGAGTGCTCTGTTTCACTGGGGCTGTGACCCAGATCCAAAGCAAGCCCTGTGTACCTGATGTGGTCCTGCAAGAAAGCTCACTCCTTGTATTAACAAGAGGTGGACTTTCTCAAAATCCTATTCAAGTTGTCCTAGTAGGGTAGATAATCTCTCCTCATTTCTCTGACGTTAATCTTTCTCTTTATGCCCCAGCAAAGTCTCAGAGCTCCTCAGCTTTGGTGGAGATGCACACACCCAGGCAGCAGAGCATCCTGTGTGCCCCCCAAGAGTGTCGGAGCACCACAGCCCATCTTGCTGGTGAGAGATGCAGGCAGGGGGTCAGAGGGCAAGGGGGTCCTCCTCAGAGATGTGCTGGTGAGATCAGGGCAAGAACACAGGGAACAGCACCCTGACATCCTGTAGTTCTGTGTTATGGCTAAAAAATGAGTCTTGTTGCATGATCATGAGGTAAGACAATGGTACAGTTAATATTAGGAATAACCACAAACGTTCTTGCAAGGGATAATGAAGTCTGAAAGGCTTTGAAGCATTTTGTGGAACTTGGCTCTCTCCCTGCATAGGTTTCATTTTCCTGGGGCAGACACGTTGGCCACACCCTGGTGCTCACAGATTTCCCCTTGGCTCACTGAACCTGAGCCTTTCCATTGAAATCAACCGCATCCGTGTTCCTTTCTCACCTTCCATCCACCACCTGGGCACTCTGAGATGGGGCACAGAAGGAACCCTTGCAGGCTGCACCCTGGTGTTGTGTCCTGAGCCTTCTCCCAGCCTGCCCCCCTATTAAGCCCCCAGCATTCTGCCTTCACTCTTCTGACACCCATTTTGAGGTCCCAGGCTCTAGCCCCCCCCCGCCCCCATGGAACCCATCTCCTGCTGCATCCCACCCACCCGCAGACAGTATCCCACAGGGGCCAGCTCAGTGAGGAGCAGATTAAAGAGGATCTCCATTGTGAAAAATGTCAATATTTACATTCTCTGAGTTAAGTTGTTCTTTTTCCGACTTTCTCCCCTAAGTGCCTGATCTACTGTTTTGAAAAGGCACGGACCTTAAGAGCAACACAACCAGGAACTGACAGAATTAATAAAAGAGAGGCTGGGGCTTATGAAAATAAGATGATATTAACAAGATAATTATCTCTCATCAAATTAGTCCAGAGGGAGCCAAGCCAAGCTCCACTCAGTAGCCTAGGAGGAAAGGAACTGGCAGGGGAAGCTATTTGTACAACAACAATAGAAGAGCTCTGCCCTTCTCCAGGAAAGGGCTCAGAGCAGTGAGACACCACTGTGATAAGCACTTTATAAATGCAGATAGAGGGAACCTTTTGTCTGCGGAGCTGGGAGCCGTTTCCAGCGCAGCAGCGCAGCTCAGGAGTGGGATGGAGCAGGGCTCCCAAAGGGCTGCAGCTTGAAGTGCCCGGGATGCTCATGCAGCACTGCCTGGCGGTGCTACCTGCTGCCCTCTGCTATTTTTCTTCCTCCTTTCTCTCATCTCCTTCCTCGTATTTTTTTTTTCTCTGCTCTTAAGGCTGGAGGATTTATTTTTCACCTGCATGCCTATCTGGGTTTAACTTGGATTTAGCCTCGCTGGAGACCTCTCGTTGCTCTAATCTCCCTCTTTATCTTCGTCTTTCATCAAAACAAGGCAGCTGGGTGTAGCACCTCGCTGGTACACTTCGCCTGAGCGCAGCGGTCCCACCGCTCCATGGGCGGCGCTGGGGAAGGGGCTCCCTCAGACACCACGGTGGCCATAGCAGTCAGAGAAGATCTTGGGAGATGTCAGCAGTTTGCTGTCCCTGCATTGGAGTCTTGCCCAGTGTCGGACCCTAAACCCGCTCCAAAGAAGCACCCTACTGTGGCTGAGTATCCTGTTCAGCTACCAAGCAAAGAAATCCCACATTTCCCCCCCCCAAGGCTTCCAAAGTAGAGGCTTGTCTTTGCAATTACACCACCAGCTGTATTTCAGGCGTCTCAACTCATTTCATTTTCACTCTTTCTTGCTATTTATGTGGCCGCAGTTTCCCTGTGTGAAGCACCTGCAGGCTCTCGGTGTGCTTCATTTCGTAACCTACCTCTGAGCCACTGCCTTCTCCTGCTCCCCTAGATGGCAACTTAAGACAAGCATTCCTGCAGCTGGGAGCCGTGCCGGGCAGGGAGGAGAGGGCAGCAAAGCAGATGATGGACTGAATTCCGCAGTGCTGTTCTGTCACCAACCAGACAAATGCCACCTCGGGCTGCCTTGTGGGTGAGCCTCCTGTGGGAGTTTCTCATCGCTTTGCTCTCAGATGAGCAGGTTGGGCTCTGCATTCTTTACTTGCTGGAAATGTCATGGAGCTGTAAACTCAGTTGTTGAGTTTGCATGGAAACAGGTGGATGCTTCTGAGCGCCAGAAGCCTGTCAGATTGTTTCTGTACCCCATGGAGGGGTGCCCAGTGTCTGGTCTGTGTCCTCTGGGCACAGGGAGGTGTTTGGACCATATTTTAGAGAGGGTCTTGGAAAGAAATCCCAGGAGCTGAATGCTTGCTGAGCAGGTGTTGGGTGGTGGGATACATGACCATCACAGTGAGCATGGCTTTGTGCAGACTCCCAGAGCAGTCCTATTTTCAGAGATCTCACTGCCCAAGTGCCCAGGTCTTGAGAGACCACCCCAATGTGGGGGGCTTGGTGCTGTGCTCCTGCTGCTGCAATCATCAGCTCCAACTTGGCTTCCCTCAGTGGAGAATCACAGAATGGCTTACATTGAGGGGCACCTAAAATAACATCTGGTTCCTACCCCCCTGCTGTGGGCTGGATGCCCCAAACCAGCTCAGGTTGTCCAGAGCCCCATCCAGACTGCTCTTGGGCACCTCCAGGGATGGAGCACCCATAGCTCTCTGGGCAGTAGTGCCAGGGCCTCGCTGCCCTCTGAATGTTGCAGCATAATTTGCTGTGGAGCTCAGGCCTCAGTAAATGAATACGCTGTGGAGCAGCTGAATGAGCAAATTAAGACTTTTGGCCTCTTCTGGCAGTGGAGAAAGCCACGCTCACCCCATGCGCCAGGCTGCTGAGGTCTGCCAAGTGCAAAGCCATCTGAAAAAAAAAAAAAATGAAAAAAAAAAAGGCAAAACGATTCAGTGAGCTAGAAAATGCCCGGGCTGTTGTGTGAAATTCCTCTGCACAAACCCTGTCACTCCTCCTCAGCCTTGCACCCAGCTTTGCCTTTGATGGGCATCGCTCGCATTAATTGGAGGCGACAGGGTGCTGGGGAGTGATCGGGTGGGTCTCCTGGCATCACACCCCGGCCATCGCGCTGCTCTCGCTGTCCCTTTGCTCCTTCTCCTGGCCTGCTGCCAGCCACTTGCCACCGAGATCACAGAAGGGGCAAGAGGCAAAATGTTTGGTGCCACTTCCAATTAGCAAATTATTTTATCTTCTGGTTCCTCGCTCTAAATCTGTTATGGCGGCTGGAAAATGCCTCCCTTGGCTGACTAGATGGATGCACAGGATATTTTTTTAATTTGAAGGAGGGGGAGAAAAACTCATAGGCATCCTCAGATCTGTTCTCCACTCCACCTCCAGCCCCCAGCTCTGCTGGAGCAGCGAGCTCAGGGAAACCTGCCCGGTTGCTGTGTTTGTGTCGCGGAGCAGGGAGCGATCCCAGCACTGATAGCTGGCTGCTGGCTCCGCACACAGAAATGTGGCCTGACATGGGGAGATGGCCCCAGAGCAGGGCTGCTCTCCTGGGGCTCTGCAGCCTGTCACCGTGCATGGCTCATGCGTATCCTGACGGGACAGGGATGACCCCATGGCACCTCCGCTTCCAACTGCTGGGCAGCAGGCGGAGAGAGCAGGAGTGGGGAAATCCTGAACACAAATTGCAACCAGAGGCTGTGTTGCATGTGGAAGTGGGCTGAGCCGGGGGTTGTGAACATCTCGACCCTGCACATACCTTGAGCTGATCCCCTCTTCCCCTCCAAATGTCATTTTTTAGCTGCTGTGACTGCCGTGGAGAGAGATCTGTGTCCAAGCAGCACACATTGTGCACGAGTTCAGGAATGCAAACCTCATCTTGGCACAGCCTGGA
The DNA here is from genome assembly GCF_019238085.1 of Lagopus leucura. Lineage (NCBI taxonomy): Eukaryota > Metazoa > Chordata > Aves > Galliformes > Phasianidae > Lagopus > Lagopus leucura. The sequence goes on along the minus strand of NW_024962278.1, from coordinate 111,854 downwards.
GAGCAAAGGACTGAGCAAGAGTCCTGGAGGGAAGGACTGAGGATATCACCCAGTTTATAAGGAAGCAAGCTGCTGAAGTGCTCAGAGCATGCCCCGGGTGGGCAATGCAGCGTGCCAGAGATATCACACCTTGCAGAGGCTGCCGAGACCCTGCCATGAGCCAGCAGTGCTCGAGGGCATCACACAGAGGAACCGGGCTCTCCCGTGCAGACAAGGCTCTAAGAAAACCTTAGACACAGCTAAATGAGTGGCAAAGATAAAAGAGCAGAGATAAGAGATTAGAACTCCTATTTGACAACAACACGATCTTCATATCTGCGGTAGATGAGCAGGTAAAAGAGCCGTATTCAAGCACTTGAAGTATTGTCTTGAGAAACAGGGAGTAGTTAGCCTACCAGGAGGTGGATTATGCTTTGCTTGCCTTAGATTCAGAATGGGGTTGCAAAGGAAGTTTGGGTCACCTGTAAATGGGGATCTCTGCAGAAAATAGGGGTTGCTGCATCCTCTATGCTGCTGTTCGGGGAGGGCTGCCTTCTCTTTAATTACAGAGGTAAAATGGCCTTAATCTGAGCAGAGCAAACAGTCTGACACTATTGACGCCCAATTTACATCTATTAACATGCAGACAAAGCTGGTTTGCTTAGCTCCTGGGTTTTCTCATCACCAATTTGCTGACCATCTCCTTCCCAGGAGCATGACCAAAGCCAGGAAGGTTTCTCCATCCTAAATGTTATTTGGGTTTTTCTAAGCTTCCAGCTGTGTTGATCAGAGATATTTTGGGCATTGTTCTCTGCTATCTAAGGCACCACACCTCGCTGTACTGGGTTCAGAGCAGGCCTCTATCTGCAGCCACATCTCTCATTAGGAAGTGTGCTCGTGGGAAGGTGAGAATAGCACAAGGGAGCACCTCATGTCTTAGCTTTGCCACAGGCTGATACTGGAAAGTGCTGAGGAAGGGCTTGTGAGCAGGGTGAGCCCACAGATCTGGCTGCCGTGATGACAGCCTCCAGCAGCAGCAAGCAGGCTTCTGGTAAGAGGCTTCCCAAGCTGGAGATTGTATCAGCACCTCAGGTTTTGATTCCTTGATGGATATCTATGCTGGTAATTTATGTCAATTTCTGGGCTCACCTGTGCAGGACCACAGGGTCACGTAATCCCCGGCACCTCTTTTTAGCTCGTGTCAATCCCACTGCTCCACCATTTCACTTGTTGAGCCTACTTATTCCTCAGTGCTTTATAGGGAAAATTCATTCCCAAGTCCTCTTCCATCACATTTTCAGATCTCTTTAGCTCAGCTTCTTCCCAACAGTGGCCATTTCATGGACCTGATCACTTCCATCTTTCTTCTGCCAAGTGCTTTGGAAACCAGAGTTCCAAGGCAGCCAGGGCTATTATGGACGTGCACGCAGCACGGACTTACACTTGGACAGAGAAATGCTTTTTTGATCACTCAGACCCATGAACACCAACCTTAGTTTGTCCTTTGCTGTCACCTATCTTGCTCCATTACTCTTTTGATGCCAAATAATGAAGTGCAGGCACTTGTTCTTCCAGACCCAGCAGTGCTTCGGGAGGCCCCGTACCCAGCCCTGTGGCCCATCCTGTCAGGAACAACCTGCAGCAGGGAGATGAAAAACATCACAGTGTGTATAAGGAGGCAAAGCGCAACCCTGCCAGTGTGCGCCAGCATTGTATTCCACTGTCTCCTAATGTTTGACTTTGAAATGCTAATGTTCTTTTAAAGTAGGTAATTTTCATGTAACTTCTATCTACAGGACTCAAAGGAGGTGTTTATTAAGATCCTGCCTGTCCTGGGGCATAGGTAATGAATTACAGAGCCTTTCCCTGACCAAAATCCAGCCTGGCTGCTCTGCACTGACGCCGTTCCCAGCCTCAGAAGCAGCAGGGGTGGCCAAGGTCTGGCAGTGCATGACCAGGGAGGTGTCGGGTGCAGCTCCCACCTCATTCCTTATCCTCAGGACCCTCCTCATGAGCCCCTGAGATGTTGGCAGGAAGGACACACCGTCTCCTGGCCTGTGTGCTCAGTCCACACCCCAGTATTTGAACCTCAGGGTGATACGTCCAGAGCTGGTGGAGTGCAAGCTCAGGGTTTCTCAGGGGCTTTTGGGAAGGGGAAGAAAGTTTGGTGGTGACCTAGCTGGAGAGGGACAGAAAAGCACAGCATCACGAAGACTGATAGCACCTGACATCCCACGCTTGTATGCCTCTCCACTAGGTCCTACCGTGCTGGCTCCACCAGATCCCACCATTCAACCACGCATACCATCCAGTTTCCATCCTACCAGTGCTGGTAACCACAGTGTGTAGAATCATAAAATCATCCGGACTGGAAAAGACCTTCAAGACCATTTTGTGGTGTGCATGACCACCTTTACCCATCTGCGCCCTTGGGGCTGCATCCTGGCACTGTAGGATGGCACCATGTCTCAGGGCTCCAGCCATGGGGCTAGGAGGGGACCAGAACCAGCCCCACAAGGGGCTTGGGGAAAAAGAGTAGGAGCCTTCCCTGGCTGTAGCCTGGAGGCTTTTTCTGGGCTGTGGCATGTTATAGCTATGCCATGAGCTCAGGGAGCTGGGGAGAAGTCGTTTCATTGCCGGAGCTTGTTAGGAAAGCAGGGTTTGTATGCTGTGCAGTTGGCAGAGCAGCGATGCTTCCACAGAACCACACAGCAGCAGTGCCGAATGCTCTGCCCTGTGCGCCAGAGCAGACCCAGCCATGTGCACAGCAAGCAGCATCCCCAGAACACCCCCTGAGCATCACGCACGAGCCCAGGTGACATTTTTAACCAGCGTTCTACAGACAAGCTCTCTGCAAGCAGCACACACCGACTTCATCTGAGTACTGTTTATCCTGAGGGCACGGGGCAAGCCAGGAATGTGTCGGAGCAGCCAGCCGGGTGCTGTTTGTCCGAGAGCGTCTGGAGTCGATCTGTCTGGTTGGGCCCTGAGTCAGCTGGGGAGCGCTGCAGAAGAGCCCCAGGAGCAGGGGAGGAGTGGTTCGGACTGGCTTGGCTGGCTGGGGAGGCACCAGCCGGGCTTGGGACGAGCAAAGAGCCAGCCCCGAGCTCCCCGGCAGCATGGGCAAGGCTTAGACAACTCATCCCGCGACTGAAAAAGAGAAGGAAAATGAGATTTGTCAAAGCTGCTGTCCTGCTTTGAAGGGCCACTCCCAGCGCTGATGAAAGCCGGTCTGCGCAGGGAAGCCTCTGCAGAGGGCACGGCAGCCTGGGGAGGCACCGCAGCGCTTGGGACGGGAGCTGATTCCCATAGTGAATCCCGCAGCACCTCCCAGCCTGGGATGCGCAGCGGAGACCGGCACCGGTTTGGGAGCAGGGAGCGGAGCCGATCCCCTCCTGCGTCACCGCGGCGCACGGAGAGCTTTCTAGATGACTTGGCATGCTGTCCCGTTAATAATAGAAAGCGAGGCTGCCCGGATTCTGTGTTCTGGTGTGAATTATGCGCACAAAATACAATTTGCTTTGCTAATGGTTTTTTGCCGTTTTGGTGCTGGGGAACTTTTCAGAAATCATTACCATGCTCTCGGCTCTTTATATTTTTCTCTCTCTTCTCAGGCAATTTGTCAGAAGGGATTTTTTGACAATTTCACTGAACCATGCTTGAGAGCGGGTTAACCCCTCACGAGCTTTGAGCATTTTCCTCTCCTTTCCACTGGCTTGGAGTGGTTTGTTACGGCTGCCTTCATTAGCAGGAAGCTGGAAGGACGGGCAGACGGATGGGTGGCTATCCATTCCTCGGGCTCTGCATTCAAAATCCTCTTTGACATCCCCTGCGCTTTCAAACTCTCGGTCCTCTGGATAATGAGAGACTCTCCATTCCTCGGGGACACCTAAACAGTGGGATAATTGCAGTGGTACTGTTAGGGATGTCTCCAAAAGCACTGAACCGTGGCGCATCCCTGAGCTAGGTATGCATGCCAGCACTCCCCCATGCACAGACTGGGCTCCTGCATGCTGCTTGCCCCTACGTTTTCTGGAGGAGTCCCTTTGCAGACCCTCAGACCTTGCACAGCGTCTGCCCCATGATCTCAGACACATCCAGGGCTTTTCTGCTCTGGATGTGAAGCTCTGCTACGTAGAGAGGTCTGATGGGAATGGAGGTGGCCAGCAGGAAAGGTGATGCTGCAAGCCACTGGTGCCTACTTATATCCTTTCTGTGGGATGTTTAGAGGTGTTTCATCACCACCACCACCTCTTCTCATTCAACAGAGCAGCATCGCAGGGAAATGTATTGGAGATGCTCCTCAGGCCCCAGCCTGCATTCACAGGATGCTCGCTCAAACACAAACTCCCTTTGAGCACATGTGGACACTGAAGCATGTACATCCTGCCTAATTTACTTGCATTCATATCAGCATCATCAAATTTTGCAAGCTAAGTGGTGGGGAGCAAGCATATCTGAAGTGACAAGAGACCATCCTGGGGGGACATAGATCCTGGAGCAGGCAGCGGTGGGGATGTGTGGTCTCAAGCTGTTGCATCTTTGATTTTGCTATATTTTTGCAGTACCTGAACAGGGCTGTCAGCCACTGTGCTGTAGCCAGAGGCTGGGGCAGCTGGCTCCCTCCCTCTGCCTGAAACTCCCTGAGCATGCTGGCTGTAGCAGCCCCTTTTCTTCTGCTGAGAAAATTCTGCCTGTGTGCCAGCCTAGGAGGGGCTCCATTAGGATGAATGCAATCCTTTTGTTCTTACTCATTATTTGGATCATTTCTGATGAGTTATTTCAAATAAGAAGTGGATGAGACTAGCTTGGACATTGATGGCTGAAGTCTTCCTGTTGAGCGATGCTTATCATCTCCAGCAGATGCTGCCAGGCACCAGGTCTGTTAATTACTGCGGTGGTTTCTGTGATGCTGGCAGATGATGTCACACGTTAAGCCATTGGGTTTTCTGCCAGGTGAAGCTGGTGTGTATCCTTGCTGTCTTTGGGGCTTCTGTGTCCTGCACCCTATGGGTGATCGTTAATGGATCCACTTTGGCCATGGTGGGTTAATCTCTGGGATTTCTGTGGAGCTGAAAATCCTTTTCCTTATTATTTCCCATCCTTCTCATTCATATGCTCCACAACCTCAGTTTTGGAGATGTGGCCCTTTAAAGCCCCTCCAGCATCTCAGACTCTGTGCCAAGCCAGGTCTGTGGACAGAGATGCCAACTGGGTGGCAGCAGTGCTTGCTGTAATGCTGGCAGCTTCCTCAGCTCTCTCTGGCCTGTGCTACCATCCCACTGCTTTTCCATGACAAATTAATCATTTAACCTCTCTGAGGTCACAGTTCCATTTACGAAAGCCAGCCCACAGCACACAACTTTCAATTTGCAGCCCTACCAGAGAGGTTTCTCTGATACTGCTAAGGACATGAAGCCGGGCGGTTAAATGAGCAGGGAAGCCTATCACTTCGTGAAAGCATCTAAATATCTGCAATGTCACTTTGCTAAAGCATCACTTTCTGAAGTGAACTAAATCTCCGCGATGTCAGCTCTTGGAGGACAAATCCCGTGGCTTTTTTCTTTATTTTTGTTGAGCTCATCTCTTAGGGATGGTTGATGCTTATTTTCCATCATTTTCATGGACACATTGAACCCAGCACCATTGTGCGTGGTCCCTGTGGTGAAACACCGGCATCTCTGGGTGGTCCATGAGCCCCTATGGACTCAGCTGTCCCAGGTGGCCTTGGGGAGGTCTGCAACTCACTTCCTCCAATGGGCTCTTAGCAGTCCAGCAAGGCAAGCATCAACGAGGGCACCCAACTTGCTCAGAGATTTACCTGAGTCAATCCAGCACCATTTGGAAGGTCTCAAAACATGTAGCTGAAGGCCAAGTGTCTCTTCGAACTCTATGTGAAATATGCTGGACCGAATCCTTGAAAAATAACCCAGGCTCAGGGAACCTAGGAAGCTGGCCAGCACTAGGAGTCCTGTGCAGCTCAGAATGCAAAGAATTAATTGGAAAAGCAAAATAATTTTACATGAACTAAACCTTTAAATGAAACTGAGGAAATCCAAAGCCCTAACTGTTGTGGTTTCTTGGAGCCAGAAAATTGCAACAATCTGTAGCCCATAACTAAACCCTCACAAATGTGTGAATGTTGCTGTCAAGACCATTAAGAACCTTTGCAGGTGTCTTTTTTTGCCTTGAGAGCACAAAGCACCACGATATTCAAAAAACAATCTTCTGACTCACTTTCACGTCCTTTCGGGTCACTCTCTCTCTGCATTGTGCCGCCCCAACACAGGGGTTGGAGAAGGGCACTTTTCTCCCTATAGATTTCATATCCCTCTCCCAGATGCATCCTCAGTCTGCAGAGCAGCTTGCTGTGAAGCTCAGGGAATGCCTACAGCCCCGGAAATGAGACTTGTGTACTCCTTAGTGTGTATAGTTGGAACACAATGGTGAGAGACCCTCTTTGTCTGCAACTCCTCATTTCACTCATTGCAACTGCTGCTAAAGGGCATCTCTGCTTCCTTCTACTCCCGCTGCCTTGAATTCCTTCTTCTCCTTCCTACTGTCTTGTCATTCCCCTCCGTTCAGGCAACCCTTCACCTCCGTACATCAACGCTGACCATCAGAACCGTGATGCTGGGCATCCCTCACTTCTCCTCCTTTGATGTGCTGCTCCCTGGCTCCCAGCTCTCACATCTCCATTGCCCCAGGTCTTCATGGAGTGCCATCAGAGCTCTCCATCCATCCTGCCTGTCCTTGCAGCATCCAGCCCAGCTCCTCGCCATATTCCAGCATCGGGTGCTCGATCCTCTGCCAAGCAGCTTCTCCCCCAGCACTGACCTTCCGCACGCAAGCTGCCGAGCAGCACGCTCAGGCGTTTGTCACTTAACATCTTGATTACTGTCACTTCTGCCATCTCCAGAGTTGCTCCTAGCCACGTCCCCCTCCATTTGGTTTCTGTTGCAATGCTTCGTGACCCACGCACGCAGAGATAATCGCATCAGAGAGCATGGGAATGGCTTCATGGACTCAGAGCAGAGGTTTCTGAAGCCAGGAGTAAATAATTAGGGAAGAACATGAGGAATTGGGCATACTGGGGTGATCTCCCCAGCTGTCCCAACCTTCCCACGCTGCAGGTTGTGGCAGATTCGTGTCTAACAGCCGCGGGCAGAGCTGCCCTCAGTGGGCGTGCAGTGCCTTTCTGGATGCATCCTACAGCAGCAGCGAGGTGCAATAATGAGCCATAAAAGAAGGTGCTTTCTTTTGTTTGTCTTAAACAAGTGACAGGATAGTTTCATTTTCATTCGTATATAATGAGAAGCCGTGAATAATCACTCACTAATCACTTTCTCTGAGCTATTCACAGCTTTACAAAACTAATCACATCCCCCTTTAGTCATCTCTGTTCAAGGCCAAAGAGCTGTTATGTCTTCAGTCTCCTTACAAGAAGTCATCTATTCCTGCAGTCGGGTTCTTCCCTGGTGCTCCCACTGCTGCTGCATCATTGGGTTGAAGAGTTAGACCCCATGAAGACACATCTCAGGAGGAAGGGCTGCATCGGACATAGCATGGCCCCAGACACCGCCAGAAAGGACCTGCCCATCTGTGCTGGCTTCAGAACACCTTCTGATGGGAGAATTGCTCCAGGCAGATAAGGAGACATCTCTCCAATTCTACTTGGGTCTCCAAACACAGCAAAGAGTGGTGACTATCACAGGGGGCTGTGTGCCCGACACACGGAGCCCCGGGAGCCATCCGCTCCAGCAGTGAAGACCTGCATGCCCGTGACTGCAACCAAGCAGAATGTTAGGAAACAAGAAGTTAATAAAAGAGCATCTTCTCCATTAAATCTCAGTGTGGGGGAGTTTTCTTTCCCTTTCTTTCAAGGCAGATGTTTCCCATCCCTATAGAGTCCAGGTGCACAGGGCTGCAGAGGGGATATTAATCTGGGGCTGGGGACACAGCTGAAGGCTGGGATGCTCCCATAGCATGGGTGCATAGGTTCCTCAGCAGAAGGTGTCAGTGCCAGAAATGGGTTTTGGGAATAGTTAGGATGTCCTAACTGCAGTTCTGAGGAGCTGGGAGTACTGAGGGAGGTAGGCAGGACTGGGATTATTTATCTGCTTGCCCATCACAGCGGTGGCTGGAGGCTATCAATGCAGAATCAATACTGTGTTGCAAAGCCCCAAGCCAACCATAGGGAATTTCTGCTGCATCTCCTCATGTGGGATAAAATCTTTGCCGAGGACTGGTTTTTGGTTTTGATTTTTCTTCTTCCTCCTTTTTCTTCTTCTTTTTTTTTAAATTTCATTGATTTCCTTTGTTAGCTGGGCTGGTTAATGGGCTGAGCCATGCTGGACTCTTTGGTGAGGGGAGGGGAGATGATGGGACTTGTTTAAGTGTTGTGTTCTCACAGTGGGAAGGCAAAAATGTCAAGGTCAGATGGATATACCTGTCCTCCAGCCAGGAGTAGGTGGGCAGCAGGGATGTGGGGAGGGGAAGAGAGCCCTCGTGTGCAGTGAGCACAAACCTCTGCTCAAACTAAGCCTAAGGGGCACCATCGGTCAACAGACAGCTGAAGTTTCCTTTTCATCAACCGACAGTCCAACACAGCCCAAGACCTCCAATGTTAACCCAAAGCAAACACTGCAGGGCAGCATCAGAGCCGGGTGGATTTGTTTGCTGAGCCGGGCAGATTTTTGGGGGATGTGTGGAGGTGAGGTGCTGCCTGCAAGGAGGGTCTGATGCTGTGCAAAGGGGAGGAAAGCGATGCACGGCCCTTGGGGATGGAGGGAGGGAGGGAGGGAGAGAGTGGGGCTGCTGGAGGATGCTCAGCCCGTGGGGAGCGAGGAGGATGCTGTGCCGCCGGGCTGCTCGGGGCAGTCCATGCAGCGCCGCTCCCACGAGGAGCCGGCAATACGAGCTGCTTCCCCTTTAACGCGCTGGGAAAGGAACAAAAAAAAAAAAAAAAAAAAAAAAAAGACGCAAATAAGGAGCCGGCCGAAAATTAGTAGAGCAGAAAACTCCAAATGATGCAGAGCTAATTCCTTAAGTGTCAGACAGGCTGCCAGCCCCTCCGCTTCGCGGCCCCCCAACCCCTTAGCACCCCCAGGGCCAAACCCGTCCCCTGGGACGCCCGCAGACCCCAGGCACAGCATGCCCCCATCCCCCACTTCTCCCCCGGGGCCGGCAGCATCGCCCCCGGGCAGCCCCGCAGCACCGGGGTGAAAGGGCAGGGGAAGTTTTTTTTCTTTTTTTTTTTTTTTTTTTTTTTCTTTTTTTTTTTTTTTTTTTTTTTTTAATATACTTTTATTGGGCTGTAAATTTCTTTTCTCTCCCCACCTGCTCGGATCGATGCTCGCAGTTTACCGAAGTCTCAGGCACACAGATTAAATCCTCTCCCTCTATTACATGAGATGGGCTTTTATTCTCCCTCTGATCACTCGGAAATAAACACAGCGCGAGCGAGGGTGGGGGAGGCAGGAGGAGGGCTGGGGCCGGCCAATTTCAGACCTGTTTATTCCCTACCAGCCTCGGAGCTCGCAGCCATTAAACAAGCCGCTGCCGCAGCCTTTCTCCTCCTGCTTTCCCCTTTCCCCTTCTCCCCGCTTCCCTATCTCCCTCCTCTCCCTCCCCCATTATTTTTAGAAGAACAATAATAATTAGGCAGAGCAGCCTCTAACACAATCGTTTCAGCCTGAACAGGCAATTAGGACAGGCAGAGCGAGGCTAATGAACGGTGCACGGGTCCCCCCCAGTGCCGCCCCTCGGTCGTTTCCCCTCGTCCCCGAGACGTGTGGCTCGGCGGCCGAGCTGCCTCCGTTAGCACAGAAGGGAGCTGGCGGCGGCACGACCCCCCCCGGGGGGCTGAGGATGGAGACGGAGCCACGCACTGAGCCAAGGGTGATGAGCGAGAGCCGCGCGCAGAGGCCGCAGCAGACCTGCCAAGCTGCAGCCTTGGCGCGGGGAACTCGTCTGCAGAGCAAGAGTGACAGCCCGTGTGCGGCCTTGGGGTGAGGCCGTGTGCGCCTGTGAGGTTGCCTCATCGCCCCGTGGCAAAGCTGGATTTCAGCACCGAAACGCCAGCGCTGCAGTGGTGCCACAGGCTGAGCCCTGCACATGAATTCCCCCCATAACGAGCATTCCCGGAGATGCGGTGTGGTACCCGGGGCCAAGCAGCTGCACTGAAATATTCATGCCAAGCTCGCTTTGAAGACAGCATGATTTCTTGGAAACTTGCTGCGCGTCTTAAATGGAGCTGTCTGCTCTGCACGGCTGCCTGGGTGTGATGGGAGCAAGCGGGGTCCCTGCAACGCCAGCAAGCAGGAGCTGCAACACACAGGTCCCCGTCACACCTGCAGCTCCCCAGCCTTGCCATCACCGATCCTGAGATGCAGCCGGGACACATCCTGGAGTCCTGCAGACATTAGCTGCCTCAAGGAGTCTGTGGAACACATCCCACACAGGAGCCTTCAGGTGATGGGATGCCAGGGTTGTGTGCTATCAGGGGAGCAGAGCTGAGCAGCAAAACCCAACAGGAGTGGCCCCAGTTCCCAAAGGTCACCACGACCAGCTCTCGTGGTGTGGGACAGTACCTGAGTCACATGGCAGGGGGTGCCCTGGGAGCAGCTGACCCCTGGGCCAGAAGCAGCTCTGGATTGCTGTGCTCAGTGCTGGCACTTGGCAATGGGGAGCAGCAAACAGATGGGAGATGTCCCCAGCCCCAGAGCCTGATTCAAGTGGATGTGGGAAAGGGAACATCAGTTACACTGGGTGTTTTCCTACACCATGCTCTGCCGTGGCCCCAGATTGACTCTCCTAACACGCCTAGGTTAAAGTGAGGGGGCCGTTTGGCCCCAAAGCTTCTCAGCATATTGAGATTACATGATACATAGTGGTCAACCTATGCAAGAAAGCAGAATATCCCATCTGCCTGTTCAGCAGAGCCTGAGAGCTGTCTCCACGCAGCCTCCTGGTCTGCACCCACCGCTGTGTATCTCAAACCCTAACGTAATTTGCTGTCCCTTAGGCTGCTCTCAGTATTACTGCTTTCCAAATGTCTCTCTCCCAGTCTCCGTGGTGTTAAATTATATTTCCCCAGCTGGATTACTTTGCATTTGTTCAGAATGAATTTCATTTGGCTATTTCCTTCCTATGCCTGACCCTTCTTTCCCAGGGCATTATCTCTTAGCTCTTTGTCCTCACCAGGATTTGCAGCACCTTCCCATTTCATATCCTCTGCAAATTTAATTAACATGCTCTTTACCCTCCCTCTTTCAGATCAAATGAAGATGTTAAAGGAGAGCAGACCTGGCACAGATCTAACCACTAACCACTAACAACAATACAAGTACCTTGCACTTAAATTATGCACTTTCCATCGGAAGATTTCAAGAGCCTTTGCCGAACTGGATAAGTATAATTATTAAAGCTGGGAACTCCGTTACACTGGGGAATTTAATATTTGAGGTCTGCCTGAGGGCACATGTCTTGTTGGCTGTTGTACAGCCATGGACACTGACAGCCCCGGCTGGGCTGCTCTCGTCGCGCCGCGCTGCTCCCTCAGACACACAGTCCCTGGGTGGGGAGCTGCTTTCGGGAGAAGCAAAAGCAGTGACCTGGCACCAGGCTCTGAAGCATCTTCTGGAGTCGTTCCAGCAAATGCATCATGCTGAAATGCTGCTGAATGAGGAAAAGCTCAGACAATGCTTCAGGGTTTATCTGCAGCCACGCGGTGGGGAAACAGAGGCGTGGAGCTGCTGGTCGGTGTGGGGTTGGCACTGGGCAGCGCTCTGGGGTGGGACCCCAGGGCCACTCGCTTGGGCCTGGAGACACCTTCCCCAGTTCCTATGGGCACAGCCTGCTCCCTGCCCCAACGCCTGCTCACATCCTCCTTTGGAATCATCCTAACTGTATCCTGCAGCCATGTGGCAACTGGGGCTGAGTCAAAGGGGGGTTTGTAGGACACGATTACCAAGCTTCTTACAAGGCAAAGGCCTTTTTTCCCCTGTTTTCCAACATTTAACAACTAAATGTTCTCATCTTGTTAGCGTTACCTTGATGATGAATAATGCATACTGCTCTTGCTCTGTGCAGTGCTGCCTTCTTCAATCTCTGTTGCGTTATGTGTGCACGCATTCAAGCACGCTATCAAATTTTCCTTGGCGACTTCCTCCAGCTAAAAAAGCCCAAGAGCTCCACGGGGTGCGTGCCTAAAGAGTTGTGCTTTCCTGGTGATGCCATTGCCTCCTGTAGCCCAGCACTGCCACAGGCTCCTGCCTTGCAGGGGAAATCCTGCTACTGTGTGCAGAAGCATCATTCCTCCCCGTGCTTCTCCCTTCTGAGAAGGCAGCTCATAGCCTTGATTTCAGCAGCAATATTTCTGAGCAGGCATTCAGTGTTTCTGTCAGGAGTGGTGAATGAAGCCCAGCAGTGCTGTTTAAGGAGAATGTTGCGTGGCACCAAATGGAGATGAGGGAGCCGTGTAATTCCAGCTGGAAATTAGCTTCTGACACCAGAGCAGTGGGGCCCGTATGCCTAACCCTAACTGAGGAGTGGCCTCAGGAACCTATTTCTCCTAGCATCATTCACCCATGAAAGAAACGGGCTGACACTGTACTGGGTGCCAAATTTTGCATCCTTTGCAGACCTTGCTGTGTCAGATATGCTCCAGGTAGCTCCTAGGGGCAGTGGATTCCAAGTTTCCAGCCCCTGCTGGCAGTGGCGTCCAGCTGTATGTGATGCATCACGGAATTCCTGATGAGGGTAATCCCATGTGTTTTCCACCCCAAAATCATGCTGATTTCCAATGCAATCCATTTCTTTACCTTTTCAATACACACCCTTGTCCCTGCAGAGCAAGGATCATTCCAGGATGCACGCTGTGATGGAGATGGAAGATAGTGCACGAGCTCCTGCACATCAAAGTCAGGAGCTTTTTCCCTTACTTGCTGTTCTGTGCACAATTTATTATCAAAGAGTCGTGCCAAGCTCCTGAGTGCATCCTGTGTGGGCACAACTGTGCACACACAGCAACAGCGAGCTGGGGGCATCGCTCTGCTAGGTGTGTCTTCTCAGGAAGAGTGGTAATGCATTGATACAAGATGCACAGGGAGGTTGGTGGAGCCACCGTCCATGAAGGTGTTCAAAATTATATGGATGTGACACGGAGGGGTATGGTTAGTGGACGTGGTGGGGATGGGCTGACAGTTGGACTGGATGATCTTAGTGGTCTTTTCCAACCTTGATGATTCTATGAGTCTATGAATTGCCTCTTCTCAATGCCAGACCTGGTTGGCTAGGATATCCTGGCTGGGAAAAGCCTGTTTCTTGGAGGGGTAAGGCAGAATTTTGGGGGCTCGGAGAAGTAAGGTGCAAAGCACAGCATGGTTTGTCTGTGGCCATTCGTTGGGCTGGAAGTGGGTAACACAGCTCTGCACACATCTCTCACATTCTCAGTGCCGTGAATTTCATTTTGTCCTCTTCAATTATTAATCCAGCAATGCAGCTGCCTCCCCACTCCATGCCTCCAGGCCTCAGTTGGAGTTTCCAGTTTCATCTCCTCCCACATCACCAAGGATGCAGGCAGGCACAGAGGTGACAGGGAGGAACACCCATGGGAACTCACATCCCCAAGCTGGTGGCTCCTGGTGTCCTGGCATCCTAAATGCCTTGGGGCTCTCTTTCCCCGGAAGCTGCAGAACCTCATGGTGCCAAGTTCGAACCCCACTCCTGAGTTAGTGGCACATTGCTGGGCTGTGGGGGGAGGGCTCAGTCCTGAAGCTTGTCTTTTTGCATGGATGACACCTCAGCCTATGTGTTTTCTAGGCACTGGAGCAGGTTGTCCAGAGAAGTGCTGAGTGTTCTGTCCCTGGAGACACCCAAGGTCATTCTGAACAGGGCTCTGAGCATCTGATCAAGCCATAGGTGTCCCTATTCATTGCAGGGGAGTCAGACCAGATGGCCTTTAATGGTCCCTTCCAAACCTATTGATACTATGATTCTATGAAAAATATCCAGAAAGCCTAGGCTGTATCCAGGAAGGATCAAGGCTGTGTGGAACCAGGATCTAGGACGGGGTATCTGCACTCAGATTCTCTCTCCTCTCTTATCCTGATTACCATAAAAGTACCCCCATGCTCTTCACCCTCTGAGCACTGCTGGTGCTGCCATGCATGGCATGCATGGTGTGCTGAGCAATATCTGAATCTTTCCTGTCTTGTGCCACTGCTTGGTGAAGGAGCTTCGAGTGGAGGTAGCATCTCTGTGATAAAGCAGGATGTGGTTCCTCCTGCTCGTAGATGGGGAAGTATGCATGAGGAGATGGGAATAGGAGATGCAGCAGGATGAGATTCCAGATAGAAAGGAACATAGAGCAAAAGGCAATGACCAGCATGGCTAGAAATCAGTACACAAATGTTATTAAGAGAGAATAATGCTTTCATGCAGCTTGTCCAGGATTGCTAATGAGGGGTTGTGTGCATCTCCCTCCATAAGCTTGCATAGCCTGTGAGGTTTTTTGGTTTGAGAATACCACAGCACAAAGTCTGGCTCATTTTCAATCATAGAATCATGGAATCACCAAGGTTGTAAAAGACTCACAGGATCACCCAGTTCAACCATCCACCAATCACCAATAGCTCTCATTGAACCATGTCCCTCAACACAATGTCCAGATGTTCCTTGAATACCTCCAGGGTCAGTGATTCCACCACCTCTGGGCAGCCCATTTTAAAGCAACATGACAGGCTGTGCTGAATGGCTGTGCATAAGGAGAAACCTTTGAAGCTAAGGTCGATAACCCAGATGCCTCAGTAGGGCCAGCTGATGGAAGCTGCCTGGCCCCAATGAACGGGCACGGTGTGAGACAGCATTGTATAGTGCTTGGAGGGACCGGGCAGAGGGATGCCAGCACCAGGGGATGGCTGTGCTGATCTTCATAAGAATGATAGAATGATTGGGTTGAAAGGGACCTTGCAGCCCATCCAGTTCCAACCCCTGCCATGGGCAGGATGCCCCCCAGCAGCTCAGGCTTCCCAGGGCCCCATGCATGGCCTTGAGCACCTCCAGGGTTGGTGCACTCACACTTCTCTGGACAGCAGTGCCAGGGCTTTGCTGCCCTCTGGGTGAAGAATTCCCTCCTTTTTCTTTCCTCCCTTGAAGTATCTTCAGTGTGAGAGCTCCCGGTTTGCTCTCCTTGGTATTTTAGAATTGCGGCTAAAGAGCTTTTCCTGCCCTTCCTCGAGGGCACGAGCTGCAGTGCAGATTGGGTTCCCATCATTTTGGCACCCCACCTGGGACCCAGTGGCAGGCTTTTGCTGTGCCAGAGGCTCCTCGTGTGCTGTCTTTTCTTCTCGGCCTCTCCAGGTGGTCCCACTGCCAGCCTCTCCCTGCCCGCTGGCACCTCGGCAGCACTGAGCATTCTACCACCTTCCACTCACTTTCCCCAGCTTGCCAACGTGTCACTTACACCACCATCCATGTCACCTCCGATCCTGGCCCACAACGTGCAGTGTGTCACCTCGGCAGAGGATGAACCACTGAGAACTCGAGAGCCAGCCAAGCAGAAAGCAAAGCATATGTCATCTCTCCTTATATTTACAGGGGAGAACATCACCTGGCATCACCGGAGACAAGGGCACGCGTTGAGCGATCTCCTCCCGAGGAGTCGGCATTGATGGAGCCTCAGCTCCAGCACCTCCCAGCAGGTCGCCCCAGCAGCCCCACATGTACGTCTCTTCATTGACTTTTGGAGCTTGCTGCACGGCCTCAGCCTCGTGTCAGCACAGATGTACATCCATTTGACCCATCTTGGGGCTCAGAAGGGAAAAATGCATTTCTTCAGGGTAGTGCTAGCACAGAAACAAGTGAGAGCAGGGCCTGGCCTGATCTATCTGGCCCTAAGAAGGCTTAATTGCAGAGCAGTTTGCTGCAAACGTCCCATGAAATTCTCATCTCCTTTGCTGTGTCACCATGCATTTGGCACTTCTTTTCATCACCATCTCTTTCTTTAATGTCTCTATCTTTTAGAACTCCTTCCCCTACAGTGTTTCTGCTCTTGTATTTCACACCTCTGGACAGCTCTGGTGGAGATCCTTCAGCATCATCCCTTCATGAGCCCAGGCACAGCCATGATCCCACTCATTTGGCCCAGAAAGCCATTGTGGATGTGCTAGGATATGCCTTTATCCTCATCTTTTGTAAGATCTTCAGCCTCCCGTTGCACATCACACCCTGACTGCCTTTTGTCTCAGTCACAGGAATACACAACACCCGAGGGCTCATCTCTCTACCTGGCTTTTAAAGCATTGTACTTGTCTCATCGCCAGCTCGTGTCTGCAGGAGCCAGCGTGTCAGCGTAATGTGTTACTGCCTGCCGCGGTGCTTCTCGTTAGCTGCTTCTTCCTCAGCATCCCACCTCTTGCAGTGACAGGCTTGGGGAGATGGAACACTGGAGGAACCTCCTCCTGGAGATGTTTGAGTTGCCTGAGGGCTGTGTTTGTACCTCGGCAGAATGAGCTGTTCTGCTCTCGTTTCTGTCATGGTGAAGCTGAAGTGCTGTGCAGGGGGCTGTTTCTGGTAGCTTGGTGGCACGGCTGAGCTTGCAGCTTGTGATGGGTCTGCATGTGTCTTCCATTACAATGCTTCCCATCACCTACAGTGGGGAAGAAATGGGCCCACAACCATCTTTTGGCCATCCCTAGGTGCTCCCACGATAGTAAGCTTTCCTTAATTTTCTGGGTCTAACTGCAAGACTGGGATCCAGCTGGCCATCAGCAATAGGCCACAGGATGCTGAACCATACTGGGATATGGAAATCCTCCATCTTACAAACACCAAATCCAGATCAGAATCTCTCTATTGCATACAAGTGCCAACATGCTGAATGACATTACCTGAACACAGTTGAGAACACTGGGCACCAAAAAGAAGCAATGCTGCTGGCCTCCCCACTGGAGGCATGCACCTTTTATCCATACATCCCACACCCATTTGTTTACGTACCTATAAATCCATAGGAGCACATACACGTGTTCACCCCTCTGTGTGCTTGGTGGGTCTGTAACCCATGTCAGGGGTGCAGGAGGGTCTCTGGATGGGTGGGATGTGCTGTTGTTTGGGAGAGATGGGATGCAGCCCTGTGCAAAGTGCCTGACACACCTGTAATGAGGATGATTGAGAGCTGAGTGCAGGATGATACTGAACAATATAAGTAAGTGGTTTTAGTGTCAGCAATCTTCAAACTTGCTGTCAAAGGGAACATTTAAACGATTTTCCTGCTACTCCAACGCATTCAGGTTATATTTATACCCAGAGAAAACTGGTGCTATAAATGTCAGGTTTGGAGAAGGGCTGGCTGCATCCATCAGAGGAGGAATTAGAAAGTAAGGAGGAATGATGTATCATTGCCACCGACAGACCTGTCTACAGAGAGCACCCTGCAGGCTGACCTGTGTGCTGGGTGCCCTGGACTTGGTGTCCTGTACCAGCATTGTGAGTAGGATGAGTATGGCCTGCGCTGGGCAGTGCTCTGAGGGGGAATGTCCTGAAGCCTGTAAAAAGCAGAAGAATGCACACCAGCACAAGAGAGATGTGATAAGATTGGCAATCATTCTGTTTTGCTGGAGGAAGCAGAAGAATAAAGGAGATTGTTGGGAAGACTTACCCTGCTCATTGAGCAGGGGGATTCATTAATTATTCTGGCCTTTCTCTTGGCTCTCCAGCTTTCCAGCAACTCCCCATTGTGTCCACTGGGTCTCCAGCCCTACTGGGCTGTGCATTACCCCTGCCCTGCCAGCACAGCCCTTCTAAAAGCCCTGCAAGCTCTACTCATGTTGGAAGTGGGTCCTTCTTCATCCAAGAGACTGTTTCCTTCATTTAGGTTGTGCACTCAGTGCTGGGCAGGGCTGCCTCACTTCCGAGGCACAGCCCCATCCTGCTCCAGCCTCCATTGGGGCTGGCAAAGAGGAGAAGGTGGGAGGCACTGAAGTTGGGAGGCACTGAATGTCTATCAGAGTGGGCTACAGCACTGAGACCATAGAGTTGGTATTTTGGGAGGCAGAAGATGAAAGTTTTGGCCTTTCTTTTCCTTTGGGGACAGCCCAGCACCTGCTTTGGGGAATTCCTACACCTGCTTTGGTGTAGGAGATTGGGATGGACTGAAGTTGGCAGAGAGGTGAGGCATGGGGGATTTCAATAGCTTTGAGCAATTCTTGGAATGCCCACAGCAAACCAGAGCTTATAGAAAACCCTTTAGGATCTCTCAGGCAATGAAGGAGGATCCCCATGACGCACATACTGTATTGGGGAGATGCACAGGGCACGTTCTGCTGTTGCTGTAGGACAGCTTTGCAGGGTGGCACATCCAGTTCCAATGGGCTGATGGCATTGCTGCTCCCAGAGCCCCGATCCTGCACAAGTCCACCACAGTGCTGCAGAAGTTCAAAGCATTCAGCAGAATTTGCTTTTCCTCAGCAACCTTCCTGGCACATCCTGCCCCGCTGCCCTTTTGCTGGCGCTGCGCAGCCGGGGTGAAGTTGGAATAAACAGCGTTGTTTTTTCTGCTGCAAATTTGACAGAAATGTGATGGTGTATTCAAACATAATCCAGGTCAAATTGGCAGTGGCAGGTGAACCAGCCGTGCACAGCTCTTGCTGCACAGAAGGAGTCACTGAAATTCAGTTAATTGAGGGCAAAGGAATAAAATAAAAAAAAAAAAAACCCAAGCAGGAGGAAAAAGAATTGACATTCCCGAGAACCTTTCACGTATCAGCGGGAAATCGTTCCTAGATCAGCTAGCGGGTCGTGTTGACAAGTCTGAGAGCGAGAAAAGGTCAGCGCTGCGGGGTATGTGGGATGCAGGGGGGGATTCCGATGGCAGAGGCAGCGGGAGCTCAGCGCTGCCCCGAAACCTCCTCTGGCTCTGCCTCCTCTCAACCAGACCTCCATTGAGCTGTGCTGACACTCCTGCCTCCTGCCTCCAAGCCATCTGCCCTTACAAAACGCTCTGGGAACGGAGCCCGCGTGTGCTGCAGCCAAATCCTGCAATGCTTTGCTATGGTGAAATGCAGTGCGGGGTTGAACTGCATTGGTGGGAGCTCTTTATTTTTGCTAGACAGCTTTGCCACCCTGCATGGTCCTGGGCTCCTGGTCTGGGCATGTTGATTGCATGCTGTCCGTCCACCATCACCACAGCCAGTGTGGCTTCACCCTGCAGAGCTAGCATGCATGCAGAGAAATGCTGCATTTGAATGAGAAATAGGTAGGGAAAGGGCAATTTGAGCAGTCTGTAAGAGCCCACTGGGGATTAAAGGGCAACGATTTTCTTGGTCTGAGTAACAATGCAGAAAGAGATCCGGAGCTTGAATCAGTATGTCGGCAAATTTGGACTAAAAGACAACCAACACCTTACCCAGGGCTGTTGCAATTTCCATTTGGTGGCATCTGAGCTCTTTTTTTTTTTATTATTCTTTGCAGAAAAAAAATGCAGTTTATTTTGAACAGATTTTGGTTGAAGGAAGCAGCAACACCAGAAAGTGAGTGCGTATAGGCAGTGTGGCAGCAGCACCTGCCCTTGGGCCATCTCTGGATGGGCTGATCATCGTTTTGCATCGATCTGGGGTGCAAACAAATAATTCAAAGACCAGTCATGTTAGCATGGATGAGTTCCCCACAATAGCACTGACACTGGCAACCTAGGCAATGGGAAAAGGGAAGGCATATGCAGCCTATGCTACCCAGTGATAAACACAGGGAAACAACGGGTTATTCTTTGAGGATAGGATTGTGAAACAATGGATATCTTCAAGCTCCATCTGCTTGTTCCTTCAAGCACATGACATTTTTGGGGCTACTTTTCTCTGGTGCTGAGTGGGACACAGGGCCAGGCAGGCTGGATGGAACCGTCCCTCTCCCAACAGAGCCCAGAGCAGATGCTGGGTAAGGGAACAAAGATGGCTAAGCATACCCAGTGTTCTCTCACCATCTCCCACCCTCCTACAACTTCCAGCTTGGAGTATCCCTGAGCATCATTGCTGTGTTCTCAGGAACGCTCTGTGGACTCTTCTATCTGCTCTGCCCTTGCACCCATGGAGATTTTTAATCTACCCGTGCTCTGCAGACACTTTGCACTTCCCCTTCTCACATCGAAATGAACACACAGCAGGGGGGTCAGAGGAGTCATCCTCTTCTTTTCTGATGCACCATGGAAATCAGAGATGGGACTGAGCAAGGCGAAGCCTTCGTGGAGCCTGGAAACATTTGCTCAGCATCAGATAGTGGAGGCAGCAGAGAATGGTGAAGGAGAATTGAAATAAGACCCTGGAGCCCCTCGCCTGGGTTTGGTGTCTGCTCAGGGTCAGATTTCTGCAGGAAGAAGCAAAGAAAATTACTGTCATCACCCCATTCCAGTGGTAGCACAGTCAGGAGGATGCTCCCGGCTGCACTGCCACAGACCCACGCAGCAACACCGCCAGGGCTCTGTCTCCTGTGGGTGTCCTTTGGGTGTTTCCATCAACCCCCGCCATTCCAACAGCTGAAGGAACATCATCACCCCGTCCTGCCTCATGGGAGGAAGGGAGTCCTCAGGCACTTCCAGCTGCCCCTGTGCAGCCCAGGTCTGCCTGATCGAAGCACGGGGATGAGATTAGTGCTTCTCCTGACCTGAGCAGCTCACCGAGTCTTATGTTTGTTAGGGAGAAAATGGATTAGAAAGTCATCTTGCTTGGTTGTAATCCTATTTCAAAAAATGCTCTGAGCCCTGTGTCCCTAAGTAGGGGGGGCTTGCCTCAAGCTGCTTCACAGCACCCACAGGAATACCCACCTCCCAGCCAGCCCACCATCCAGCAGCAAGATGGTTTGTGCAACCACCTGCATCTCCGGGCAATTGCTCTATCCAAACAACTAGCCAGAAAGGAAACAGCAGGATGGAAAAATTAAGAAATCCGACTGCCTTCTCAGCCACAAAACAAACCACAGCATTGTTGGAATTGCACAGTGAGAGATGGGCATGCCTGCAATGCATTTTCCTTGTCGGGGTGGCAGCCCCCAGGGCTGTCCCATGGAGTCATTCCTGGCCTGCCCTGTTACTGCTCCCACGGGTTTCAGGAAGGTGAAGAGCCCAAAGCACATTCATGCCTCTCTGCTTGGAATGCAGCCCCCTGCTGTTGTCAATCTGTGGGAAGAACGTTTTCTTTTCCAGCCATCTCCCTCCACACAGCAAACTCCACTTGGTGCCTGTTTTGGACATGGTGCTCTTAAACGTGGCACTGCTGAGACAGGCCAGAAAGATAAGCTGACTCCTTCCCACTCTAGCTCCTATGCTTAAAATCATGGTGCTCCCTAGCAGAGAGCCTTTAACCCAAGGTGCCTGCCTTGGGGAGGCTGTGTACCACAGGGAACCCCCAAGGAAATGTGGAGATGTGAGACCAGCTGAAGCAGGCACATTCATTTAGAGCTCTGACTGCAGAATGCAAAATGTGAGGTTGTGAAAGCCAGGGAGCTTTCCCCCTGAACAACCCTGAATTCCTATAAAGCCCAATGGACTGTGCCAGCTGCTCTGGGAAATTTCATCCTCCATCCTGCTGGCAGCTGAGAGTGCCCTAGCACTGGGTGGAGGGAATGGAAGTTTAGTAAAATGTTCCAAAATCAGTTGAATCTCCCAGCCTGCTCCAAAGCAGGTGTGAAATACAGTATGCTCCTCATGCACCCCGGAACTGGGCAGGATTCACTCAACACAAGGCTCTGGATGCACATTCTTTATCTCACTGACAAGATTTATAAAGGCCCTGAGATTTATTCTGCCTGTAAAATCCTGCTAAATGTAGAGATGAGTTGTACAAGGGCTATTGTTTGGAAATGCATCGTGTCTGCTGGCAGAAAAATGGCCACATCCCTACCCAAAGTCATGCCGCTGCCAGGTGCGCTGGGACTGCTCTTGTGAGACCCCATCTGGAGTACTGTGTCCAGGTCTGGAGTCTCCAGTACAAGATAGGGAGCTGTTGGAGAGGGTCCAGAGGAGGGACACAAAGATAACTGGGGGGCTAGAGCACCTCCCCTATGAAGACAGGCTGGAGAAAAGAAGGCTGTGGAGTGACCTCATTGCAGCCTTTCAGTACCTAAAGGGAGCCTATAAAAAGGAGGGGAGTCAACTCTTTGAAAGGGTAGATAACAGCAGGACAAGGGGAAATGGTTTTGAGAGAGGGAAGATTTAGGTTGGATGTCAGGGGGAAGTTCTTTACAGAGTGGTGAGATGTGGAACAGCTGCCCAGAGAGGTTGTAGATGCCCCATCCCTAGTGGTGTTCAAGGCCAAGATTGGATGGAGCCCTGGGCTGTCTGGTCTTTTATTAAACGGGGGGTTGGTGGCAGGGGGGTTGGAGATTCATGATCCTTGAGGTGCCTTCCAACCCAGGCTATTCTGTGATTCTGTGATTCTGTGAGATGCTCAGGGAGGGATGCAGGCAGCAAATACTATCCCACCCTACTACTGCTGCTGTAAGGTGAAGTGAGGAGAGGGGGGACATGGGTGGACCAAGCATGGGTAGAACCCGAAGGGAGGGAGGATGCTGGGGTGCCCATGGAGGAGGGAGGGTCATCCCAATGGCTCTGATGGGTGAGGGCATCCATGGCAGGACCAAACAGGCTGTGGCTGATGGCAGCTGTGGGGCTCATTAGCCTGCAGCCTGGGTGGTCCTGCCATGGGTGCCCCCCCCCACTTGTGGTGGAAGGGCTCTTTTTGAGGGAAACGTGAAATTTTCTCTTTCGAAAGAAAATTAAAAAAAAAAAGAATAAAATAATCTGGAGTCGGGGAACGAGCCTGAGGGTTACCATGGAAACCCTTCGCAGAGCCGCGTCGCAGCAGGAGACACAGCCACAGCCACAGCGTCTCCGGGGCTGCAGCAGCGATGCCGATGGGCACCCGGGGCCGCTGCACCCGGAGCACGTACATCACCCGCTCCACCCAGGCCAGGGAACCCAGGGACAGAGACGTGCTGAGAGCCAATGAGCCACCAACGGCCCCGCGCGCCGGCCACCAGCCTGGGATCAACGCGTCCCACGGAGCAGCGGCAGCGCACCGCCTCGCCGCAGACTGGCTCCGAGTCGTATCGCGAGGAAGATCAACAGAACAAATTACAATGGCAGAACAATACGGGAGACCTGAAAACCCCCCAATTACCGAAAACCTAATTAATGTGTTGCGAAACAAACACTGTGGCGATGCTTCAAACGGTATTCGCATGGCCACAAAAGTTTCACAAGGGAGGCAAAGCAATTCGTTAGCCCGTGGCAGTGAGGTGGGAAGGAGCCCAAAATGAGAGCGAGAATGGAAAACAATTGCTTTGATACAGCCACAGCTGGGAAAAAACAAGTGCTCTTTTCCAACACGCAGCACAGGGACTCCCATATGCTACCCCAACACCCCGCAGGGCTGCAGATCAATAGTCCTGTAGAAAAACAGAATCAGAGAGCAAGGAATGGAAACAACAAAAATAAAAGAGAGAGAAATGCATGGCAGCAGCTCCTGAATCCTTCTAGGAAGAAGGTAATCAGACAAAGGGATGCAAAGCCATCCTGGCTCCAGGAGCTGCAACCGAAAGGAATCTGACCTGAAAGCCTGCCCCTGAGAAGAACAGCTTTCTTGGAAAAACAATGACTCCAAAAAGCAGCATGTATTCCTCCTGGGAGCCCTGATACAACGCAGGAGTGAAGGGGGAGCCCTGGTTGAGGCTGAGCACTGCTTGAGGCTGAGCAGCCCCACACAGCCCCAGAGATGCAGTGGGATGCAGGCCACCAGGGCCCAGTAGAATCTCTCTCCAGGATTGAGCACCAGGCACCTCCATGGCCTACAGATGTTGAGTGGATGGAGGCATTTGCCTGTTTCAGAGATTGCAAGAAAGAAATAAAAAGGAATAAAAAAACAACGCTCTTGGCTCAAAGCTGGCAGCCAGGAAGAACCTTAAATTGCTACACGCAGGAGCTGGTAGCAAATCATCTGACAACACTGAACCCGTGCACTGATGCAGGATAAAAATAAACAGGGCCCCGTGAGCCAGAAAGTCAACACAAGCTGCGTGTGAGTGCCGACCAGCAGCCCAACAGTTACAGGGTGCTGGAAGGAAAATACATCTTGTGTTGGATGCAGAAAGCTTTGTGCTAGGCTGTTCCTTGGGGGCGGTGCAATCACTGAAAGGGGAGGTTGGAAAGGAGCTGGGGCTTCAGAACTCTGCCCATAAACCTGCTGCAGAAAGTGCTTGTAAGCGTACTTTGATGTCATGTCTGGTGGAGAAACTTGGAGGGCAGTGGGTTAGAAAGGGGAAAATAGGCCACTGCAAGGTTGATCCGTGCAGCGTGCTCTTGTTCTGTGTAGGAACTGCTGTGTGGCATGCAGAAGCCCACATGGGAGAGCTCTCTGAAGCTGGACATTCTTGGTTTCACATCACAAAGAAGCCAAGTTCATGAAAGTGGGTCCTTAGGTGGGCTTGTGTGCACCTCATGGGTGTGCAGGTTGGGAAAGTTGCATAGGATGGACAAGATCTTAATGGTGATTTCCATCCTTCACTGTCCTGTGATTCTAGGAGGATACAGCAGCCCAAAGGTCTGTGCCACTTGGTGCTTTGGGGAGGGCTGAAGGACAAGATTAACCCAGTCTCCTTCAGGACCCTCTGGTTCCAGCCATGTGGCATACACACAATTCCCAAGACATCATTCCTTTGTGCTCAATCTGAGTTCACAGATTTTTCTCCCGAGGACGTTTTGCAATGGCTTTTAGCTCTGAGATGCATTTTTCAGATTACTGAGGGTGGAGCCTGTGTTTGGGAAGGAGGACACTGCAGAGTGCTGTGTTGGTGGCCAAGGCTCTCTGCCGAGATGCCGTTCAACCCCCTTTGGGAGTCTCCAAGAGGGATTTTGCTGCTTGATGAGTGGAGCATTGTGTCAGGAAGGCCACGAGCTCAGTTCTCCCATGCCTGAAGCAATGGCCTGACTTCTGGGCTATTTGCAATATTTCATTGCGTTTGGAAACATTTTGAAACTCTCCATTTTCATTCGGATGCAGGCTGATGACTGGTCTTTTTCTGAGGGTGAATGTCTTTTTGTGCAGTGTAATTGCTGTTCCCAGCCAGCTCTGGAGGGGACCTGGCTCTTGCATGAGCCATAAGGCAATAGCCTTCTAGCTGAGCACAGCACTGGATGCGGGCAACTCTGGTGGGGATGAAAGCCCACCAGCCCATAGCCATGTCCCACTACCACTTCACTCTCCTGCCCCCCTATACCTCTCTGCCTGGGGGTTGTGCACCAGGTTGTATGCTGCCAGGGGATGCAGGGATCCCGTTGCTCCCTCCTAGGCTACTTCAAATTCTTGATCCCCCATACTTCTGCTTCAACTCTTCGATGAAGCCAAGCTAATGCTGTACCCAGAGAGATTTCAGTCAAGCCAAAATACTGTGTTCTGTTTTTCCGTGCTGGATATCTTCCCCTTTTCTCTGCACATAACTCGCATGGTAAGGTCTCCTCTCCCAGCCCCTGCTGGAGGCTCACCCCACTTTCTGCATGCAGACCTTGGATGTGAAAGAAACCGGAGTGAAGCTGTCTTCTCTCTTGATGGGCATGGGGGGCTCCCTCGTCCCCAGAACCACAGGGCAAAATCCTTGGGCACACAGGGAGAAAAACTCACACACTTTCAGCATGAGACACGCATGCATATCCAACACAGACGAGCCATCAGGCGGTTAATTAGCCTGAGCACCATTACCAATGGGGTCTATTAGCAGGGCTTTAGTGGGGTGCTCCCTGTTTGGGAGAAGCGATGTGCACAGGGCAGCAGAGAGGCAGCAGGAAGCCCCAGAAATGAGAGATTGTGCTCCAGCTGCTGTGGGGGAGTGGAATTCCTCACCAAGCTCCTATTCATCTCCTTCCCTCCTGTGAAGGGAGCCATGTCCCAGACAGGCAGGAAGCAGCTGCATTACCTGTTCTGATAATATCCCATTCCTTTGCAACCCCTGGGGAGAAGGAAGGAAGCAAGCACAATAGCTAAGAGCCAGAGGAAGGCTTGGCACAGGAACACTTTCCTCCCTCTTTCCTACCCGCCTTGTGTCTTGGGATGCTCTTGGACGCCAGCCACGCTCAAGGAAGGGATGTGTCCCAGCATGGGGCTGCAAACAGCATGGTCCTCCACTTCTCCATGGCCCCAAAGCCTGCAAGAATTAAACCCTCGGGGAAGGGGTGAGCAGCTTGCCCTCAGCACCCCGAGATGATGCTGTTCCCAGGCACTGGGGCCACAGTCATGTCCCAGTCAAAGGATGGAGAGCTCATCATAGAATCACAGAATCACAGAACCACAGAATCTCAGAATGGCCTGGGTTGTAAAGGACGATCACTTAGTTCCAACCACCTGCCATGAGTAGTGAACACACCAACCAAGTTCTCTGTCCTGGCCACCCATGCAGGATGGCCAAGAAGGATGTGCTCCATCAGTGGGATGTGTCAGGCTGTAAGCCTCCCACCCACAGCCCAGCAGATAGCACCAGAGCCGAGGATGCTCATGCAGCTCCTGGCATGATCCCAACCCTGGCAGCCTCCTTCACGAGCTCTTCTCCGTCTCACCCTCTCTCTCTGTTTCTCTCCCTTGTACTCTCTCATTCATGCAGATCTGCAAGGCTCTGCTGCTGAGCTGCCTCCAGGGGCCTCTCCCTCTGCTGTGCTCGGATTATTACTTTTCAGATTTACTCTTAAACAATGGCAAAACCTTCAGAGCAAATGCAGTGAGGGAGGTTTCCACCCTGCCTTCTCCCACCTCCCCTAGGTGCTACAGAGATGGGAATCCAGACACGGTGTTTGCCCATGTCGCTCCTGATAAAGAGCATCAACCAGGAATGAAACACAAAAGCCACCTGGGGAAAAATACAGCTCCTGACGTGTTGCTGGAAGGGCTGGCAGGAAAGCACTGCCTGCTGAGTGTGGTGGGAAGGGAACAGAGATGCAAAAGGGATCTACCTGCCCCCATGTTCCTACAAGCATGCAGCAGGGAGGGATGGGTGACAAGGTGTGAGCAGGCACCTGCCTGGCTTCTGCTGTCCAATGCAGGCTGCAGTGGAGCTTCACTGCTGCCCGTGAGAATCTCTAATTCCTTTCTGAAGTATGCTGGGTTAAATGGCCCTGTGGGAACACACAGCAGGAACCTGAGGACAGCTCAGCCCGGCTTTGTTGGGATCATTGCTTCAGGACTCGACAACACAGAGAGCTAGCAGATCTTTGCTGGGATTTGTCCATACATTTGGCCAATCAGCCTCACATCCCCAGGGATGATTCTGGCATGGCTACTGTTTCCTGCTTGGAGCCAGAACAGAGGGCGTGAGGGGGAGCACATGTTGAGTGTTCCCAGCCTCCCCCATCCCGGTGGGATGGCAGCAATACCAACTGATCCCGGACCCACCAGGATCTGTGACTGGGACTTCAGTGTTTGCATGCAGCCCTCTCAATGAAGCGCACTGCACTGTGAGCCTCTCTCCATCAGCCAGATCACAGCAGAGGTCTGGGGGAGGAAGTTCTTCCCCGGAGATCTTCCCCCAGCCTCAACCCTCTCTCCCCACAGAGCCCCCAGCCTCTTTCCTTCCACACCCATTGCCCCCTCCCTTTGCTCCTGGACACAGCAGCTGCTTCTCCTTCTCTCTCCCAGAACATCCCCCACAGCAGCTACTTGCTCTGACATTCGAGGGTTATTTAATGTATGTTTTGCTTCTTGTAAATGCAATTTGGTGGCTGGAAACAGGGAGGAAACCACGTGAGCAGTAGCATCCCTGTGGACCTCTGGCAGACATTCAGCTGAGCGCTCCAGGGACTGGGGTTGGGAGCAGAGGGCTCACAGCCATCCTGTCCTGCACAAAGTCAGTGCTTGGTGCAGAATCCCACATCCCAGTGGGATGCCCAGCCCTAAGGCTTAATCCCCTCACCACTGCCCTGCTGTGCCTGGGTGTGGGGCAGCACAGCGTGGACCAAAAACGTCGCTATTCCTAAACTGACAGCACCGAACTCCCAGGCAGATTAATTTAGTATGAAGGAAATGCTATTGCAACAGAAACACCCTGCAGCTGTAGGGACCGGGCATTTCTCAAGCTCTTCGTTTTTAGTCACAGAAGTGATGCCAGGGGGGTGTGGAGCAGAGGCCAGAGGGACATTCAGGCTGCTCTGGCAGCAGGGAGGCAGAGAGCAGTGAGGGTCACTCTGAGAGCCTGGGAGAAGGTCTGCAGAAAGAGCAGGGCATGGAAATGAGGGGCAGGCAGCGAGCGGTGCTGCCAATAAAGAGCTTCACCAGCATCCATGCAGAGGGAGTGCACCCCTGGAAGACTAAGCATGGGCCAACTACTTCCAAAAGGAGGAGAAGGGTGTGGGCTCTGCTGCAGGGCGGGCGCTGCAGCTTCATTCTGCCCCTGAGTATTGTTCAGCCCTGGGGAGTTTCTGGGTGGTTGTATGGCATTGTGTGATATTCACTCTCTGGTATGAAGCAGTCAGCACGATGCGGATGTTGTATGCAGTTGGAGCAGCCAGAGCTGCAAAAAATGGCATGGGCTTCCAAAGCAAAGTCCAAGAGGACTTGGGCTTCATGGTCTTCCCAATCTGGAAATGGGCTGACTGTGCTCAGCTGAAGTTTGCTGAGCTGAGTTAGCTGAGGATAAACAAGCCATAAGCGGTTATAAAGATTCACTGAACCAAACACATGGAAAAGATCATCCCTTCAGTGCACAGCCTGCACACGGCTGGAGGGAAGGAGACCCAGGAGTCAGCGTGGATGGTGCTCCCCAGATATCAGATAAGGAGAAGGCAAAGCTGCCGCCGAGGAGGAAGGGAGTAGATAAATGCACCCTGCCTGCAGAGCAGGAGCTGCAGGGTCTCTCCTGCCCTCCTCTTCTGTCCCATGGGGATGGGACATGGGAAGAGTTTGTCCCAGCAAAGGCACTGAAAGGGAACCTGGGGAGTGGGTTCAGGGTGTGACAAGTGTGAGAAAGGCACCCTAGGCGGGCATTCAGCTCACTGCTCCCAGAGCCCAGGCATGCCAATTCATTTGGTGCATCGTGAAAACCTGGTACTTCCTGCCCTGGGAGGGGGAAGAGGCCAAAAGCAAATCTGAAAAGCTATTAGACAAAGTCACAACACAGGACATGATGATCTGGTTTCAACTTCCAACTCCTGAAACACTATTTGTAGGGTGCTGGGAGAAGGCTGAGAGGAGGAGCACCTCTTCTGTCCTCCTTTGTGTCCTATACCCAGACACCATGCAGAGTACTGGAGCTGTCAGCATTTCCTAAGTGATGAAGACAGATCAGTTTTTGCAACACTGGTGCATGAGATTGTATTTTTCTGACTCACATTAAAGGCTAAAGCCCAGGAAAGCTGCGAGATGGTGCTCCTCTTGGAGGTAAAACGTGCATATCTTTCACACCGGCCCTCATCCTTGCCTCCATTCCCATCAGCCACCCCAGATCAAGGTGCTGACTCCACAGCTCCTCTCCCTACGTGATGTCCCAGACCATATCCCCCTCAGCTGTGAAAAACACCAGTTTTTGAGCCCCTTCCTTCCTGATTTTCAAGCACAAGAATCACCTGTGGGATGAATTTTCCTTTCCACCCCATAACAAGCTCATTTCCCCGTGAGACGCTGAAGAGGGACATTGCCAAAGGCATTCTGAACATCCTAACTGATTATATCGACCAGATCACCCCTGCACACACATTCATTCCTTCAGTGAGCATTAATGGATTTCTGATGCATGATTTCCTTCCACAGAAACTGAAGCAACTCTCCCCCATTACATTGTATTTACTCATTTACCCAATAGCTTTATTCATTACAATTTCTACCTATTTGCTTGACATAGAACTCTGACATACTGTAAGACTCTACATCCCACGTAATACATTCAAAGAAAAACACAAAAACTCTTTTGTCACATTTGATATCTCCTCTTACTTTTCTTCAGAGACCATTTTAAGCAGCAGATTATGTATTACAGCCATAGATGGGAAATGTCATCTCTTCCTTCCGTATGATTTTTGGGTGAGTGTCTCTGGTTCTGGCAATTAGTTCTCATCCTGCTGCCTATTTGTTTTAAATTCTCTCTTTTAATGGCACTTCCATTCGAATCAATTCCTTTGGTTGTCTAATACCAAGCTGCAGTGCTACCTGAGGCTACACCAGCCCTGGGCACCAAGGAGTCCCCTTCTCTCCCTCTTTCCTTGTTCTCTGTAATTTCCTTCCTGGCTTGCAGCTGATTTCCTCCCCCTCCCTTCCTCCCAGGGCCTGGGTTTCTCTCCTGCCAGCCCTGGTATCTCCTCCAGATTTATAGCCTGACTGTGTTCTCAATTAGCATGTTCCTTCCAGCTTTTATGGCTTCCAAGTCACAACATTTTCAAGACTGTGGCAACATATTATAGACTGCACATGTAAAACAGGTATTAACTGCATCTATATCTTCCTAGACTCATAATTTCCATCTCCATGTTGAGCTCTCCAAAGACTACACAAGACTTGGAGCAGACGTGACTCCAGACAGTGCTTTCTGAATTACCTTCCCCGGTGCACACTGGTTAATAAAAGACCTTCTGCTGTTCAGCCCCTATCCTCGCTCCCCTTGAGTGACTGCACCAAGCTGGGAAGGAATGCATCTGCCCTTCCAGAACCTTTTCTGCCGCCTTCCTGCTCCTCCAGGCCAATCTCACCAGACAGGACAGAGCGTGGTGGGTAGCCAAGAGGTGAGATTTTGGGATGCCTCAGCAGGAGGAGATGAGGGTTCGTTTGTGGATGGAGGATGGGAAGCTGCCTACCAAGCCGGTTGACGTCCTGGAGCAATGGGTGGCTCTTCATGAGCGTGTCTGATCTGTGGGATTTGGAGGCTCAATCTGTGGGCATAGAATCATAGAACTGTTTGAGTTGCAAGGGCCTTTTTAAAGGCCATTGAGTCCAACTGCCTGCAATGAACAGAGTCACCTACACCTCAATTTGGTGCTCAGAGCCTTGTCCAGCCTGACCTTGAACCTCTCTGGCAACATCCAGGAAATCCTTTCAAAACCTCCAGCAGTGTCCTGACTGCTGGTCTGCAGGGCTCCAGGCTTACAGAGAGGAAAGGAGAGCTTTGTTCAGAAACCCGTCAGCATCATTGTTTCCTGTATAGACACTGCATTTCCCCCTTTGCAGGAGGTTCTTCTGCCCAACCGCAAAGGGCTGAAGCATGGATGCAGGCTATCTCCTGCTTTATCTCTTTCTCCTTGAGCAACTTGATCAGCTGATGACATGGAGCTGAGTGTCCCCTAGGAGAAGGCAGCAAGCCCTGCCTGCCCAGCTGTGCCCTGGGGGTTGCATGACCCAGCAATGTGTGGCTCACTGGACTGTGTGGAGGATGAGGAGATAAATAGAATCATAGAACGGCCTGGGTTGAAAAGGACCACAATGATCATTTAGTTTCAACCCCCCTGATATGTGCAGAGTCGTCAACCACCAGACCAGGCTGCCCAGAGCCACATCCAGCCTGGCCTTGAATGCCCCCAGGGATGGGGCATCCACAACTTCCTCGTGCAAAGGCAGCACAGGGTTGTTTGCAGAAGGTGAGGAGGTTCAGGCAGTCCAGCCACCAGGAGAGATCTTTTCTCCCCACAAGACCCAACCAAAAAAACTCTGAAATCATGAGTGGTGAAGAGGACAAAGCCACTTGCACACCTGATTACATCCAGGGCTGCAAATATATAAGAAGTGTGCTCACCTCAGTGACTCACTGAAAGCCTTGAGAGCAAGGCAGCAATGGGATTTCAGCCTTGGGGAGTGCAACATGCGTGTTGGCAGGAGGGTGACAGCACCATGGAGCTGAAGTCTGTAACTGCTGTGAAACCATTTGGACATTGGGAATGTAAGCGACCGTCTCTTGGTGTTAGCTCTGCTCCCAAGGCATCTGAAAGAATAATAGCGCTGATCTTGGAGGGATTTCAAGAAGCTGAAATTAGAATGAATGCTGTTTTTAATTTGGCCTAACGAGCTTAAAGAGCAAAATGAAAGACTCCATGCAATTTTGCAGAGTCAAGACACTTAACACTGAGCTGAGGCACATCAGAATGTGATCTTTGCAAGCATTTCCCCTCTTATACACAGACAGAGCAAACAAGCCCCAGCATCTGATTCAGATTAAATGGTTAATTATTACTGCTATTGTTGAACTCTGACAGTGTAGCAAATCAGTGATGTATGAGGGAGAAGTAAAGCTGCACAGCCTGCAACGCGAGAGAGGATGCAGACAGCACCAGAGACTCGCGGCACTGCAAGCGTATTTATTAGTGTCATCTCACTTCTCTTGAGATTGGCAGGAGATGGGGATCTTTAGCACGGATTTGACTGGAGCTGGATGATAGCCTGGGGGCCAAGCACAGGCTGAGCGTTAATAAAAAAAAAAAAACCACCAGAAATGTCCAGATTGATTGGGATGGTCACCTGCTTAGCAGAACTCACTCCAAAGCTGCCCATGGCGGATAAACCCCCAGGGATCTGCTGGGTGGTGACATTGCCTTGTACCGAGCAGTCACACCGATGCTGAGTTACAATTAAAATGCCCATTGCTTCGTTATCACTGCTGAAGGGCAGGGGTTTGGGTATGCAGGTGCAGCTCACTGGGTGTCTCTTCTGCATGGTAGGCTGTGTGTTTTATGCAGGCAGAGCTGCTGATTGCCTTAAAATACCGAATCCAGCAGACAGAGGCAGGATGCGGTGCTCTGGTCCCAGTCATGAGGCATAGAGCATAGAGAGGTAGAATGTGCATGCGTAGAAGCTGGCAGAAATAGACTTCAAGATTTGTTTGGAGAGCATCTGTCCAGACCTTTTCTTAAGGAAAAAAAAAAAAAAAAAAAAAAGAAAAAGAAAAAAAAAAAAGCACAATTACAATTGCAACACGGTCTCCGCAGCAAGGTGAAAATCCAAGTGCTGCCAGCTGAGTCAGAGAGTCTGCTTGTGTGGAAGCTCTCTTTTCTCCCCTGCTCCTTGAGGTCCGGATCTCTGCAGCTGCTGCTGGGATTCCCTTGCACAATGGAAAGGAACGAAATCTGAGAGGACCCGGCTGCAACCAGGCAAGATTTGTCTCATCTGCAGAAAGCTCCTTTTCCTCTTCTCCTCCTGCCATCACACGTTGCTTTTCCTCTCTTCCTGCAAGTGCTTGATCCTGATTTCTGTAGAATCGTAGAGTGGCTCAGGTCAGAAGGGACCCTGAAAATCACCAACTCCAAGTCCAGTTTTTCAGGAGGTTGGTTCCTGCTCCATCTCTCTCCTGTCTCATGTGCACAGAGGTGAAAGCAGCCAACTCATCTCCCATCCCACGCACCCTGACTACCATAACCCCTCTCCCACCAGGCAGCTGCCAATGCCTCCTTTTGGGGATCATTCCCTTGGCTGGTTGCTTCACACTGTTCCTATCCAGGAAATATGGTGTCTGAGTTAACACTGGCAGGAACGCTCAATGCTTCCAACCAGGGCTTGATAGTGCTTCCTACTACCTCACAAGGGAAATTTCTGGATTAATTTATGGCAAAAAGCATCTTATACTTAACAACAGGGACCTTGGTTTTTCTAGTGGAAACCAACTCCCATCTGACTTCCCTGTGTGCCAGGATGTTGGTGCTGATGTGAGGTGAACATCATGTTGTATGTGGTCTCCTCACACCCAAAAGACAGTTGTTCCCTGACCCTCTTGGGACACTATGGGATAGCCAGCCCCTGCCCAGGCCAGCAGAGGCCATCTGTTGAGCTGTCCCTCCCCCTTGGTTTCTTAATGACTTCCCACAAAGCATAGACCCCCAGTATGTCCCATCCTGTGGCCTCCTTCCTGCTCAAATCCTTCTGGAAAGGGACATCAAGATGAAGATGAGAAGCTAGTCCAGATCTGCTGGGCTCTCATGGCCGTCAGGGTGAGGAGGCTTGAAACAATCCAATTTAGCAGGCACAGCTCACAGGGACATGAATAATGGGAAGTTGATGCTAAACTGGAGCCATAATTTTCATACCAGTGCAAACAGATCCAAATTGTGATAAAAGGTTTTCATCTGCAGAGACTTGGAGAGGCCCCTGTGCTCTGATTTACTGCGCCTCTTAATGTCGCATCTGACAGCACTTTGCAAACAAAATGTTCTGGCCATAAACTAGCAGGAGCTGAGTTAGTGAGGCTGGGGGTGGGGAGGGAGCTGGACCTTGGGGAACTGGAAAAGAAATTGGGAGAGGGATGTCCTGGCTGCCCATCAGGGCAGCAGAAGAGCTGGTTGGAAGAGACTACAGCAGGAGGCAAAAGAAGATGAGGCTGAAGGCAGAGATAAGGCTCAGATCTGTGAGGCTCAGATGGGGGCACTCAGCTCCTCCTGCTAAGCTTCAAGGAAGTTATATGTCTGAATGCACTTGAAGAGGTGGACAGTCCCATTGCTGAGGGCAGACCAGAAATGTTGGCAATGGCTGCCCCTTGCCCAAGTCAATGGGAGATAAGGACCTGATTGGTGTTTCTGTAAGGCTTTGCAGTTCATGATCCTCTTGCCGCCTTCGGTCTACACCTGCCCCATCCTCTTCCTCCTTCTCTCCTTCTGGGATCAGGGAGCTCCACATCTGCAGGGAAAGGTCTTCAGATCAAGGGTCGAGAGGTCAGAGTCTGCCAGCAGACGTGGACTTCATGTCTCTTGTCTGCATGTTTTCTGCCCTTTCAAACTCCTTCCCCAGAGGTGGACAACTGAGAAGCCCACTGCTGGAGAATGCTGGACTCGGCAGTTGTGGGAATCCTTGGTCCTGGGCTGCAGCCTGGCAGGGATGCTGGGTTAGCTGGGAATACGGATCAAGTAGCAGGAGCTGCAGGTTGATAGATCACGGTCCCCACGCATCTGAGCATGCAGACTGCTACGTTTTGCACCAGTGGAAGCTTTCTCAGCCTGCTTGGCTCCACTCCCAGATATAATGAGCTGCAGTAATTGAGCCTGGAGGTCAGAAATGTGTGGCTTGTTGTTGCCAGAGTGTAGAGGGCACTGTCTTCTGCACAGGAAAGCCTTGGTAAAGATGGCTGCTGGTCTCCATGGATATTTGTATGTTGACTACCATGGATGATGATGAAGTGAACAAGAAATCTTCAGAGAACTGCATCAGGTCCACTGCCATGTGCAGGGTGGTGTTCAGCTCTGTCCTGGGTAAGCATTGCCTTGCAGCAGTGCCAGGAGGTAGTCACAGCCATGAGGTGTCATGCCAGTCCCCAGCCTGTCCGATATGGTTGTCGTCTAGGAGTTCATGTTCACTCACTCATCCTGCCTGCTGGTGGCAAGGCTTAGGGACAGCTGCCATACTAATGAATGAGGGCATACAAATAATAACCCTTAATTCTTGGAGAAACAGGGAGAACTACCAGGGAAAGGCTGGTGACAGAGAGCCTCTGACATGTCCCTGTGAGCTGGGCACAGAAGGACACATAGCTCTCCATGTTACCTTGTGATGTGGGGCCATTCTCTATCCAAGAGGACCCATGTGAAGCAGCTGGGGTGATGGGGAGCAGGCAGCCTGCACACAGACCTCGTCATCCTCTTGTCCGACCTTCTTGAGAGCACCGAATCTGAGCAGGTCTCCGTTGGAGCTGAAATTCAATGAAATCCTTGACCCTGGATCAGGACATGTTTTTCTCCCCAAACCTTGTGACCAAGTTCAGAGCAATTTGTTACGCTTTCCTTTGATCTCTCCATCACTTTCTGGCTGGGGCAGAACCTCCTGCCAGGTGCACGTCATCATTTCTGAAAACCATCCAGGCACTGCAACTCAAACTTACTCCTGAGCTGATGTTTCTGTGGGGGTCCCATGACCCAGACCCGTGAGCTACCAGAAAACCAGCAGCGCTGTGCTGCACGCTCACTTAGCATGTAACTTACCCAGCAATGCTGTGACTAAGCGCTGACACATTTGTCATCCGAGATGCCTCCTGTCCTCTGGGAAAAGTAAATGACATTATTCTAACCCAGGCGGTTAATATCAGGCCCTCCTGCCTCCTGTCCCCCGCATGTGCAGTGACCACTTGAGCGCTGAAGGCAGATGAGCATGTTCTTAATGACATTCCCAGCAGTGCATCCTCGCTCCAGAGAGAACTAATCCCTGTAGCCATTCATAATGTGGCTGAAAGCAAGCAGGCTGGGATTCGCTTCCTCATCTTTATGTGTCAGGCCCTGCTCGTGCTGAAGGAGCATTGGGCTCAGCAAGGAAGGAAAACTGGATGGAAATACCCTGGGTGAGCCTCGAGGCATTGGCCATCATATTGCAGAATAATGAGTACCAGAAAATCACTTCCCCGTGTCAGGCTTTGCCCCCACAGAAACTGTGATCAATGCTGTCCCCAGCTGCCTTTGTCTTCCTGGATTCTGTGGTAGGATTGCCCCACACTTCCTTGAGGTTTGTCCGCCAACAACAGGCTGAGTTCATTACCGTGCTCCCAACCTCCTCAGATCTTCTCATCTGGACCCTCTGGAGGCACCTGGCTCGACTGGAGATCTTGTGAGGGCCTGGGAAGTCCTTTCTAATTACAAAAAGTGATTTTCCGGACCAAGATCTGCTGTTGTTCCCCCAAGGTTGGCTGTGAGTTGTGATCTGTGTTGTGGTGTCAGCTGAAGGGACATTTGAGATTTGGCATTTGATGTGCTTATCCACCATGGCACCCTGTGATCACAGCCTGATTGCTCCTGGTTCTTTTACTGCCAGAAAAGCTTTTGCCTGAAGGCTGCAGATGCTGCAGCTCTTCCCTCTGTCTCCATTTGCCCTCTCACACCACTCACTGCACTGGAGAGGAACTTGGGAATGTCTGTGCTGCTGGGAATGGGGAAAAGCCAGGCACTGAAGGAAAGCCAGCCTATGTTTGCTTTGGGGAAAAGGGATGCCAAAGTCAGGGCTCTGGAGCAGTAAGACTCAGACTCTGACCCAGCCTGGTAGTTCTGTTGCTCCTGTGTTGTCCAGCTCGTACAGGCCAATCCCACTGAAAGAAGACCCCCAGAAAAATAAGGAAGCATGAAGACGGGGCTCCAGTTTGTGAACATCTGGCACACAACGAGCGCTGGCAAACACTGGTGCATGGTAAATGAGCTGGGGGACAGTATTCCCAAGCACACAGTGCAACAGGGAGTTCAGTGTCCCAGAATGATGGTGGTTTCTCAGGGCCTGCAGTTCTAAAAGCTGCACAATGACACCCAGGATCTAGGCACCACCACTCTCAAAGTGCTTTGGAAACAAAACTGAAGGTGGCACAGATGAGATACTTCTGCAGTGACAAGTGGCACTGCTGATGGGCACCACGCTGAGCGTGTCCCAGCCTTGGCCAAGTGGAAGAGGCCATAATGTCAGGCCCTGAATACAATGCTCACCAGACACCACGTATTCTGGTGCTTCCGCCAGGTGTGTTCTTTTCTCTGGAGATGGAGGACTGATGGGCCCATACATTTGGGCTGTTTGTTTCCACCAGCTTGTCTCCAGCAGCAGATCCTGGGTGGGGAACAGATTGAGATGTCTATCCTGGGTTTGGATATATATCCACAGAGCACCTTCTTACTGACACGGAGCTGTGTGGCTGAGTTCTGGAAAGCAGGCTTTGAGGACTGGAAAGCAAGGGCTTTATTTCAGAGATTTTTAAAATACCTCTGAGGAATGGTTTGCTTCAAATGCCAGTGTCCCTGCTGGGGCAAGGAAGGGCACATCCTACAGCTCCAAATCCAGGTCCATCAACAGATGTGCAGGAGCTGGTGGTACCAATAGACACCCTCATGTAGCTCACATAGAGCTCACAACTTCTTCATCTAGCAACCAGGCTTCTTCAGCTGTTGTCAGAGCAACAGCAGCTGCTCTGTACTTCCTCCTAGCAATAAAGTTTTGCTCTGAACCTCAATGACAATTCCATGTACTCATGCCCAGATGCTCTCATGATGTCTCCTCGTGCTGCTGTGCAAAAGGCCAGCACACATGGCAACATAAAGAGTTATTTACATTACCCCCAGTGAGAAACCTCATGGCAGAGATCATCGGGCCAGTAAAGCCAACCAGCTCACTCGCAAATTTCCCCTATAAACCAAGCCACAGCAGGACTGGGCAGTTCATGCTTTATTGCCAGCTGTGCTCCCCACCTGCATGCTATTTGAAACGGTGGGAGATCAGAGGCAATGGGGTCAGTTCCTTGGAGCCAGGTCTTGGCTTTGGGTTTTATTTCACTGCTGAAGGTATGGCAATTGCTGGGTGTGGGGATTTGTTTGTGTACAGGTCATTCCTGACAGATGAAATGAATGATCCCCACCACACTGCTGGGGGCGGGGATCAATGTTCTGTCTATTTACGAGGAGCAACTGGGAGCAACTCATGGCTCCTCATTGGGTGCAGCCTACAGTCCTGCAGTGCCCTTGGAATGCTGCTTACCAGCCGTGGGCACTCAGCGATAGTGATAGACTCACTGTGATCTCCCCTTTCCCAAAGCTGCTGGTGCTCTTCCTGGGGATGGTGTGGAGAGCTGCGGCTGAAAGCCCTGATGGGAGGTGGAGGGCTCTGTCTGCAGGGAGCAGCGCATGCCTGGCTTGGTTTTGGTGCTGGTTTGTGCAGCTTGAAACGACATCTGTCTCCTTTTAGGGTCTGTTCTTCCACAGCATCCCTGCCCTTGAGGTGCTGGTAAAAACCCCAGATCAGAAAAGCAAACCCACAGCACTGGGCAGCTTTAAGGAAGACAGCAAAAAGACAATGTGACCTCTGCCAACTGGGCTGGACTTGAGGGGACAAACCCCTGCGTCCAGATGCTCTATGCCCAGGGGTTCCCAGCCCACCTACCAGCCTGCAGCTCCCAGCACAGCAAACCCTGGAGCGCTGCCATCCACCTCCCACAGCCTGGAGCTACTGCAGCACAGAGCTCTTCCTGAGCAGCACAATAGCTCTCCACAACAGCTCTTCCTCGGCCCCTCTGAGGACAGGGCTGAAATCTTTCTAATGAGTTTGTTCAAAATGAATTTTCCAGGTTTCACCACAATTGCTCCCCCCCTTTTCCTCTGCCTGGTTCCAGCACTCCCCAGCTCACTCAGCGCTGGGGCTGCTTCTCGCTTCAGTCGCAGTTTAATTATACGAGATGCTTTATTTCCTCCCCTTTTGGTTGCTATTTGGTGTGTGAATTCAATGTTCATAATGCACCCTGGGAACCCCTGCGCTGCCTGTGCTCTGCTGGGTCCCTGCACTGCTGATTAGAAAGAGATCCTTTATCCGTGCCGTGTCAAAGCAGCCCAAACTTCGCATTCACGTCTCCCCCTTCCTGAAATGCCTGCGAGTCCGTGCTGCACTTGGAGCCTCTTTGAAAAATCCCTGCGACTCTAATAGCCAGACTGACACTTTCATCGCCGGGGTCACAGCTCCTACCAAGAGTTATTAGTGTGCCTTTCTCTATTCTTTAAAGCTCTTTCATATAATGTGCAGTCTGTTTGTGTTTAGCCAGGATTTTGTGTAGGTTTGCTGCCAGCATGGCTCTGTCTGTGCGCAGCTCAGCTTTGGGTTGGGGCAGATGCTGCCCTCTGCATCCCAACGAGGGGATGTGGGACCCTCACCAGTGTCTGGTGAACATGCCCTGCAAGTGTCACTGCTGTCCCCTCTCCAGATCCCTGTTAAGGACCACTGTCCCCAGGGCTGGGGGAACTGGCAGCCTCTGCAGCAGGATGGAAGAGGTGCTCAGGTCCTGTCTCAGTGGGTGCTGCAGCCTTGCTGCTCTCTTTCACGAAGAGCAACTCTAAGTTCAAGTTTAGGGGCTTACCTAGAGTATTTTAAAGAGACCAAAGCTAGGGGGAATAACCTCAGTAGGGCAAGGGCTTGTTCATCCTGCCCAGAGCTCCTGCCCTGTGAGATGTGTGGCCCAGCTGTTCTGGTAGGCAATATCTGCACTGGTACCATCACAGCTTGCACTCCTCTTCAGGCTGTTGTCTGGCTGTTGTCTCCAGCCTCCAGATGAAGCTCTGCCATACCCCCAGGCAGAGATGCCACTCTCTGCAGGTGTGAGCAAGTGGTTGCTCATGGCCCAAAGCAAGCAAGCTTATCTCCTAGCTGAGCCAAATGCGTGATCCTGCACAAGGGTGGCCACCAGGGACCTCATCTTACCCATTTACAGATCTAAGTCTCTTCTGATCCCTGCTAAATCCACATCCTTAGGCATGCCTCGTGGCCATGAGTCCCTCCAGCTAAGCTCTTGCTGTACAAATGAAACTGTTTCCTTTTATCAGCTTTAATTAGGTTGCCTTCTGGTTTCACAGCCTGACTCTTTCTCTTCATTGTGAGGTGAGCAGGGGATAGGCAAGCTCTCCATCACATGTACCCTGCACATCACCTCTTCCCAGACAGACCAGTGCCAACCCTTCCCACTTCCCTACAAGTTCTGAAGTGCTGCCCTTTCATCTCTATGACATTGGCTGCTTCCTAGAGTGCAAAGACACAATCCAAAAGGGGCTTTGTGCTGTTTCTTACAGCTAGCCTGGAAGAAAGCAAACCCATGAGCTTTACCTCTGTCTGTGATCAGCTGCAACCCAAGGAGAACATCTGTAGCCTGTGTTCAGCCTTCCAACATGCAGTCAGATCTGTGGCATCTTCCAACCCACTGCTTCAGCACCAACATGGTCAGTCAGCCTCTGATTAAAGTGATGGGAGTGGAGGAGGCAGGACCACCAGTTCACAGTCCTGCTCACCTCCTTTCTCAGGTGCACGCTCTTTCTCTTGCTGACACACTGATGTACGCACTCAGGTCACTCTTGTGCTTCTACAGGCCAGAGTTGCTTTAATTATTCATCTCATATGCAAGGTCAATGTTGCCCTCTTTTCCTATGTTAAGAGCAAAGCCTGCATCATAGTTGCTACGCTGTGCCACTAGGCACAGACTTTCACATCTCCCCTAGTGAGTGAGAAAATATTTAGCCTTTGGAAGGCAGGAGATGTAGGTTGGGAGGGGGCGAGAGCAGGACAGCTATTAGCTAAAAGCCCTGCAGGAAAATCAATTCCCAACTGCTGAGCTCCCCTCTGCAGGTGCTGATGTGCTCTGCTTCCTGGAGAAAGATACTGCTCTGCCTGATGCAGAGTGTATGTGTGTGGGAGCATGCAGGAGCTGGAGCAGCTGCGTTCGTCTCACCATCTTCAGCTGTCTGTGGTAGAAACCTCGCCAATGGGGCCATTTGTTTCTGCTTCAGAACAACAGACTTTCAGGCAAAATGCGTCTGATTAGTCCTGGCTCGTGCCCCAGACTGCCTATGAGAGGCACCGGTGATTTCATGGGTGAGGATGCTCAGCTAGTCTGACCCTGAGATCATCCCATCCTTCCAGGAAGCACTTTGCAAAGAGGACCAGTTGCAGACCTGATTTCGAGGAGAGGGGCTGGAAGAAGCTCTTACTCCTAAATGGAGAGGAAGCAAAGGGCTAAAGTATATTTAAAAAAAATAATAATTAAAAAAAAAAATCTAGGAGGGCTGGAAGAAATTTAATCTGTCTAGAGACTTTCTAAAAGGCAGAGAAAGATATCCTGCAGCTAACAAAAAGGTTGCTGCCAATTGCCTGGAAGTGGAAGCACTGCTGCATGTTCAGATGTTCAGGGGGTGCTGCAGGTGCAGCCTGGGACTGCCTGCTAGTTGGGACTGCTAGCTGCCCCCCAACGTGTCTCACTGGCACTATAAGGCTTTGCGCAGACATCAGCCCATGATGCATCCCTGGCACTTGCTAAGAGCTGAGGGGCACAGAGAAAAACCTTGTTCAGAAACCTGGGGGCTTGCAAAGCAGAGGCAACCATACAGTACAGCCCACAACGCAAGGCACAGCAACTCCTGCTCCTTCTGCCACCTCTGCACAAAACGGGCATGAATGTGTGAGTCAGGCTGTCCCAAATTGTGTGCAGGACACCCAGCTCTCCTCTCACTGCTACTACCCTGCTCCATGAAAGAGTGGCTGAGATCCATTGCAGTTCAGATGGACAAGCAGGTAGATGGACCAGGTAGGAAGATGGGCCAGGAGATGGACCAGGCAAGGTGTGGACCTAGCAAGAAGGTGGGCAAGGCAAGGCAACCAGCTGTGAAGCAGACGGACCATGCAGTATGGGCTGACCCTGGGCTGAGCAGCCAAACCTTTGATGGTACTGCAAAAGC
Source organism: Lagopus leucura (assembly GCF_019238085.1). Classification (NCBI taxonomy): domain Eukaryota; kingdom Metazoa; phylum Chordata; class Aves; order Galliformes; family Phasianidae; genus Lagopus; species Lagopus leucura. The sequence continues at coordinate 69,730 of NW_024962278.1, read as the reverse complement.
TCTCCTGGTCCAAGTTCTCCATCCTTGCTGCTGACCCTCGTGTGTTGCATGGAACAACATAGATGTCAGTCTACTTTGGCTGTGATTCAGCAGGGAGCCAAGCAAGGAGGTGCAGCAGGATGTCCACAAGTGCTGGGCACAGCAGTGTGGCACAGCTGGGTCCCAGTGTAGAGCCTGGTCTGGCTGCAAACCTCAGTGAGGATGGCAGCCGAAGTCAACGAGGAGAGCAGGCAGGCTCTGAGCTAGTGCCCTGCCATGCGAGGAGGCTGATTTCCACGGGGCTGCGCACACAGCCACATCTCACACACGTCATGGGTGCTCATTTGATTAATGGCCTTCTTGGACAGTTAGAGAAATTGTTCAACTCGGCTAGTGAAACAAAAGAGATTGGCAATCATGTGAAAAATAAGGAGAAAGGTTCAGTGAAATCCTGGCACTGTGAAATGAATGTTATTAATTCAGAGTGAGCCAGGCCAGAGTGTCACACACATCAAGGCCAGGTCTCACCCTGCTTAGGAAAGAGGCGGATGCCAAGTGGAGAGAGCAAAGGGCAGAAATGCAGGCAGCAGCCCCACAACCCGTCCATGGGTCTGGGCTGATGAGCAGAAGCAATGGAAGTGTGGCCACAGCACGTGTCTGGGAGCCCCAAATTTCATTATGGGAGCCACATGTATGATGGGAGTCCTGTGGATACGGGACCTCTATGGATGATGGGAGCTTTATGGGTGATGGGAGCCCAATCAATGATGAGAACCCTATAGATGATGGGAGCTCCATGGATGATCAACCCCTACAGATTATGGAGCTCTGTGTATGATGGGAGATCGATGGATGATGAAGTCCTATAAAGAATGGATGCCTACAGATGATGGGAACTCTATGGATGATGGGAGCCCTGTGGATGCTGGTAATGCGGGTGTCCATCCAGGGCTGGGCTGGAAGCCAAGAGCTGCCACTGCAGCATTGGCTGTTACTGTGTTTGCAGGCATGGGGCAAGTCCAGGGTTCTGTCTGATCACAGAATGATTCAGTTCCACAAGAACTGTAAGCAAAGCCCAAAGCAAATCACATCCAGGAATAAATAGTAGTTGTCAGCAGGGTTTCACAGGGTGCTCATCAGAGTCTCTGTCTAACAGAAGTCTGCCAGAACAGCAGGACACCTGGGAGGCTGGCAATATGCTCTGCCCCTCACAGGGTTGGGGGAACACCGAACTGTGTGCTACTGAGCTGCGGAGCCACCTCCATTCACGCATGGCTGGGTGCACACTGAGGAGCTCTTCAGCCCACCATGGACACCACCAGCCCTGTTGCTGGTGGATCCCCTGCAAGAACCACAGCAAGACCCCGTAGGACCAGGTGAAGTTGTACTCTGTGGTGTCTTCACATTTGGAGATGGCTTCATCCCATGGGTAGGTGCACATGTTCATGTTTGAGCGCTGATTCTTCAGAGGACAGTCAACATAGACATGGCATAAAGCAGATGGAGCAGGACACGTGCTTGCGGCCCATGACGTAAACAGATTTGAAAGGAGACAAGAACAGATTTGAAGGGAAGGAAAGCACTCTGGCCTCCAAATTATGGGGGAGTTAAGGCAGAAAGGCACCTTTAGGTGTCCCTCTAAATGTATGCATCTCTTTGAATGTCTTTTGGACTCGAGATTGTCAGCTTCTGCAGCGAGATGGGAAAATTGCTTGGCCTTCAGGGGAGTTGCCAGTGGCTCTGGAGACTCAGGGATGCAAAGCAGGAGGATGAGGTCGGCTTGCAGAAGTGTGCCAACCTGGGTTTAGCACATCCCATCTCTGCGCAATGCCCTTCACTGCCCATGACCCAGAAAGCTGTCATCCTGTGCAGCTTGCTCCTGTCATCTGGGAGCTGGCTCCTCTGAAGGGGGCTGTGCCCCCAATACACACGTTACAGTGGCTGCTGACAGATAACATTTAAAACATCAAGTGTTCAGATTGATGAGATGATTACACCCATAGGCAGTTCTAAGTAAGAGACCCTGAGGACATTTGGGCCACTTCTGAAAGCTGGGGCCATCCTGTATAGCCAAGGTATGTGGCTGGAGAGGCAGGTGGGGCTGTATGGAGCACAGTATCCTGGGAGATGGAAGTCCCAGGCTAATGGAAGAGAACAGAGAAAAGTGAGTCTGCAGCTCCCAAAAAACTCAAATCTGAATCACAGACAACTCTACAGATGTAGAGTTCCTGTGTTGGCACTCGTTTAAGTGGTTTGGAGGACTTCATGTTCAGAGTTCGACAGATTGTCATGGGAAGACTTTATCTAAAGTAGCTCATGGAAGTACATTTGCACTAATTGCAATCACGAGACCCAAACTTAGGACTGCAGGCACTCGTCTCCATACTTGCTAATGACCATATTTTGCAGGTCTTGAAGTGGACTGCGTCGTTAGGAGCATCAGCCAAAGGAGAACAAGCAAAAACATCTGGCCCTTGGGTTGCTGGCAGCCTCCTGGAAGGAGCAGCAGGTAGTGGCACCGAGCCCTTTGCTCTGGCCCTCTTGGAACCTGCTGCCTCCTGGCAGGATTGCAATTTCCAGCCACTTGGCTGCAAGGTTCCTCAGCGGCTGATGGTGAGCCAGGGGAATTAGATGTCACAGATAGGCTTTGACAGCCATCCCAGAGGAGTTCTTTTTCCAAACTCTGTCTTCGGGACCTGAGCTCTGAGAAATTTATCCTCTCCTCAGGGGCTGGTTGCTGCCACGGGATCCTTCCTACGAACCGAGGTTCTGGGTCAAATGAGAACCAAGGGACTATGGCTCAAGGAGCTCGATCTTGCTGAGGAGGCAGCACTTTTCTTTCCTATGCCCCCACATAGAGCCATTTTTCCTTTCTGTCCCTGAACATGTAGTGAAGCCCTGCCCTTTGGACATACAACAAACAGCTGCAATATCAGGCTGTAAGGCTTTATTTTTTTGGTTGATCATGATTCATTAGCAAAAAGCAGAAATACAAAGGCACATGGAAAAGGTTATGTGAGCAGGCAACTGCCTGTTGCCACACGACTGAGGTTAGCATTGCACTTAAGCTGCTAGTTCTATAATCATCTCATCTGGGATTTTCTACTGGAGGAGTGCACAAATACATTCTAACATTCATAACATTCTAACAGCAAAACTCCTTGCTTGGACAGAACTATCCTGTAGGACTTTCTATTCACCGCAGGAAAATCAAACCAAGTAAGCAGCCCCATCCAGACCATGGAAAGCATATTGCTGCCCATGAAGTTCTTCTGCAGGAGAACTTTCAGGTGCTTCTATCCTCTTCCCTCTCCCACCAGCACCCACCTGAAGATGCCTGCAGGGTAACAAGCCTCGGAATGCTCAGGAGATTCAATGCAACAGCACCTGCAGCCTGTTGAACCCTGAACTCCAGCAGGTGATGGAGTAAGGACCAGAACCCCAGAACAGTCGAGTTTGGAAGGGATGTCTGCTCCAACCTCCTGCTCAAAGTAGAATCAGAAGCAGTAGGTTGCTCAGAGCTGCAGCCAGTTGGGTTTGGGGTATTGCCAAGGATGGAAACTCCCCAGCGTTTCTAGATAAGCTGTTTTGAAATGGCTCTCCCTGCCTCAGGTATTCTGCTCCTGGTGCTTGCCTGTCCACTGATTGCAGCAGCTGGAAAGACCCCTAAGGGCTGGGGTTGGGCATTGGCATGCCTGGGTGCTGGGACAAGAGCTGCCAGCACTGGCTGCTTACTCAGCTGTGTGCAAACACGAGTTTCTACTTATAGAATGGGGAGCATAAAGGAGTCACGGGGAGCATAAATGTGTCAGTGGGGAGCATAAAGGAGTCAGCAGGAGAAAGCTGCAGTTTCCTCAACAGCCAGTTTTCAAAAGTTGAGAAATGGAAAATGACAAAAGCTGGGCTCCTTTTGCTGAGGGAGGAGATGTTCTTAGCACCACTGATCTGCCCAGCGTTTCCACAGCCACAGCTCAATGCTGGAGGCCCTGCCCTGGAGCTGATGCCACTGCAGCACGGACAGAATCAGAGAAATTTAATTCGTTCCAGCAGATTTGCTTGTATAGTGGTAGGAGAGTCATAGCTCATAGGAAAAGGCAGAACTAGGCTGATGGGCACAAAGTGTTCAGTGCTGTACTGACCAGGATGCAGAGGAACTTGTGTCCTCAGCCCAGAGCATGTGGCCTAGCATCATACTCCAAAGGTGATGAAGAGGCTGTCTGGGATCTGGACACAGAGTTTGACTTTCCTACCACTGTACTGCCCCTCTCCCACACCCACACTGGTGCACACCATGCTGCTGTGTTGAAGCACGTACACGGATTGGTGAGGAGATGAGGTGCAAGAGGATCTGCTGTTGGATGGGGGTGGGACACCAGCCCAGGGATGGAGGTGTGATCCCAATGGGCAGGCTCTACTTTGAAGCTCCCTACAGTCCCTGGCTTCAGCAACCAGGCTCTGGTCCAGCACAAGGCACTTTCAGGCTTTTATTGGGAAGGGCTGGCGAATTCTTAGTGTCTGAAGAGCACATCTAAGTGATAAGCATCCAGATTTCAGCTCAGAGAAAGCTCCAGGAATTGCTCTGACTCTTTCATTCCCTACTTCAAAGATGCACGATGTCTTCAGCACTTTGGGTTGCTTTGGGAACGAACCAAAAATTCCTAGGTTAAAAATCATTTGCATGTAATCTGTTTGTGAATTTTGGTATGAGATAAATGCAGGCTGGCAAGAGGACACTGTTGTTTATATGCCGGGGCTGGTGAGCACAGAGCTTTGCAAACAAAGACAGAAAGGACTGTCGGGGTGGAAATGCAGCTTCCTGTACCTCTGAAAGCAAATGTTTGCTCTCCAGTTTCCCCTTGGGTCTGCACATTGTGGAAAGAGGGTCAGGCAACAGCATCCCTCCTTTGGTCACATTCCCATAGGAAGCATCTGTTCTTCAGCATATGTTGTTGGAAAAAAACATAAATACAAACACATTTTTTAGGTTGCTTCTGGTTCACAGGCACTTCTAGCAATTCAGGGTAAGTCTGAAGGATGGAGATGATCTGATGGTTGGTTACATCCTACACAGAAATCTCACAGAGCCAAGCCTGCTGGGCACTGGGTATAGGATCTGAGGGACCTCTCCGAGGATCCATCAGCTGAAGGTCAGGCAGGGCCATGCACAATAGTGTCCATCCAGCTGAGCCAGCCTCCTGGCGACCTGAACAGGGAGATAGGAAGGGTAATGGAGGAACTGGGGCAGGCACAGTGCAGGGGCTGCAGAGATGGGGTCTGAGGAGGGGACATGCCTGAGTGTAACCAGCCCGATGTCCATCTGCTGGGTGAAGGGTTTGTTGGAGCTTCTACTGAAGATGTTTGATGCTTATTCAACACTGGGACACAGCAAGCGATAAGGATATCTCAGGCATGCAGAGCTGGAGCAGGAACATGCAAGGACATGATTTTGTACCTCTGGTACCTATAGTGCCTCATGTGTTTGGGAGAAGACCCAGATCTGTTGTCTCCTTCATGTCCTTGTGTGAGGACACCCACTCTGAGCACAGCATTGACATGGGAGTCACCTCCAGTCAAGAGTCATCCTTCAAAATCAAGGTCACATCATGCCATGCAGGGCATCCTGACACGGCAGCACCTCATCCCAAACAGAATCACAGAATCACAGAATCACAGAATCACCCGGGTTGGAAGGGACCTCAAGAATCATGTAGCTCCAACCCCCCTGCCTAGCAGGGCCACCAAACATACACATTCAGATCAGGTTGCCCAGGACCCCGTCCAACCTGGCCTTAAACACGTCCAAGGACGGGGCATCCACAACCTCCCTGGGCAGCCCGTTCCAGGGCCTAACCACTCTCCTAGTAAAGAACTTCCCCCTAACATCCAACCTAAATCTTCCCTCCTTCAACTTGGATCCATTTCCCCTAGTCCTGCTATTGTCAGCCCTTGTGAAGAGTTTACTCCCCTCCTGGGTGTAGGTTCCCTTCAGGTATTGATAGGCTGCAATGAGGTCACCCCGCAGCCTTCTCTTCTCCAGGCTGAACAAGCCCAACTCCCTCAGCCTGTCCCCATAGGGGAGGTGCTCCAGCCCCCTGATCATCTTAGTCGCCCTCCTCTGGACCCTTTCCAAAATCTCAATGTCTTTCTTGTACTGAGGGCTCCACACCTGGACACAGTACTCCAGGTGGGGCCTCACAAGAGCCGAGTAGAGAGGGACAATCACCTCCCTGTCCCTGCTGGCCACCCCTCTCCTGATGGAGCCCAGGATCCCATTTGCCTTTCGAGCTGCCAGAGCGCACTGCTGGCTCATATTCAGTCTCTCGTCCATCAAGACCCCCAGATCCTTCTCTGCCGAGGAAACCCGCATGGCTCCCTGGGAGCTGGTCTCCACAAATCCTCTCCCAGCTCTCGTGAGGAAAGCCCCAGGGTAAGACAAAGCACAGACTTCTCAGGATCAGTGATGGCATCTGAAATGGACAGGGATGACGTTGTGGCAGGACACTGTTCAGCTTCTCCCGTATGGACCCCCATGGTGTGGGACCCTCCATTTCTTGCTCCTGGGGATCTCTTCTGTAAGCGCTGAAAGGGCTCTGAGCCCACCCTGCCCTGATCCTCTGATGGCTTCAGCACTTTTTCCAATTTCTACTCAAAATATATTCATGAGTAGTTTATCCCACTTGCTCTTGTGCCAACACTGCCCTATAGTTTAAATAACAAGCTGCCGTGCTGATGTTTACCTTTCCTTCCATCTAATTCTCTCCAAAATATTTATAGAGAGCAATCATATGTCTTTCAGTAGCTGTTCTTTTTTTTCTGGGTTAAACATCATGGGAACACTCCCCACCTTTTCCATGAGCTGAGCAGGTCTGGCAGTCTGGTGAGCGCATACACCAAGAGGAACGACTGAAACAACTCCACAGCTTCATGAAATACCACTAGAGATCCTCAAAAAGGGCAGGAGAGTTTTAGATGCTTTAAAGAAGAAGAAGCCCTCGGGAGCCCTGAGCTGGTTTCCAGGAGCAGAGAGGGGGACTCATCAGGAAATAAGGGTAATTTTGCAGTTTTGTATCTTGAATGCAGCCCAAGTCGGCTTATTTCCTCCTTGCTTGAGCTTCTCACCTCAGCACTGCTAAGCGGCTCTTCTCCAAGCTCTGCAGGTCTCCTGGTTGGGTCAGAGCCTGGCTTTCCTCAGCAGGGATCCATCTGGATGCTGCCCCTATGACTGCCCATGCTCTCTCCTTAGCTGCCAATCTTTTCCTTTCCTTTTCTTTTTTTTTTTTTTTTTTTTTTTTTTTTTAATTTCTTCTTCCTGGGTATTGAATTCAGCTGCAGAGACAGTGAGGTTCCTTCCAGCATTACTGCCAGGTCACCTGATGGCTGATCTCCAGCATGACAAGCTCCATCCCACTAAGCCTTCCGGTGCCCTCTAAAACCTCGAGCACACAAATGTCTGCAGATTCATGGTCACAACATGCCCATAACAGCACTCACTGGCCCATTGGGACATGGCTGTGAGCTCCCATCCCTGCATGCAAACCCTGCTACCTGTGATGGGGTCCATCCCTGGACAGGGGGCCCCATCCTGGGGAAGTTCAGCTGTTTGATTTCATCATGGTTCCCTGCACAGAACAGCTGGGTTTGGGGCTCTGATAACATCATCCCCTCCCAGGAAGCTTTCCAGCTCTCATTGCAGAATGGGTGGCTCAGTCTCTGTGCTCAGGACACCACCAGCAATTGTGGTTGTATTACAGCCTCCTTCAAGCTGCCCACACCTTGCCCAGGGTCTTTTCTTCTGGGCCACACTGATGCTCATGCCCATCCTTCACTGTGCTCAAGTGTTGGGTAATGAGGGAGAGGAAATGCGGGATCTGGGAAAACACAACGTGAGGGCTGACCACTCTGGGCTTTAGAACAGGTTTTAAAGGAAGCTGTAATTAAAAACATCGACTAAAGAGAAAATGGTATTAAGTGCCACATGGATTTACCAAAGGCATACTGGGGCAGGTTGGCTCAAATAGCTTTCCTTAAGAAAGTAGCTGCTTTTCCAGACAAAAGAATTGAGGTAGATCTCATCTCCCTGAACCTCAGTCAAGCATTTGATGTAATGCACATGAGAAATTATTAATTAAACTGGTGTAGATGGGGATTAATGAAGAAATGATAAGGAACAGGGGTGAGATGGGAAATGGCTGGAGGGGAAGTAGCAATGGATTGCGTTAAAAAAGCAAGCAGGAAGCTGCAGGCAGGCTACTAATGGAGTTTCTCAAGGATCCATTTGGGGTCTGATTTTACTTAATATTTCCACTAATGATCTTTGCACAAAAGGTAAGATACTGCTGATAAAACCTACTGATGATTCAAAGAAGGAAGCCAACACATCGCAGCAGTGGAATATCAAACAGGGGCGACTAAGTGACCTTAAAGACTGCAGCGAGAGACCTGGAAGGAAATTCAATAGCACAAATGTGAGGTCAGGTTCTTTGCTACTGATGCAGGAACTTCAGCTGTAGCTGGAAGTAAATGAAAAGCACCAGGAGCTCGCTAGGGGAAACGGTCACAGCACAGCTGTGAATTGCCAGTGTGGTGGAGCAGCAAAACAGCGCGTCTGAGCTGAGCTGCAGGCACTGTTGGAGGGAGAGCCTGTTATCAGTGAGTCCTCTTTGGAGACACGACATGGCAGCCCTCCTCTCTGTGGGATGCCCACCATGAGGGCAGCCTGTGCCCTGCAGGTACTGCAGGAAGGACTGTGTGGGTGCCCTTTGGGATGACGAGTGGCACTGGCACAAGAGGAAAGAGGCTTCAACAAGTCATGAGTCTTATGGGACTAAGAAACAGAGGAGCTCTGGATGATGCAGTGCTGGTGCAACCTGCTGTGGTCAGCCTGTACTGAGCAGGCTGTGCTGTGAGTTTTGTAGTGTGGGGTGGATGCTGGAGCCCTCTGGGACCTCACGGTTCTGCTGACCCCGGGGAGACATCCAGACCCACAAGCATGTGGAGCTGCTGTAGATTATAGAATCACGGAATCGTTAAGGTTGGAAAAGACTTCTAAGGTCATCCAGTCCAACTGCTGACCCATCCTCACCATGCCCATTAACCATGTCCCTGGGTGTCATTTCTCCACAGTTCTTGAACACATCCAGGGTGAGTGATTCCATCACCTCCCTGGGCAGCCTGTGCCACTGCATCAACACTCTTTTGCATAAGAAGTGCTTCCAAATATCCAACCTGAATCTCCCTCTGGTGCAACATAAGGTCATTGTCTCTTGTTCTACCACTATTATACTGGAGCAGAGACCAACCCCCCACCTCACTATAACCTCCTATATAGAGAGCATTGAGGTCTCCCCTGTGCCTCCTCTATTCCAGACTGAGCCATCCCAGCTTCGTCAACCATAACACATGTGCTCCAGATTCCTCACAGCTCATTGCCCTTCTCTGGACACACTCCGGGGCCTTGATGTCTTTCCTGTAACAAGCAACCCAACACTGAACACAGCACTCAAGGTATAGCCCCACGAGTGCCAAGTACAGAGAAATGCTTCTCCAGAGCTACATGACAGCTAGTTGATATAACAGGGTGACAGCAAAGCCATCGCCCTGTGTATCACTGCACCCTTGGAGCATTGGCACCAAGCTGGTGGAAAAGCCATCCATCCAAATGTGATACCTGTCATGCACTCTTCTCCTGTGCCAAGCCACACAGGGCAAACAGATCTATGTGACACAGTGGTCCCATCCCTACATAAGGGTGACCAAATATTTTCCAGGGCCATGTATTCATGTCTTGGCTCTACTGCTGGATGCCCTACTGCAAACCTCCCTCTGGTTCTTTGGGCCTCCCCAGTGCACACAGCTCTGGGCAGCTGCAGGGAGGTGCACATGCTGCTGTTGACACTCTGCCTTCCCTTCTGACGGGTCGTGATGAGGCTGAGGTGACACTTCTCCATCCGACCCAACAGCTCAGGACACTCAGCCATGCTGGCAGGGCGCACACGCCGCGCGCCGATGCCAGCTGTTTCTGCTTCCACTTCATCACTCCTCTTGGAGCAGATCCTCAGCGCTGGCAGCAGCAGCAGCTCTCCAGCACAAGGCTGTGTGGATGTCAGCTCCTGGAGGAAGCTGTGTCTGTGTCAGGCCAGTGACGGGGAATGCCAGGCGTCCCAGGGTGATGTGTGGCACCTGGGCACCCCTTGCTGAGTGCTGGGGGGTGTAACATGGGAACCCCACAGCAGTTCAGTAAGGAGGATGTTTTCACCATGCAGAGGACAGCTGTTGAGCTCCTGGAGACAATCACGAGCCTTTCATTTCCCCCTGAAAGTGTCCCACCCCTCCTCTGAAGCAATCCATGAACACACACCCCCGCTCCTGTTCTTGTGAGCAATAAGCGTGAACCCAAACTACTACTGTCCTTGGCCAAAAATAAAGCACAACTCAGAGAGATAGCAGGCTTTGCAGCCAGCCTGGGGCTTCGCTTTCCTCCCAGTATTTGCACAGCACTGGGAGAAAACATGAGGTGACTGTGGAGCCTGATCCCATCAGGGCTGTCCCCATCACTTGCACCCCATGGCACAGGGCTGCCTCCACATGGGGTGCAGCACCCAGGAATGGGCATGATAGGGCCCTTAAAGCCCACAGAGCCCACCCTTTCCAAGGAACCAAATACAAACTGATGCCATACAAGGTGCCAACACAGTGCTGAACTGGCCAAGGCTGCTGGCGCAGAGCAGGGTCAGCGGTGCTGGGACATGCACTGCACTGCTGTGACACCTGCCTGTCATCACGGTGTGTGCTCACTCCAGCAGACGGGGACATTTTTTCCTTGGGGTCAAGTGAGCCATGAGTCAGCCCAGAGCAGCGTTTTCCTGTTTCCTTTGTCCTTCTGCCTCCCACTCTGAGCCTGCCGTTAGAAATAAGAAATCTTGCTCGGTTAGATGGCTGCTTTTCCTCCTCTCTATAATTAGATCTTCTCATTGTCTGCTCGCTGCTTGTGTGACCGTATCGGAGCTTGGCTTCTGCTGTCAGGCAACCACGGGGCATTCCAGTCCAAGCGCCGCTGATTTCTGCTTTTATCCATCCGAAGAGATGAATGGACGCTTTGCCACGCTGGCGTTGGCTGGGCTCCACGCTGCAGCCAGAGCTGAGCTCTGAGGGAACGCAGCCAGGAGGGCCCTGCCTGCACCGCCACGGCTGGGAAGAAGGGTGTTGAGCCTTGGGGGTCCCTACCAGGAGACCCCATGCTCATCCCTTCTCCTTTTTGTTTTTTTTTTTCCCTTTCCATGGGGAGATTTGGGAATAGGAGCTCGTGTTTCTTCAACTTACTGAAGTGCTCCACGGTGGGCAGTGAAATATCCATGCCGTTGAACGCACTGGGCTAATACTTTGAGTAAAGGTATTCCAAGTAGCTGAACAGATAACAAAGCTGGGGAGCCTGGAGGAGGAAGGTTGGAGGTGTGGGGATTTTGTGTGGGGAAGATGACCCAGGTGGCCAAAGGGAGGTCCAGATGGGGCAGGCAGGGACCTGCACAGCACAGCAGCGGGTACAGCGGAGGCGAGGAGCTGCCACGCACAGGGACACGTGCAGGAGGACGGAGGGCAGCTGCAGCACAGGGAGAGCTCAGAAACAATCCCCAGCAAATAACAGGGTGGAGGAGCCCCAGCTGCTGCCAGCCAGACTCCATTTTGCCCATTTCAAGCAAGCCTGGAACACAATTTGTGCTCTGACAGTTTCCAGCCCATTATACAATTTTTTTTTTTTCCTCCTAACTCGATTTTGCGCTAAAATGAACTGCCCCCAAAAAAGGCACTTTGTATTCTTTGGGAGTGGAATGGATTTTTGGGGTGCTTTAGCAGCACATCATGTGATGCCCACACGGAGCTGCTGCACCCACAGGGTGATGCTCTGGGTGCACTTCAAAGGGGCTTCAGTAGGGTGCTCTCAGCAGGTGCCCCCAGCACAGTGTGAGGGTCCCATCATCTGCTTGGAGCACAAGGTGCAAAATGGTAAAAACAGCAAAATTTGGCTTTTTTTTTTTTTTTTTTTCCCTTTGGCTTTGATCAAATCAATAGGGAAAAAAAAAATAAAAATGTCTATTTGCATCTTATTTTATTTTAATAAGATTAACTATACCGGTGCTATCCAAATGTCTGTTTCAACATTTCCAAGCTAAAGAATTTCTGTCTTTGTTTAAAATGACATTTAGGAACAAATTTAATTTCAGAGTTCTGTCTACTTCTGTTTGAAAAAGCCCAAATTGCAGTGGAATATTTCGGCTTTACTGACACTGAACATTTACTCTGATCCAAAGGAAATCCTTCCAGAACTTCATTTCTCCAAAAAAAAAAAAAAAAAAAAAAAAAAACCATATAAAAAAATCAGAATTTGATGGGTCTGTTTCATTTGCAAATGAAGGAGAAAAAGAAAAGCAATGACATTCTCAGCATGTGCTGTGGCAGCACGGCTCTGTAGCTCACCCTGCAGTGCTGAGCTGTGGGTCCCCAGTGCTGGGGCTGGGTTGGGGGTGCAGGAGCACAGCCCAGGAGGAGTGAAGAGTGGTGGGATGTGGGTGCAGGCAGCACTGGGGCAGTGCCATGCAGTGGGCTGCCCATGTCCCCAGTGGTGCTGTCCCCATCGAGGCCACCCCCAGCAAATGCCACCCATCCTTCTCCTGGCTCTTTGGCAATAGCTCAGCGTGTGCCAGAATCTCTTGGGTCCTTCCATTGCAGCATTTTGGAAGGATCTGCAGCCACTGTGACCCCAGCCACACAGGGACTTCATCCAGGGATGGATTAAGCCTAATATATTTGCTGTCACAGCTTGGGCTCGACACTTTTCTCCTGCTCCTGAAGTGCTGTTTGCTCATCAGTTTGCTCCATTTATTAAGTGTGGCCATTGTGTGCTGGCAGCTCTGGGTCCTGCCCATGGAGCACAGCACACCTCCTCTGAGTCCGAGGCTGCCTTGGCAGCATGGGAAGAAGCAGGGAGGTGATGCTGAGGCTCGGTAAGCAGCAGAGAGGGTCTTGGGGGCTCTGACACTGAATGACATGGGGCAGGTGGCCCTGCAGGTCCCCACTGGCAGCAGGCTGAGAAGTCCCTCATGGTCTATGGGGTGGAATGTGACAGGCCCGGGGTGACTGCAGGAGGAAGGGCAGAGTGATGAAACTGCCAGAGAGGTAAAAGGGAGATAGATGGCTTTAGCGACCATACCAGGCAAGCCTCAAATACAAGGAAGAAAGTAAGGGCCATTAATAAATTAGGAAGAAGATTAAATTAATGATGACTCAAATGGCTGAAGTGCTGCACGGCGCTCTGAAACCAGCCTTTCACCAAAATAAAGTAAAATAATCTAAGGAGCACCCTCAAACAATAAGGAAACAAAGAAAGACTTGTCGTGTGTGATTCCTGAGTGCAGGCAGCGTGAACCCGCACGGATCAGTGGGGCTGGGGGCACTCAGTGCAGAGCGGGTGGGACTGAGCTTATGAAATAAAGCGGCGCCTGACAATAGAGTTGTTGAAGTTACAGAAAAGCAGGAAATTACCAGAGGATTTGGAAAAGGGAAGTATACCAGCCTGCATGAATAGGCAGCGATCCCAGCAGCGATAACTTCACGGCTCCATCTTCAGTCCAACAATAGGGCCGATGGCCAGGGAGACTTCTGGAAAGGAACAAAAGTGTGATGCTGGGATGCTGTGTGCCCACTTCTGCCCCACAGCCCAACCCTCAGCTGTCTACCCAGCAAGCAAGGAGCTCTGCATGGTGCTCGGGGATGGTTTTGTTCCCATGTTCATCTAGCTGCTGTGCCCCTGGTGCTGGGACATGTTGCCAAATGGAGATCCTGATCAGCTAGCGCAGCAGATTAAAAAACAAGTGCCAGCAACAATCAATTCTGGGATGAAAGCATAGAATTCTAGGTCTGCTGGACACAATATCTCATTGCACAGAGATAGAGGAGGGGCTCCAGAAGCCTTCACCTGTAGCAGCAGGATGGGTCCTTGCTCCATCACCTGCACCTATGGTCCCTGCAGAAGAGCCAGCCCAGCTCTGTCCCTCCTCCTCACAGCTTGAGATCTTGCTCTGCAGTTACCAGAAACATCTCTGGGCTTTGGCCCAGAGCACAGATTTCGGCCCAAATTTTGCAGAGAGCAAACACAGTGGCAATGAATGGACCCTTGCAGAAGCAGAGCCTGGGGTGAAGGTGTCAGGGACAGAAGGTGTCAGAGGAGCAGAGTCCTGGGGTGCTGGTGTCACTGTGCTGGGAGACACTGGGGAAGGGCTGAAGGGACTGAAGGATGGGATTCTGGAAGAGATTAAATGAACTCAATCCATCTGGCCTGGGCCATCCATCACGCAGGCAACAGCCGGATTGCTGTCTCTGAGTGCCCGAGGGGTACAAACGCAAAGGGAGGAAGAAATTACGGAGGAGGCTTGGGTTGGCAGCGAGCGACAAGGGGGGCCAGGATCTGGCTCAGCCCATCCAGCAGCTCACTGGGGGCTGAGCCCCAGCGTGGCACGAAGCCTACAAGACGCAGTGCCTGGTGGTGTACGTGCTAGGCTAGGAGATACGGGGAACAACCTTCTGCAGAAAGTCCACAGCTGTCCCCCCTCACCCAGGGGCCACCCTCATCCTGGTGGCACTGTGGGCACACCTTCGGGTGCACAGTGAGGGTCCCCACCTGCGCCAGAGCCCTGCAGTGCCCATGCTGCTTCGCTCCCGCCGCCGGCACAGCGCTGCCTGGCTCGGGCTCTTTATCTGCTTTCATTTTCCGCGCACACCTCTGGGGCACTGCACGGATATAAAATAATCAAAATGACAGTCCCCAGATAAAGGCCACTTTTGTTAAGAACACGCCAAGTTCTCATGTAAAAGCATACAAATGGCAGTTTATTTTCTATCTCAGCACCTTCTGGGTCTTGCGAGCATTGAATACCTCACCAGCCCAACGAAAATACCCCGGTCAGCTCTTTCACACCCGTGAAACGCGGTGCAGCACATAAAGTCCAGCGCCAGGAGTGAATAACAGCGGCTTTCATTAACCGTCAGGCGAGAGCAGAGGCAGGCTGAAGTGCTAATTCCAGTTGGGACCCGTTCAATAGCAAATTAACCTGCCAGTGATCTCCCAGTAGGCTACTGAGCAGAGCAGAAGGAATAATTTGAAACTAGGTTTGTAGAGGTAGGTAATATCTTTTTTATTAGATCAGCAGATAATTTGTAGCCAGATATTTATTCAACCAACCTTGGTGTGGGCGAGTGGCCATCCACCTCCCCATCCCCCCATCCCCGCATATCTGAGCAAAGAGAGAAGGTCCACACTGTTTGCCTGCAGGCAAAATCCATGATGGTCCCCATGCATGGGGACACACGGAGCTGGGAGTGGGAACGTTTCGGTGCCATGAGGTTGCTCTGCACGAGCACCTGCTGGCTGCACCCAAAGAGGGGTGAAGTCTAGGGAAGGATGCCTGCGAAGCTTTTTTCCCCACTGTGTCTGGCTGGGAGAGACAGCACAGCCCGGCAATGAGCGGTGCCGCAGGAGCATCACGTCACCGGCGCGGAGCCGCGTTGGCTGTGCAGCGCCCGAGGAGGAGGATGCTGTCTCCTGGCAACCCCTGCTCCTGTCACATCCATCAGCATCCACATCGGATGCAGCGCGGGGCCGATCGCCTGCTGCAGCACCTCTCTACCAAGATGCTGCGGCCAGGGCTGCCGGGCTCTGATGAGTGCTAGTGAGGCCTCCCAGTTGATGTGGCTTCCCGACTGCTGAGCAGCCATTGCTAGACCTAGAATGGGCTCTTGTGCTGCTGTGGGCAGCAGGAGAGCAGCTGCAGGGCTGGGCATCTAGAGGAGTTGCTGTGTTGTGGAAGGGCTTCCCTGCAGTGCAGAGTGAACAAGGGATGGGGTTGAATGGTACAGGAATGGTCATCCTCTAGGCTCAGAGGAAGGTCTCTCCCATGCCCAAGTCCATACCCACATCCACACCCCACCCATGCCCATACCTATGCCCATGCCCAAACCCACTTCTTATAACCATGCCAATGTCCATGTTGAGCTGCCATCAGGCTGTGTGCATCACTGGCTTCAGGTGCCTGGGCCCTTCACCTGAGCCCAAATGCACACCAGATTTTCTCCTGTGACCTCCAAAGGGAGGGAGATGTGGCAAAATATCTGTGCTTTCTCTACTGTGGGATGGAGGGTATTTGTCCTCCCAAACCCTGCCCTCACCCAAAAGTACTCTGAGAATATCCATCCCTGCTATGCTGACTCCATCACATGCTCCCCTGTGCCTTGATGCATTTCCCAGTGTAGAATGGGTTTGGTTAGAAGAGATCTTAAAGATCATCCAATTTCAATCCCCTGCTGTGGGCAGAGTTGCCAACTCCAGGTGAGGCTGCACAGGGCCCCATTCAACCAGGCCTTGACTGCCTCCTGGGATGGGTTACCCACATCTCTCCATGTGGTCTCCATCATTCCTGGCCATGCAGCCCCATTCTTCCCTGCAGCCATCCCCTATTCTGAGCTCCCAAACTCCTGCTTGGTGACTGTAGGTGCATGTAGATGGAGGCACAGAGTGGGATAAGAGGCAATCAAGGCTTGTGAATTGGCCCAGGGCGGTCTGCCAGGACCTCTTCTGGTGACTGGCAAGCTGCCTTCATGCTCACAGCCCCGCAGCATCAGCCTGTTTGGGGATGGACACTGCCAGCCCAGAAGAGATACAGGGCCGGGGCTGAGAGCTTTCTTTGCTGGAGGAGGCAGAAAGATGGATGGAGGAGGGATGGGGGAAGCAGGCGACATCCAAGGGGACCCGTTCCCTATGGAAGGAGATACTGTATCCTGAGCTGCTTCCAGCCAGGGACTTAATTTGCAGCCAATTCAGCAGCAGAGCAGCATCCGTGCCGCAGGGGGACCGGAGGCTCTCAGCATCCCCAGGCTGCTGCTGGCAGCAAGGAAGATCCCCTGTGCCCACAACTGGGGCAGCAAAGGGGATGGAGAAGGAACGCACAGAGGAGAAGCCACCAGCTCCTGGAAAAGAGCCAAGAGGGCTCCGGGCTGCTGGGGGAGAGGAAACAGGAGGGAGGGAAATGGCACAGAGGGGAGATGTGGGGAGAGGAGGAGTGGGGGAGGGAGAGGACGAGTGCCTGATGAGGGATATGGGGAGGGGAGGCCGACAGAAAAACTAATCGAGGATGATTGAGGGAGGAGAGGAGGGCGAGTGAAAGATTGAGACAGAGTGATAAAGAATATGTCAGACAGACAGGAAAACTAATAAAGAATAATAGGCACCCCCGGCCAAACACAACACACACACCTGCCCGTGGCTGTGTGTCAGCTCAGTTGGCGCATGCAGGGACACACGATGATGTGCCCTGAGCCCCCCACAAATATGTATCCCCATGCACAACACAGCACTGCCTTGCTGGGACCCCCTCCTGCTTCGAGGTGTACACACCACTGTGAGCTGCCTCTGCAGGGCAGTGCTCTCTCTGCTAAGCATTGATTGCATGATTGCTGCTAGGGGAGCAGAAGATGCTCCCAGAGAAGCGTCCCCCTTCTACCACTTACGTCCAGCTCTGGAAAACCCCCTGTGTGCAGTCCCAGGCAGGGCAGGGCTGAATCACCAAGCTCAGCCCCATGGTGGGGTGCAAGCCTGTCCTCCCTCTCGTTTTGGCTCGGGAAGGTGGGATGCTGAGCCTAATTTGGAACATCACCCTGTCCCAAAGGGAGATTGAGGGGTGACATCTGCAAAGAGTTTGAATGCTGTCTGTGGTGTGCTCAGCCTTCATTGGTGGAGTATGTGCCAGCATCACTTTGGGATGGACGCATAGCTCTGGAACAAGAAAATGCATTTAATTTTCCTTTTATCTCCTGCAAATTGGAGCCATGAGCACAGTTCAGCAGGTTGAGAAGCAGGGGAAGATGGTTTCTCCTCTCTTTGGAAACAGCAGCTCTCCCCACCCTCCTCATTCCATTTGGGAGCAGGTGGTGCAGACAGAAGTTTGGGTAAGCATTTGGTGAGGGAGCTGTGCCATGGCAGACCTCCTCCACTGGGCAGAGTGGAAAGGTGTCAGCCCATCTGGTGGGCTTTGAGAGGTACCACCGAGCATCCCAGCTGCACCTGGAGGTGGCTGCAGCAGTAACACAGGAACGTGGTGCCACCAGCACCTTCCCCTGTGTGATACAATGGAGAGCTTCAGCCCCAGGTCAGACATCTGCAGGATCTCCAGTCCTTTCCCTCCAACCCCAGCACTTTGCACCTTCCCAGCTTGTAGCTGAATGCTTGCAGCCATTTGTTCCCTGCAAAGCTTTCCTCTTGCTTTGATCTTTGCTGCAGAGAGGCAAAGTGGAAGTGGTTGCATGGGATGCACGTCGGGATGAGGTGTTTAGAGTGCGGGCATGGTAAGGTGACCTTTATTAGACATTTCCTGATGAACAATGAGATGAAGGACTGTCCTGGGTTTGTACGGTCTTGGAATAACCATCCTGAGCCTGGAAAGAAGCCTTCCTCTGAGCGGGGATTATTTAATAGGGCAGGAGAAGGGAAAATCAGCTGAAAGGCATCGCAGGGCTCTCAAGCATCCCTGCAGCACTGCAGCTGTGAGAAGAGAGGCAGGAGGAGGGTTTTGGAGTCCACCCTAACACTGAAAACCTCTCCTTTAAAGCCTCCTGAAAAGAGAGGAAAAAAAAAAACACCTTCTTTTCTCCAGAGGCCAACCTGGTGATTTATGGATTTGGGGCTGCTTCACAGAGTAAAAGTGGGCTCTTCGACAGCCAGCGGCTGCCTGTAATGAGATCAGGGTGGAGAGAGAGAGCTGAGGAACACCAATAGCTGCTGCACCAGGACAGTGAGAAGGGGGAGCTGCCCTGTGTGAGAAGTGCTGGAGCTGGAGCTGATAGGTGGGGATGGAGAAATCTGCTTGGCAAAGGAACGTGGAGCAGAGCGCAGCTCCATTTGCACTGATCCCATTAGGGCTGTTTATCCCAAACCCCATTGTTAAGAGTGGTTCTGCTGCATGGGCAGATGGGGGAGAGGGCAGGGTGCACTCCTGGAGGGGAGGAAACACGGTGCCTGCAACTCCTGCTGTGGTGATGGGGAAATCCAGCAGCTGCAGGATCTGCAACAAAGGGAGGGAATGCGGATGGGAAAGGTACAAGGGGCGCAGAGCTGGTAGAGCTGCTGGGAGTCAAGTGTGTGGCTGCAGAGCTGCTCTTCTCCCCCATTACTGGAGGGTGCCAGTTCCTTTCCCTCAGGGAGCACAGGCTCCTGCTCGCCCGCTGGCACCCCAGCCCTCTCACTGTCAGTCTGCCTCAGGGAATAAGCAGAGCTGCATGCTCTGCTGGGGATCCAGCTTGAGAGCCTCCCGCTGAGGGGGCTGTGCTGCCTCAAATCTTCTAAATCCCCTCCATCACAGCGCCAGCCAGGTAGGGCCCCTCCACCCCCTACTGCTTACAAATCCCAATCATCCTGCAGGCGATTACAGGGGCTTCTCTGCAGCACAACACCCAGCCTGTTGTTGGGGCTGCACCGACACAGGCAGGGATGGGATTTGTGGCCTTACTCATCCTCTTTATGGTGGTACACAGAAGGATGAGCACAGTGGCCACCACCTCCCTGCAGCCAACAGAGAAGGAGGATTTGAGCTTCCCCAGCTCCTGATCTTCTTCCTCACTGTTGATTTAGGGGGTAAAGGCCATCACTGTCCTCCCCATGACCATTCCTGCTCTGCGGTCCCTCAGGAGCATATGGACATCGTGGCATACAACACATCCCCCGCCAGAGGGATGGGAACAGCTCCTCAGTTGCTGCCAACTACCCCAGACTCCCCTATTGCTGTACACCTGCAGCCACAGCTGGAGTGAGTGCTCTGCCAGCCCATCACTCACCTCAGCAAGTCACCACAATGGGAGATCTCATCTGGCCACCTCGTCCAGGTCTGTGCAGAGCTCTACTGACTCCCTTCGCCCTCCCGCTGGGTCTGCTACCCCAGTATCACTGTATTTCTTTAAAGGTTCAGGGAAAATGGATGAGGCAGTTCTGCGATTTTCACCCAATTCCCCGTTTCAGGCTTGCAGGAATGCCAGAAGGGAAGAACTGAGTCAGGGAACCAAGTAAACACAATCTCCTCTGCTTACTGACAACATCAATTTAAACTTCACAATGATTTTACTAAACAGAGCCCTGCTGGGAGAGAGCCCTGGGAGAGGCAGTCTCCATTAGGAAGATGGTGCTGCTGCACTCAGGCAAAGACAGAAAGATCCCAGACCTCATCTGTGCTAGCCTGTGAGCATTGGGGATGAATCTGTCAGCGCTGCACAGCTGAAGCTGCAAGGTGGGGCCCTCAGGGGATGGCAGAATAGAGATTTCCATCAAAAACACAAGTTCCTGGCCTGGCACCTTCCCAGAGCACACTCAGGCCCTGCAGTGCAGTGAGGCGAGGAGCCTTTTGCAGCAGATGAGCTGGAGAATCTGAGTCAGACCAAAGCTCATGCAGCGCACAGTCCCCTTCCCATGCTGTCCCAGTCTGGCAGCACTGCCTCTTTTTTGGATGTTCCCAGCCAGGAGAGGCCATCAGGCAGCAGGCAGGAGGTCCTTCCCCACTTCCACCCACCCCTCTTTAGCCTGGAGCAACGCTTGTGGACCCAACAAGAACACCGTGATTTTGTCACTCATCTCCATTTTGGATCCTCATGATTCCCAGCCATGTGGGACCACTCTGGGATCAACCCTCCCAATATGGGGCTGCCCAGGCTCTCCAAACCCACTCTACAGGCGATATGGAGCCCTGTGTGCCAGCCCCAGGCATGCAGGGCGGCAGCAGCATCCTCCCAGCAGCATCCCCTCCCACCCCGCTGATCGATAGTGGCTGCCATGGAAACCAAACAGTTTCCAGAGCAGCTGTAGTGGTGTGGATGCTCAGGGCTGTGCTGAGGGGGTGAGGAAGGTTTGCTGCATGGATGGGTGCAGGGAGAGAGGCGGGGGTGTGGTAAGGAAAGAGAAGATAGCAGGGAGTGCAGGAGGTTCTATGCTGAAAGAAAAGGGAAGTGAAGCACAAAGTGGAGTGACCAGGGGGCTGCACAGCCTGGGCTTAATGGAAGGAGAAGGGAACATAAGGAGCAATGGCACAGTGAAAAGCCAGAGATGGACAGAGATGTCCTGGGATGGGGACTCTGCTTAGAAAGCGCCCTGTGGTGGTCCCCTCTAACCTGGGGGTGGATGGGTGAACCTGCTTTGGCAGGGGGGTTGGACTCGATGATCTGTGGAGGTCCCTTCCAACCCTTACAATTCTGTGATTCTGTGGGTGCTGACAGCTCTGGGAGTTTTCTTGCTGCCTGCCCCTGTGCTAGCTGTGGGGTTCTGGCACCTGGAGATGTGGCCCTGGTGCCATAATCCCCATCTCTGCACCCTATCCTAAGCGCAGCTTGGCCATGGCCCCTTGGGGTGAGCAGCACCGCATCCCCCGTGCATGGTCAATAGAAGAACTCAGAGTGGGTGGAGATAGTAGAAGAGAGGTCCATAAATCACTGCTGTGCAAGCAATCACCTCCATTTGGAAGCTCTTCCATCCCAGGGACACTGTCAGTGGCTCCTAAGCTAGCTCCTGGTGCCATGGAAAACCCCAGCCCTGCAGCTCAGCAAAGAGCTGTGCATGGCACCCTCTGCAATGAGCCTCATGGATTTCTGCACAGGGGCAGGCAGGGAAACCCAGCCACCACTCCCGCTGTGAGATGGCCCAGATGTTATCAACAGAGCTAAAGAACCTATAGGAAATGCTGTGTGGTAGAGGAGAGGGTGAGGGGTGAGAAATGGGCTCGGATGAGCAGTGGTGAGGCTCCTCGTTTCCTGTGTGTGTTCTCTGCTGTGGGATGCGAGATGTGGGAAGGAGACGCCAGGCACAGCACCCGGGTTTTCACACTTTTATTGTAAAGCTTTAGGAAGGGCTAATTACAATGGAGTTGGTCATCTGACAGCTCAGCAAACAAACAGAACAGGAGAGAACGGAAAGGGGATCACGACGGTGTCATGCTTACTGCTCTGAACAGAAAGAGTTACAAGGGAATCAATTGTGCTCACAGCGCCCGGGGAAAACCAAGCCCAAGGCCGAAAGCCTTCCCCGCACAGGGAAATGCATTACACATTGAGAGCAATACAACCTTAGCAAGAGGCATTGCCTTAGACATAGGTCACCATCTGAAAAATAGTTGGGTACTTTACTCTGCCATAGGATTTCTCCTTTAGAAAAGCTACACCTGCATGTACATAAAACTGTACAAAAAACAAGGCATCACAAGCAAGGAAATGAAATCTCGTATAAATAGAACCAACACTGAAGAGCTACAAAGGGGTCGCTTAGATCCTTCCCACGCAGCCCGCCTGCTCCCTGGCTCCCACCTTTGGTTTTACCCCTGGCTTGTCCTAGTGCAGTGTGAGATGCAGTAAGCCCCCTACAGAGGCGTCCCACCCTCTCCTCTTCCCTGTGCTTGTCTAGACTGGAGCTCGTGGGGAGTATCCCCCCACGTGCACGGAGGCTTTATCCTTCTGGCTTATAATTGTGCAAATGAGCTTCTTACCAATGGCACCTCTTCTTTTTCCCCACCCTCAGGACTGGTCCCCAGTGATACCAACTTTCATTCCCATTGTCCCTTCTCCTAGTACAAATGTCCAGGGTTTTTTCCTCCCAAGGGACCCATTGCCAGCCTTGGCACCCTATGGAGGACCCATTCGCTCTGTCCTTCCTTTTCCTCACTATACACCCACCCTTACCCTCACCCTCCAAGACACCCTCCCCACTCCAAGACACCCTCCAAGACTTCTCCCCACTGTGCTTGCATTCAAAAACCCAGCCCCACCAACCCTCTGAGCATCCCCAAAGGAGACACATAATCCCCCTGTATCTTCTTCCCAATGGCATTCATCCCAGTGGTACCCGTCTTTGCAGAACCCATCCCAATGGTTCCCATCCCCATGGCTCCCATCTCAATGACACCCATCCCTATGGCTCCCATCTCAATGGCACCTATCTTTATGGCTCCCATCCTCATGGCACTCATCCCCGTGATGCCCATCCACATAATATCCACCCCCATGGTACCCAAACCCACAGAACCCATCCCAGTGGTTCCAATCCCAATAGCCCCATTCCTGCATTACCCATCCTTTCCACCCCTCTGAGTTCCCTGGGGACCCGTCTCCTCTACACTTCTCCCCAGTTTGCAACACGCTTGCACTGAGAACATCGCCAGGTGCTCCACGAGACAAGACAGCCACCCCAGCCACACTGCTTGGAGCATCAGGATCCTTCTGGTGACCCCGAGTGGAAGGAAGGGAGCCTATCCGCAGGCAGTAGCCTGGGAAAGCTGCTCTTGGACAAGCACCCCTCAGATCTGACTCTGCCAGGGGGGTCCCCAGGAGGGGCACCAGACACGGCCAGAGCCACGGGGAGGTGTGAGCAGTCGAGTTGGCAGTGGAGTCAGAGATCTTGGCCAGCGTGGCCAAATTGCACATTCTGCCCAGTTAGGCCCTGAAACTACAGAGCTACAATTAAAAACAAGTTCAGGAGCATGACCTGCTCAGGCAGCCAGGCCAGGAGAACGAGGCCCCGCCAGCAGAGCGGGCACCACCAGCGGGACATCCCCCGGAGCCACACACCCACCCCACACTGGGTGAGGAGCAGCAGCAGGGGCCAGGAGGGGGGTCCTGCCCCCCATTGGCACCCCGAGGTGCTGGGGCAGGTGGGGAGCATGGCTAGGGCACCATGTCCATGCAGGGCACCGGGAGTTGGCACCGCCAAAGCAAAGGGAGAGGAGCTGCTCAGAGGGGCTGCTGGGGGGAGGTGGGCAGAGGGTCCTGCGGGCACCCTGTGCTGGTCGGGCTGTTGGCAAGAAGAGCCCCAGGCTCTCCCCATGTGCAGACCGGGGGAAAGCATCCTGCAGCTACCACTGGCCTCACTCCCTAAGGAAGATCCCAGAGATGAAGACGACTGATGCGATGTGCGAGTATGGGAAGAACAAGGGTGCAGCACAGCCTGTCCCCACATCCCAGCAGGGAGGGAGGAGCCAGGGAGGATGACCCGGGAATGAGGTGTGAGTCCCCCAGACTCCTTCTGCCAGGGTCCCCCCGAAAAGCAGACAGAGATGCTCAGGAGGGCACCTGGGCACCCCCTCTGCGATGTACACATCTCCAGGAGCGCCGTCCCCACTGCCTGCATGGTGTCACCCCTGAGAGGGGGCCGGGGCAGCAGGGACTGGGCAATGGAAGAGAAAGCTGGAGCCCGTGAGAGTGGCCCTGGGGCCTAAGGGCGGTGGGACTCCAGCAGGCAGGGGCTCGGCAGCCCCCGGCGTGACCCTGAGACAACGCTCCTCCTGACGAAGGCAATGGTGGCTTACAGGCGGACAGGACGGAGGTCGAAGGCATGGCACAGCCGGCCCCATCAGCAGCCCCTTTCCCAGCGGAGGCACCAGGCGAGGGGTTGAGGTGCTGCAGCTGACGACGACCCCCTGCCAGCAGAGTGGGACTGAGGGCTTCTCCGGACCCAGCCGGTCCCTTGCCTGGGGATGTCCTCATCCCTTCTCCTGCCATCGGGCACTGGGACACCAGAGACCCCCCTGGCACAGCCCTTGCCTATGGCACCGGGCAGTCCCTAGGGACCCTGCAGCTTGTGGGCACAGTGACAACGTTCCAAAAGAGATCCAAACTGACAAATAGCTGAGTCCCTAAAGTCCGGCAAGGGCTGCCCTCTCCTCCAGCTCCCCAGCTGCTGTTTCAGGGACTGGTCATAACTCTATTTACAATATAGAACATGAGTGTGGGCCGGACGCTGCGCTCCCGCGGGCTCTTCCACACAGCAAACCATTGAAATCTGGAACTTGCTCCCTGTGGATTGGGTTTGTGTGTGTGGGTATGTGTTTGTTCAAACGTCTTTTGTTTCAAGGACAATAAAAAGTTTCAATCAGGCAGGACTTGAATGTCATTCCTAAGGTTCGTATTTACAGGAGTCTACAACAAAGAGCCAGGCAGCTCGCTCCCTGTGCGCGGGGACACCCTCGTCTCATGCCCCAGGGACTCCACCAGCTCTACGTGGACCTTTGGTACGTCAGCCCTCCTCTCCAGCCATGCCCTCCGCACCAGGAGCCTGCCCAGCCTCCCCGACCACGCAGTTCAGAGACACGCATCTGCAAGTGCTGGGAAATTGGGAGTCAGATGCCTTCACCCCTCCCACCCGCCCCAAGGAATGGGTTTTAAAGGCGCTCCTTCCATCCCTGCCTCGCCCTGCCTGCTGTCCTCGAAGACCCTGGGCACCTCCACCACCACCCAGAGCAGAACTGGCCGCAGGAGCCCATAAAGCAACCAAGTTTCAAATGTTTCCAGGACGCTGGCCTTAGAAGCATGTCTGCTCCTCGCCCCTCGGGCCAGCCTCACAGGTAGATCTCCCTCTTGGTGGTCTGGGATGAGGGGGTGGTGGCTGGCTGGAAGTCCGAGGTCTGGGTGAGAGGAATTTCCTCCATGGGAGAGTCCTTGCAGGTCTCATGGCTACTATTGGAGAAGGCACTGTACGTGGGGAGCAGGCGGAGGTTGGCCATTTTGGTGCTGCGCTCTTCTGAGAGTCTGGGGCTGCCATTCCCGACTTGCTCTTGACTCCCTCTGTCTTGGTAAGGCACAAAAGTGGAGAGTTTGAGGGCGTTCTTGGGCCTGCGGCTGGGGGAGGATTGGCCGGGCATCCAGCAGGTGTCGGAGTGGCCGAACTCCGTGCACTCCCGGGTACAGGTCCCAGTCATGGCTACATCAGGCAGGGGACGGAGATCTGCAGAGAAGCAAGCAAGAGGCATTGTTAGGCATGGACAAGCCCAGTGGGTTGATTGGATGAGGCTGGAGTACAGCCCCCATGGTAGGGACCTTCTCCCCAGAGCTGACCAGGTAGGAATTCTGATTCTCCTTTGGGAAGAGGAGCAGATGCAAAGGGGACATTTGAACACATGGACATGAAAAATGTAAGCAGAGAGCTCATAATTCCCAACAGCCGTGTCCCTGAGGACAAGCACCCTGCAGTGGGTGCAGGTGGGATCATAATGCAGCACAGCTCACTGAGCCCACCCTAGGAGTCATGAACCCCTCGGCCCAGCCCCATCGGACGTCCCGTGCCATGCAATCAGGAGTCCTTAAAGAAGTGCCCCAAACTTGCTGGGCTTTTCACTGCCCTGAGTAAATCCAGATTTCCTGAGCACCAGCTCTGCTCATCACCAGGTGTTCCAAGGACCCACTGGAGGTTCCTTTCCAAGCCTAGCTAGAGGTCCTCAGCCAACTTCCAGTCTCTCACAGTTTGAGACCTGAGCAAAGCACAGCTGGGCAATCCAACACCAACCCCCAGAGAAGTCAGACACCCACGAATCCCTGTCCCAGAAGCATCCAAACTGCTCTGTGTACCAAACAACTTTCCAGATCTCCAGATATACCAAGGCATCAGATCTGCTTGTGGGAAGTTCTGGCCATCAACAGCACCAGGTCATTGCCTTGTGTCCACTATGCCAGAGGTTTCCAGGCCTTGCTGCTCTTGCTAAGAGTCTTCAGAGGCCCCAGCTTGGAATTCCCACCATTCCTATAGAATACTTACAAGACCTGTTCCAGGCATGAGCCATCTCTTGCTATCTGCCCCGCTTGGGCATAACACAGCTCCCTGTCACTGCCTGGGACACATCACTGCCTCTGGCACCTGCTGGCAGGTCAGGGCTTATACTGTTGCTCATACTACGAGGTTGAAGGGACCTACAGCCCTGGCAAGAAGCAAATTGTAGCCTTTCATGCTATGCTGAGACTTTGCCTCTGCCAGCATGTCCCTCCTGCCACCAACTCGGGGCTTAAGATCATGGGTGATCCCAAGTCACCCCGCACAGCTTTCATGCACCAGCAACACTGAGGTCTCTGTGGGAGAAAGCTCTTACGATGCTGGGAATGGGTAGAAAGGGTCAAACGTGAGAGCTAACAGGATGGGCATGGGAGAGAGGCATAGTAAGCAACAAACCAGTGTGGGAGCATGTCTTGCCCTAAAAAAACACCCACTGCAACCCAAACTCTCCCATCCCCTGGTGCACACGTTGGCTGCGATATCCTGGCAGCAGCCCCAAGGACATACCTCCGTGCAGACCCCTTCACAGCCTGCTCCGCTCAGGGGACTCTAATGAGGAGCAGAAAAAGGACGAGAGGGTCATATCAGTGCACAGCCCCAGCCTCCAAACACCCACCCTAGGATCCTCCTGCTCCCCTCCCCATTGCATTGCAGCAAGCCCCCAAATGTCCTCATGGCACCCGCTGCCTTCAGGTTCCAGCCTCCCAAAGCTGCTTGGCCGCCGCTGTGTTTCTCCATCCTCATCCTCACCTCCCAGCTGACTCGCAGAGCTCGAGGCCACCTGGCTTGCGGTGATGTGCACACACATGGACACAACCCACTGGGGTGGGTTTATGTGGACATTTGGCATTGTGGATGGGCACACATGGAAGAACCCATGCACAGGGGACAGCCATGCTCACGGTGCAGGGTGCAAAAGCCAGGGACCAAGCATCGGAGAGGACAAAGAGCCCACAAGTGTCACTGTGAGAGCTGTGCTTGCCTGTGGTCTTTGGGATTGTTCTAAGAGCCATGGACAAAATGTTTTCCCACTCCCTGGGCAAGTGCAGAGCTGCCTCATTTATTTCTCTGAGCTGCAGATAGAAATAATCAAACCCTGTTCTCACCTCTCAGTACTAACAGGATGGCCACTGGTTGGTTGGACCAAGGCCATGTTGTGCTGTCTTTCACTTCTGCACAAGCAACACCTCTCATCTCCTTTCCCAGTACACAAGTGGGACAAGTCCTCACCATTCCCACTTTCTGAAGGGCTTGGTGCTGCTCTTTCATGTCATGGGATGCTCCAGCTCCAAGGGAAGGTGGTCTGCCATGGGACAGAAATAATGCCACCTCTCCATCAAACAAAGCCATGGAGATTTCCTCGCGCCAATAGCAGCTGAGAAATCACAGGGTCAAGCAGGAACTCAGTGTTCAGGATCTTTTATTCTGCTTTTCCCATTGTTAATTTCTGGCATGAAAGCCATTTTCCAGTGCTGTCTCTTGCAGTGAGATGCTGGCATCAGTGCTCTCCCGCTAAAGGAGCGCATTATGTGCCGCAAGCACAACCAGCTCTGCTTCCAGAGCCCGGGAACGGGCAGGGTGCAATTCCTGAATAGCCACAATTTACTGCAAACACGACCCCACGGCCTAATTCTCAGCACATGCCGGTGGGCTGGAGTTCAATGTGCCACCACGGGCAAGCACAACTCTTTAGGGGTAAGCAGCAGTGAGAACTCTGCCCACAAAGGGCCAGTTCTGGCCATGGTGTCCAGGCAGACACCATTTCCCACAGCCTGCTCACTGCACCCCAGAGGGTCAGCCTACCCCTCTATCAGCATCTCCATGCCTGGAGGGATGCGTGCTTGTCGGGGCATTCGCACCCGCTGGCTTCTCCCTTTCTATTGCTTGGCTGTCTCTGGCTGCCTGGGGGCTGCTCAGCCTCATTGCATAGGAATGAGCCGGGGCAGTAAAAGTCGCATCCCTTTGAACTTTTCAGATGAAAAGGGCCTTTATGGGAGATGCATTCAGAGATGCGCCTGGGTCCTGGCCCCTCCTGGAGGAGGGGAAGCTCCCTCCCGCAGCCCTGCTCTGCAGCATCCAGGGCACCTCTGCTCTTTGTGCAGGAGGCTGTGCCGGGCAGTCTCCTTTGGGAAGAGACACATATTGGTGCTGCTGCTAATTATCTCTCTGTTTCCCTCTCGCAAGGACTCTTCTAGTAGTTTTATTGCTCTTCATGGGGGATTTCAGCAGTGCACTGGAGTACCATTAGGGAGGAGACAAAAGCAGGCAGCATCACTCAGCAGCACTTCCATCTCCTGCAGTAGATGGGCTGGGGGTCCCTCACCCACCATAAGCCAAGTATCTTCAACACATGCTGAGAGCCGGCCTGGAGCACGGTTTTGTGCCACCATCTCCAGTGTTCATGGTCTGATTTGCTTCTTCCATTCACATCAGACATCATCACCAAGAGCGTGGTGTGCAGGGCTGGGGGAGCAGGGGTGCTACAGCACATGTGGCTGTGAGTTTGGGGGTGAGGGGATGCAGAGGAGCAGCTCTGGGATGGAGGAACATGGGACTGAGGGTACGAGGCAGCAGGGCACAGCAGAGGGTGCAAAGAAGCCTGGAGGAAGAAGAAGGAAGCACAGCATGCAAGGAGGGAGCAGGGAGGCTCAGGGCTGCAGAGATGCGGGGAGTAGCTTGAAGGCAAAGCAGGATGCGTTCCTGAAGTGTTACATTGCAAAGAGTCATCTTCCCCACCTGATGGCACAGAGAACATCAGCATCTAACTCAGCCAGCCGCTCCTGCTCAGAGCCCAGCAGCACTACACCTGACCCAAGAATTTCTTTCCACGCAGCTTTCCTTTGGCTAAGCAGGACGTTGGCAGCTTTACCATCTCTGTTCCCTGGTGCAGACACATGAAAACACCGCTCCTCTTGCACTAAGCCCTCAAGGCTCTGCTGACCACTGCTGGGACATCCCTTACAGTGATGACCTTCCATGGCATCCCATTCCAACAGCACCACCGTCCCTGCCCACATCCCGTGGGATCTCCTGATCCCTGGTGCTGCTCTTCCCAACAGCTCCCTCATACCAACACCATTCCCCCGCTTCACCTCAGCTCACCAGAGCCATTGCAGCACCATCACTTCCTCGAGTTTTCCACCTGAAGCTCTCACACCCATTGGCACTACCACCCACAGCGCTCTCCCCATCTCCCCATTCCACACTGCCGTCCTGCTGCCAGCTGCCATTCTCTTCCTCTCTCTCCAGGTACCGCTCCCCAGCAGCGTGGCTCCCCACAGCACTGCTCCCCACAGGTGCTGTGCCCCGTGGCGATGCTCTCTCCAGGTGTCGTCCCCCCACGGCGCCGTTCCCAGTGAGCACCGTTCCCCACTGCGCTGCTGCCTATAGGTACCGATTCCCCGCAGTGCCACGTCCTCCAGGTGCCATGTTCTGTGCTGCCACTCCTTCAGGTACCCCCTGCTGCTCTCCTCCCTCCAGGCACTGCCACGTCCTGCAGGTACCATGTTTCACAGCACTGTTCCCCCCAGGCATCTCTCTCCTGCAGTGCTGCTTCATGCTCTGCTCCCGCTTCCTCGCTCCCTCTCAGTGCATCTAGTTGGATAGTGCACCCAGAAATCCAGTTTTTATACAGCAGCAGCCCCATATCTTCATATCTTTGTATGGGCCCCTTCCCACTCTCGTCTCAGCCTTCTCTGTGCCTCTCCCCTGCACCACTGGAGCAGCAAGTGCTCAGCAGCCCATCCCCTGCTTCCTGCCCTATTTGGCTCTGCATGTGATCCCTTTGAAGCCGGGAACTCGAGGGCTCCTTCCATTTCCCCTTCCCCTTCAGAGGGCTTTTGGGATCTGGGAGGTGGCTGCAGGGCCCTGACCTGCTCTGCTGCAAAGTGCAGACCCCAGATCTCCTTTATGGGAGCATGACAACTGGATGCTCATCCTCTAGATATGGGGGGCTGCAGCATCACACTCCCCTCCTACAGCCCACACCCATCCCTCCTCATCCCCAGTTCCCACACAGCACATGGCCACCACCAGAAGCCTTCTGCCTCTGGAGCAGCACCAGCACAATCCTGATTTCACTTTCCAGGCCTCGGGGAACGCTGCTGGAGTTGTGCCCGTTTCCACAGCGATGCTCCAAAGATCGATGAGCAGAGAAATATCAGAAGCTGAGAGCAGCAGCAGAGCGCTCCGCACTGACCACGTCAGCCCCTATTTTCCTGGACTGAGCTAATGCTGTCCCCACAGCACCCGGGCAGACGGTTTGCAGGACCATTCCTCGCACTACAACACCCAGACAGACGGCTTTGGGGACCGATTCTAGCACGGCATCACCCAGGCAGATGGCTTTCCAAACTTAACACCATTGTGGCACACGCAAACAGATGGCTCCTGGTATCTGAGAGTGACCCGGTGGTGCCCATCCGGTGGTTGCTGCAGCTCAACACCGCACCGAATGCTCCCAGGCCATAGCAAGCAACGCCAGTGCTCTCAATAAATACTGAGAGAGCTGCAGCTCTGATGCCAGCACATAGATGGGTTTCTTCTAGGCACACAAGTCAGCAGCTAGAGTGCACACAGCAGCTAGATGGCACACAGCCATCTCCCCCAGACCCTGCAGCGTTGCCCGAATGCTGAATAATGGTGGCTAAGCACCAGTGCAGCTTGCTCTGAATGCAACGGCTTGTCAGCACCCAGATGCACACACGGAACAAACCGTGGCCCCTGTAGTGCATTACAGCAGCACATACGAGCTGCAGAGCTGAAGCAGATGACTTCCTAGATCCCTCCAAGGGTATCACAGCAGAACCAGTGTGTCACTAATGGGGACAGATGCACCCACCAGCCCTAACATCACCAGCACAGGTAGCAGAATGCTGAACCGTTCTGTCACCACTCCGCACCTTGGTCCCTGGGGCGCATCTCCCATCCCCTCCCTTTGCTGCTGGAGCTTCAGGGCCACCTCCCACTGCTGCTGTGCCTGCAGCCCGCAGCCCACAGACATTGCCACGGCAACAGGGTGAGATTCGCACCACCGGCACTGGGAGCATCCAAACCGACAGCTGCAGCTCAGGAGAAGACCTCCAAAATCACCATCTGCAATCCCTGTAATACCCGGGGAAGAAAATCTCATCCCCTGTCACACAGTCTGTGCTTGCGGTGCTGCTTGGATGATCTCCTGCCCTGGCACCACAGGGCTTCAACCTTTGTGGGACTATAAAAAGCAGAATTATTACATTAAATTACAGAATAATTACGTTAAGAACTACCTTAATAGGATTATGGGGGTTCAAAGGTTAGAAAATGCCAAAATTAGGATTGTCCCTGCAGTTTTAATTCACTTCTTACAAATCTGCTTTGTGATGCAGACCAGAGGCGCTGTCTGGTGGAAAACGTTCCTCTTTTGCGGGGTCCTCCTGTAAAGAGGATGGGGACACCTCGGTGGTGCACCAGGTTTGGGCTGGAGGGAGAGGCTCTGCCATTGGGGCTCCACCTTATGGGCTGCAGAAAGCAAAGAAGGCACAATGAAGGGGTCAGGAGATCACAGCAAATTGCGCCTTCAAAGCGTGGGGCTGGGGGGCAGGGGAATTCCTTTACCAGTGAGCAAAACCAGCCATTTCTTTCCTTACCTCCTCTTGGAAATGAGCTATCTGGACAGATTTCACCGACACTTTTCAAAATGTTTGGTAAGCGGCAGATGCCCACCATGAAAAATTGTTTCCTTGCGCTTAAACTTTGCCAAAACTTGCAGCAACTGAAAGCAGACTCAAGCAGTGGGCATTACTGAGCAGTCCTCACTGATGCTATGTGTAGGGCAAGAGGTAAACAGCCATAAGTTGCACCAGGGGAGATTTGGATTGTTATTAAGAATAATTTATTCTCCAACAGAGCTGAGATGCGTTGGCACAGGCTGCCCAGGGAGGTGGTGGGGTCACCATCCCTGGGAATGTTCAGGAGATGAGTAGATGTGGCATCGAGGGATGCGGTTCACGGGCATGGTGGGGGTGGGTTGGGGTTGGACTACATGATCTCTGTGGTCTTTTCCAACTTTCATCAGTCTATGATTCTATGATAAGGCACAGTGTCAAGCCTACCTATGGTACGAAGCCTTACTGCCTATATTGCCCCAACTGTCCTTTCCCCTACCAAGAACTTCTCACAGCACCTGCAAACAACAGATACCCACCAAATAACCTCCAGGAGGGCCAGGGAGCAGTACCCAAACCAAACAGTGCCATAGCCAGTGTCCTCCCACACCTCCCCACATGCCCCCGTATCACCTGGCCGGGTCGCTGGTCAGGTGAGCACCAGCTGCTGCAATACCTTTGGGAGGTGGGATGCAACGTCCCCAGCTGGTTCATCTGCCCCTGTCGCTGCAGGCTGCCTGTTCCTCCCCTTCCGGCTTTTGCATTCTCTCTTGCGAGGGCTAATGACGGTTATGTAAACACGCAGGGAACAACACCTGCCATCCCCAGGGGCTCTTAGCGCATGCATGCCTCTGATGCGCATTCCTGCTGCCCAAATACCGACACAGTCCCTGCGTGCACCATTCCCGCTTGGCCTCTGCAACACCTCCTGTGCATAGTATTCCTCCCAGAGGTTCCCATAGGGGTCCCAGCCTGGGTCTGTGGTCTGGCTGTCCTCCTGTCTCACTTGGGCTCTCTGGGGATGCAAGGACACGTGCAGACAATGGGATGGGGTGCTCAGGAGGAGCAGAGTCCCAGCTGCTTGCCTGAGCGATGGAGTGCCCACAGAAGAGAAGCCCTTCTCTGGCCCCCAGAATGATTGCTCACCAGCCCCAGCTTGGGTGATTAGCAGGAGAGTAGAGGTCAGGGTCCTTGGGGCATCTAGTCCCTCTGGTCTCGTGGTCCTCATTGTTATGGGTTGCTGACATCTTCCCATAAACAACCTCTTACCCCATCTCCTTCCTGCTCTCCCACAGCTTCTGAGGGGGGCTGGAGACCTCTCCCATGGCTCCTGCACCCTTGCCACTGTCCCCAGGAAGGAATGAGCACAGCAGCCTGGCATGGGATGCATTAAAGCACCAAATGCTTCTTACAGAAGGAACCTGTGTGGCTGACCCAAGAGCTTCACCTACCACCTGAGTTTGGGAAAGGTGTTCTGGCACATGGAGGGGTCCCTTAACCCCTGTGTGACCTGCAGCACCCCAAGCCTCAGGCTGCATCTGCCTTCCTCCAAGGGTTAACCATCCTCTACAAAGCTTCTCTGAGCTAATTAGAAAGAGCCCAGGCAAATGTGGTGGCAGACACCACTGCACTTATCTCCACACTTCCGGGGCTCTGCCCTTATCATTTAATTAAAGCTGCAGCCATGTTTCCTTTCCTGGCAGCACCTCATCAGGGAAGGCAGTGGAGCTTGAGGCAGTCTCTGCAGGCAGCAGGATGAGGGCAGGGAATATACCCTGGGAAGGCCAACGTTGGGGAGAAGAGTCCCTTGGAGCCAAACCCTCCCATCAGCCAGGAGTGTCCCATGTCCCACAGCACCCCAAAAACAATCTGGGGACACCTGAGGTGCTGGGAAAGGGGATTGCACCAGGAGGATGGACTCAGAGCTCCTGTGCCAGGGTTGTTGGAGGACCGAGTTTGCACAAGGGCTGTACTGGAGCACGATGCTGCTCAGAGGGCACAAAATGATGCGTGGGTACAGCTCCGTAGGGCCATGCACTGACAGCCATGCAGTGAAAAGTTTGGCCCTCTGGGGGCAAACAACCCACAGCCGATGCTGGCAGCTGCTGTGCCAAATTCCCCACCTCTCTTCCGAAGCATATTTAAGCTAATGTGTCTTGAAAGGGAATTCTTATAAGCGGTTTGTTAGCAGGGCCGAGACAGCATGCCTTGTTCTCACAAAACAGCTGGAACACCTTCGCTAAAACTTAAGAAAAAAAAAGAGAAAAGAAAAAGGAATGAACCTGAGGGAAACCCAGCATGGAAAATTTAAGCTTTAGTGTTAGAAATCTGCTGAAGTGATAAGCAATAGAAAATAAGCCTGAATAATGCTAAATGTCAAGCAGCCTGAGGCTGCGCAGCCTCTCTAATGATCCCCGCTGCGGGATGCGGAGGCTGCAATGGGAGAAGGTGGGGGGACGGGAGCAGCAGTGCCAGCCCTGTGCCAGCACCATGCACCCAACTCCCAGCTCCTCCATCCTCCTGGCATCCCGATAATGATTCTACGTGAGAAAAACCAATAAACGGTGTGAACTGGCTGTAGGGTTCGGACCTCACCTGGAGGGCGGCATAAAGAGCATCCTGGGGGGAGGGGAGCATGGGGACTTGGGGACATGTGGCTTCATGAGCGCTGCTCCCGCTCCTGGGTGGCTGCCGTTCATTGTGCAGCATTATTGCAGCTCTTGTGTCAAGGAGAAAAGAACTGGCATTCACGAGTCTGCCTTTGAACAAAACCTTTGTTAAGCTCCATCAACAATTTAATAATCTTTCGCTAGCAGGACAATGAATCAGGGGAAATTGTTCTTGCGAGGGGGGGGGCGCTGCACGCAAAGTGCTGCTCAAGGCTTCAGGAGTCACCTAGGTCCTGAGCGATAGATGGAAGCACAAGTTGGTGTGAGGGGCTCACATCAGCCAGGGGGCTGCAGGCAGACAACCCACTGCCCAGTGGGAGACATGGGGCTGGGGAAGAGGAGGAGCAGCCCTGGGTAAGGCTGAGCCCAAGGAACTGAGATTAGGGTTGGTGGTACAGGTCAGTGTGCACAAGCCTTGTTGCCTTTGCGTGGATCCTGCCCAGGGTGCCACCACCAGCCTCAGAGCACCCAATGTGAAACCCAATGCAGTAATGGGATATTGCCCTGAAATAGCTGGTGGCTGGGGGCTCTCTGAAGTTCTTACTACAGAGAAAAGGGGTCAAGGTTTGGGAAAGGGAAAGGAGCAGGTTGAGCATGCCCAATTGCATACAGATCACAGAATTGTAGGGGTTGGAATGAGCCTCTGGGGATCATCAAGTCCAAGACCTTCATGAAAAACACAGGATGAATGACCTGACTCTAGAGGACAATGTCAGGCTGCTGAAGGACAAGGGCAACCCATGCAGGGGAGACCATGCCTCTGAACCGTGCTGAGGAGCCTCTCCCCAGAATCATACATTGCTCACTCCTCCGACATCCACATGCTCGCAGGGTGGAAATCCGCAGTGGAAGCCGAATGGGAGGGGGTGAGAGACTGGCACACGGCAGGAGCAGCGCACGCACTGTGGCACGTGCCAAGGAATGAGGCCAGGTGGGTGACGTTTGTGGATCACACTGCTTGCCGTCCTGCTAGCGGAGGGACTGAGGGATGCTGCTCAGGGATGTGCACGGGGAGGTGCCTTCTGCTCATGGAAAAATGGGAGGTGTCAGTGCCACTGCAGCTCGCAAACGTGAGCATGCACAGGAGGGCATCCACACATCTCTGAGAAAAGGGAGGGGTGGGAGTGGGGAATAGAACAGGCTGGGCTCTGCGCGGGAAGACAGGGGTGAAAAGAATATCCACCAGATGCTGATGAGCACTGCTGAGCCCTATGTTTGCTACTGGGATGACACTCTTGTAGTATAGTGGGAACGGGAAGGGTAATGTCACTGGAGGGGGAGCACCGACCCCCGCTACCACTGGGTGCTGCAGATCCCAAGTGCTGCCAGGTCTACACCCTGGAGGGAGTCCTGGAGATGCTGAGCAGATATACCGTGTGTTTTAATGAACACAGGGCCTACACCTGGCGGGGCAGCGGAGACACAGCCTCATTTTGCATTTGAGGCACAGTGGCCGAAGGGATTTGCCACTTCCATCACCCTGTGAGCACAGCGTGAGCAAACAGTTGGACTATCAGGAGATTCTGATTTCACGGTCCAACAGAGATGCATGAAAACTTCCAGAATTGGTGCAAGGGAGAGATTTGTACAGGTTGTTTTTCAAAAGGAGATAATAGTAGCAGTTCTGCTCCTTATAGCTCAGTAGAAAATGAATGTATAGCATTGGGATAAACAGCAGCAAACCTGCTTGAAAGAGAAGCTCCAAACCAGCCAGGTAGAGACCTCAGAAGCATCTGTGATTCGAGATGTCTAAGATCAACAACTGACCCTTTGAAGGAAGCTATTAATCATCATTAAGGAGGCTGACGTCCCAGAGAATCAAGGGGCAAAGCAGCCCAAGTGTTGAGCCTCACTGAATGGGTCAGCAAAGGGAAAACAGGGCTGGGGGGAGGATAAATACATGTGGGCACTGGGGAGTGCCAGAGGAGAGCAGCCCAAGCATGGCAAGGCTGATGGAGGCAATGGGGAACAATACTGGCAAATCACTGTCTCCAGGAGTGCAAGATGTTTGCTTTCTCTCCCTGGTGTGTCTCTGTGGGTGCCCCTCCTGTGTGGCTAATGAGCAGCCAGACACAGAATCTGCAATTTCTTTGGCTTTTATTCATTTTCCTTCTAGATAATAATAAGCCTCGCTTTTGTCAAGATCCCTGTTGTCTGGGTAATTTCATCTGGAGATCCTCAAGGAACAGAGACCTCCCTACCTCTCAAAGTGTAATATCTTGGTTTTAGCTGGCATATTTTCAAGCAATAACTTATACAGCAGAAGAAAAGATTACTTATATTTAATTGGTATTATACTAATTACTAGCAAAATACATCAGGCAAATATCACATCTACTCACTCTCTGTCATTTTACGTTCCTTACTCCATCTTGTCTCTCCCCAGCAGCCATAAAACACCACAACATGCTGTTCTGACACATCCCTGAGCGAAGACCAGATCCTAATTTTCTCCTTGCTCTCACTGCCTCCTGGCTTGTTCGTTTCTGAGCAAGGTGTTGTAAAGCAGACACAGCCATATAACTGATTGAGAACTGCTGCTTTTATGAACTCATGTCTGTGCAGCCTTAGCACCCCGCCTCACCCAATGGGTTGATGGCCATCCATGTAAGAACATTTCACCATTTACAACCTGAACGAGTAAATGACCACCGACAGCTTGAACCAGAGGCACAAGTCCTCTCACACACACGGACCAGCCAAGCTGCTTCTTTCCTGACACGCTGCATTCTTGCTTGTTGCCCTAAATGGTTTTAAGTGCAGTCAGTTCAGCCAGGTCTCACCCTCCAGTAATGGCCCTGGGTATAAATCCCGGCTGCTCCAAGGACTGCCACCAGCACAATCCTCATCACCAAGGTTGTTTCTGCAGATGGTCTGCCTTTACCCAGTGCTGAGCATCTCTGCCAGACAGAGCCTAGGCACAGCGTGGGGTGAGCCTCATGGAGGAGCCATTCCCAATGAGCAGGATGGGTGAGGTCACCCCAACCAAGAGAGTTCAGCCCAAAGAATGTGAGCTGTGCCATGCCCGTTGGCTCCAAGGCCCAAGAACAAACTCTGGCTCTTTGTATTCAGCAGTAGGGGCAGTAGGTAGGACTTGGTGTCCACCAGAGCTTGGGCATCAGCAACAGGACCCAAGGGAATGGCAAGGAGCTGCATCAGGAGTGGATCAGGCTGGGTGTTAGGAAGGAATTCTGCACCAGAGGGCAGCGGGCGTGGAACAAACACCCAGGGCAGTGGGCACAGCCCTGAGCTGCCACAGCTCAGGGAACAACTGGATAACATTCTAAGACATACAGTTTGGGTTTTGGGTGGTGCAGTGTGGAGCCAGGAGTTAGACTTGATGATCCCTACCAATCCCTTCCAACAGGGTGTATTCTACGGTCCTATGGTTCTATGAACTGCAGCTCTCCCTTCCCATGAGGAGCTCACTGGAACAGGCTGCCCAGGGAGGCTGTGGAATCTCCTTCTCTGGAGATGTTCAAGACCTGCCTGGATGCCTACCTGTGCGACCTGGTGTAGGGAACCTGCTTTGGCAGGGGGTTGGACTCGATGATCTCTGGAGGTCCCTTCAAACCCCTACAATTCTGTGATTCTGTGATTCATCTGAAGGCCACTGCAGGTTACCTAGGAAGCCCCATAACCCAGTGCAAGTGCACAGCCTGTCCTCCATCTCCTGATGGAGATACACTCGGATGCATCTACCAATGAACAGGGATCCCACCCACCATGAAGAACACCGGGGGACCCGATGTGCAGTTGACTGCAGAGCACTTGCTGTCCTGCTTGGACCACGGAGAGGGATGAGGAGGTGAAGAGGGAGCCCAGGTGTGACCACATAGCCCTGGGAGCAAGGACTGATTGCTCCGCTGCTCCTATAGGAAGCCCTGAGCAAATGGCAGGGCTGCATCAGCACACACTAAACGAGCCCTAGATCCTGCCAGGGAGCCTGGGCTCCCTGAGAGGAAGGCAAATGTGGGGGCTGATACGGTTAGATAACCTCTGAGTCAAAGCGGCCTATCCTTGGTAGCTCTCGCCAGATGCCATGACTAATGTTAGATTTATGGAGTGTCCTCTCTGCAAGTAAAGCGAAGCGCTAGCGTTACAACCACTTAATGGAGGTGACTTCAAATCAGGATGGATGAGAGCTTGTGGGAAGGAGACAGGAAGAGAGATTCATTGATAGTGTGAGTACAAAGGATAAAATCCTAGGGAAGAGCGAACAACTGAGACTGACATTTGACCTGTCTCAATAGCAAAGCTCGCATTGATTTCACTGGGGACAGGAATGAATCCCTTATCGTCTATCTCACGCCGACAAGAGGGATTTTCCATCTGAGGGATCTGCAGCTGACCAATCCTTCAAACTCAGGCACATGCTATTTTTATGAGAAAAAAATGCAGTGTGAAGTCCTCGAGAAGCTCAAATGGGAGACTTCATAAGCTTCTCGGGCATTAAGTTTAAATCCCATACTAATGCAGGTCCCCTTGCATGGGAGGAGGCACTGGCAGGTTTATAGAGACATTCAGGTGCTCTCGGAGGCAGATAAAGGGGAAATAACCGAGCTAGATCATAGAGGAGCTGGAAACGACGTGTCAAATTACTTCAAAAGGAGCTTTCTAAAGGAGCAGCTCTTTGAAAACAACAAATAGTCTGGGACCGCTGAGGGATCTAAGTTGTCTATTGCTTTTACTCTTGGTTGCTTATTCTGCCTTAGACGTTCTGGATCTGAACGCCAACCTCTGGCTGCTCGTGGTCCCCCTGCAGGTCCTGCTCCCGGTGGAGTCAGGATGGGAAAATTGCTTGGAGGGATCTGGCAAAAAGAAAGAGTGACCAAGCAAAACTTCAGCCTGCCCCGCTCCCCGATCCAGTCTGAATGCTGCCAGGCAGCTGTGCTGACATGGCAGAGCTTGTGACACAGGGACAGGGATGAGCAAAGCACGGTGGAGGAGGGTGCTGCCTGTGCTGGCATTCTTGAGAACAG
Source organism: Lagopus leucura (assembly GCF_019238085.1). Taxonomy (NCBI): domain Eukaryota; kingdom Metazoa; phylum Chordata; class Aves; order Galliformes; family Phasianidae; genus Lagopus; species Lagopus leucura. Next base: position 29,850 of record NW_024962278.1, on the reverse strand, counting down.
CACGCAGGGCACCAAAATGCTCCCAGCTCAACTGCTGCCTCCCACGGACGGCTCTTGGGCTGCTGCAACTGTTCCAGAGCGCTGCCCAGCAGCAGGACCAAGCCTGGGAGCTCAAGCCCTGCTCTAATGCCTATTTTTAAGCCTGAAGTTGCTTTGCCCAACCCGTCGTTCTGAGCAAGGCAGCAGGAGGAAGAAGGGGCCCAACCCTCCTTCTGAAAGCTGCTTCCAGTAACCAAGTCTGGTGACCTTGCGTTGAACCCACAAATAGCTTGGGGATGACGACCTATTCTTTGGCAAATAGGCTTTGTACCAAACCAAAGAAAGGGTGCTCAGACATGGTGCAGATAAGAATAGCTGTTGATGACCATTATGCTTAGGCATCTGCAGCCATTGCCAGGCAATGGCAAAAAAAAAAAAAAAAACCAAAAACCCAACCCCATGTAATTACAGTGCAGGCTGACAGCAGTAGCCTACACATCACAGCACCCTGCAGCTCTGCTTGTAACCACAGTATGAAGGTGAAGATCTCTCTGATTTAATGCCACAGCGCTGAGACTCAGCTTCAACCCTGCTGAGATGCAGTGGTGGAGGAAAGCATTCCTGCCCTAAAGGTGATGGAGTGAGGACCTCAAATATTGCAAGCATCAGTATGTGCAGGAACCATATGTGGTATCTTAAAGATAAGGAAGGAAAACGAAGTCAAACTGAAGATGGAGGGGCCCTTTTAGAGGCAAACTCCTTACTGAGCACACTCCTGAAGACTGGGGACAAAAGTTTAGGAGCGAAGAAGACTACCAGCCTTCCTCCCTCAACCCCAGCTGACCACCAAGAAGACCCTCAGGGGTGACTGCGCACGCTCTAAGGGGGAGGGTCTTTTGTTAATCAGTTCTAAGAAAACAACAGTGAGTTCGAGAAAATATTTAACATATGCATGAAATTCTGGGTAAAAACAGGAGTATGTATGAGCACAACCAATAACTGTAATCTGCACAGGAGCCAAGGTGTAGGCATTGGGCAGAACGACCCCTTCTGTGCGCTGCAATAAAGGAATACCTGCTTGACACGACTTGATGTGTTGTGTTAATCTACCATTGTTCTCAGCATCACTGGGAAACTGAAATCCTCCTTTGCCTGGGACAGCAAAATTTTTCTCCCCTTCAAAAGCTCATTTATAATTCCCAGATAAAAGCGCTCTCTCCTCCCTTCCTTTCGCAGAAGGAGCCCATGAGAAAAGTCACAGCAGAAACTGCCAAGTTTGGTGGTTCCAAAGCCACTCTTCTTTGTTTTTACCTTTTGGTTTTAAAATGTAAAGTTTTAAAATGCTTCCAAACAGAAGAAAGAATAGAGATTAAGAAAACTGACAGCATTTTCTCCACCTGATACTTTCAGAGCAGGAGGAATGTGAACATAAGGGAAGGGAGATGGTGTTCTGTTTTTTCCCATCATCTTGCCACAAACAGCAAGAGGGAAAGGAGGATGCCACATCCCAGCACGGGCCTGAAAGGAAGAGCAAAAACCTAAGGAGCCCTATTTCAAATGGAGGAGCTGTAAATACAGCCACAGGGACCTATCTATCCTATGAAGGAAGGCATCTTCCTATAGAAATATGGAACTTTCTGCCTCTGGGGCACTGACACACAGAGATCATTCTACCCAAATTCTTCATAAGCTGCAGTCACAGTTGAGGGATAGAAAGGGTGAATAAAGCCACCAGAATCCAAGAGGGAAACGGGAAATGTGGCTCCTTCAAATAAATAATGCCTCTAGAGAGGTCTGGAATCTGCCAAGGATCTTTGGAGAACTTCAGGACAATCTTACATGTACATCAACACATAATCCTGGGAGACAAAGAAGAGAATGTCAAATGAATTATTAAAGCTATTTTGGACAGCCTCTGAAGCAAGTGGCATACTCGTTAGAAGGTCTTGGGAGGATTAGAGGCATTCTCTCTAGCTGGTAGACATGTATTTGTTACTGAGTCTGAGGCAGAAAAACAGCTGTACCCTGTTCACCTCAGTACAATTAAGGAAGGTGACATGGCTGACGTGTCATGCCACAGCAACCCTGACCTCAGTGACTTTTGTAAGAGACATTTTACCCAGACGCACTGCTGGAAAACAGGGAAAGGAGGAAATAAGGGTGAGAACGAGTTTGAAATTATGTCTCTGACAGAGATGGCATGTTGAAACCAAGATGGTGCAATCCATGGCCATTTGCAGTCTCTCAGATGCTGTTTCTCATGATAAGAATCTTTTCTCACGTTGCCCTTCAGTAGCTATTAGGAAAATCAGAACCTGTCTTCTGGGATGAACCGACATTACGTGAGGAAAGCAGAGAAGCTCAGGATTTCTTATGAAGACATGCAGATGTCTGTGGACTTGAGGGCCACTGAGAAACACAGCAGTAATTTGTAGAAGTAGGTAAGATGTGGAAGATGGGGAGGCACTGGAACAAGCTGCCCAGAGATGCAGTTGATGTCCCATCCTTGGAGACATTCAAGGTCAGGCTGGATGGGGCTCATTGCAGAGAGTTGGACTGGATGACCTTTAAAGGTCTCTTCCAACTCAAACAATTCTGTGATTACAGAGATCATTTTGCCTACCCTAAACAAGAACAGGGTCTGGAAATCGCTAGTAATGATGACACATCTACAATAAATAATTCCAGCCCTGATGAGTTATAAAAGAAAAGGCTACAGTTTAATAAAGCAAAAAACAAAATCCCACCACGTCTCACCACCTTCTCTTGGTGCTGAGTCCAAGCACTAGCCAGACCCAAGCCAACAGTCAACACAGGTGATCTCAGGCAGTCAGAGGGGGATGCTGACATGGGGATGTAGTGCCAGCCAGAGAACCATGTTTCCTTATTGTCCACCCATATCCCCATCTTCCTCCAACAAGGTGAGATTTCTCTTTAAGAGGTCTGTACTGGCATCCTGTCCAGTGCTTGGGAGCAACACTGCACCAGCCAGAATACCACAGCAAGGAGGGGAGTCTGGGCAAAGCATTCCTCTGCAACAAAGCAAAAATGCTGCAGGGTATGTTTGAGAAGAAAAAAAATATCCGCAGACTGAACATGTGCCTGAAAGTCTTTCCGCAAGACAAAAGGGACATTTAAAGATAATGCAAAAAAGAAGAATAGGTTTTTAGATCTAGAGACTTCATTCTGGCAGATCTGTGTTGGAGGAGACAAAATAATTTTTTCGTCCCAGCTGCTGGCGGGGAGGAACGGAACAATAATAGTGAGAAGCTTAAAGAGAAGCTTATAACCAAGCTGAAAGTAAGTAGGAGATGTGAGATAGCAGCTGCCCGGTGCTGCAAAGTCATTTTGTCACCAGGAGCATAGTGATGGGAGGGCTCCCCTGGGCTGCCCACCTCCACCCAGGGCAGTTCTTGTGCCCAGCCCAGTGCTAGCCACAGGCAGCTCGGTTTGCAAGCAAAGGGCACACGTGACTGGTGCAAGACTATAGCATAAGTGCCAGCAGCCATATCATATCTGTGCTTGGTGGAGATGCGGATGCTGCTGGCGAGCTGTGGGCTATCATCTGGACACATCCACACTGATAGAAGGTTGTTGGCAAATGGGAGGTCATGCAGAGACAAAAATGATAGGAAAGGAAGAAGGACATGAGCTACATTCAGAAGTGAAGCAGGAGGATAAGTCTCCCAGGCAGCCCTTGGAAGGGTTGCCAAAACGCAGCGCGCACAGCCAAGCCCTGCCAGATGTTGCTGCTGCCCAGGAGCAGGGCTGCAGGTCTGTGGTGGCACTGGGAGCAGATGGCAGCAGCTGGGAGGAGCTCAAGGAAAGGTGGGAGGGAAGGTGGCTGCCAAAACGCCTTGACTCAGCTCTGCTCATGGGAAGAGACTTCACTTGGCTTCTGAGTCTATCAAAGAGAACTTTAAGCATTGACTTGCTTGCGTGTGACCTACCAGCACGTATGAAGTGGAACATCTTCTGACATTATCAAGTTCAATGAGAAGAATTGGAAGCTAGGGGTGCTCAAGTGGAATTCAAATGCAGGTTTGTGAAATTGGGTCAGAGAGGACCTACATCTTCACCAGCTACCACAGCTGGATCTGCTCCCAGAGAGCTGCCGCTCAGCCCCAGCCAGACACACGGTGCACAGGGTAGAATTTTATGACTCGTGTCACAAAGGGGGTCAGATGAGCTGCTCCTCCTGGCTTCTCAACACATCAGTTTGCCAATCTTCCTCAAAACAAAGGGAAATTGGGGCTGAGAGGGCTTTCTCTATTAAGTCCAGCAGCCAAACCCATGAAACACTACCTCAGCTCACTCCCTGAAGAGCCATGCTGATGTGTACAAAGGAGGCAGGAGACCTTGAGAAAAAAAGGCTGGTCTTGTTGGAAAAGCCTGTAGCTGTGAACCAAATGAGAGGTTTTTGCATCCATCCCTGTCTCAGCCTCTCAATGATGCACTGCTCTCGCCTCATGCGTCAGCAGCTGCCCAGAGGCATCCGGCGCTTTGCCCTCTGCCCACAGCTGGGCTGCTGCTTGGTGGCATCAGGATCCTGCAGCAGCACTCGCCCTCCAAGCATTGGATGCCTGAACACTGCCTGTTCATCTGCCCAAAGCCAGCAAGCAGCTCAGAAAATTCAGATTATCCTTTCCCATTTCATTCCCCACCCATGGTGGGGCTGCCTCCCTGGAAGGGGAGCCGTAAGATGGGCTCATTAACATCTGTGAAGTACAGATACTGCTGCACTAAGTGCATTGCAAAAGCTCATGGGATGGTTGTTAATTACATATTCAGTGTGGGGTTGTAATGGCATGCATTAAGAGTGGCATGGGGTCCCCACTTTAAATAATGGGGATGAAACAAATTAAACATTTGCCCCTGTTTTGTGGGCTGAAGAATGCAGCTCAGGAATATTTTAACCACTGCGCTGTCATCTCAAGTACCTCCACACCACAAAGGAGCAGAATGAAACAGCCTTCACATAGCAACTCCTAATTTCCTAAAAGCCTTTATGTAACATTCTCCAAATTGCACAGCTTGGTATAGCGATCCCACTAAATTTTTACCAGAGGAGAAAGACATACCAGCACTTGCATTACCCAACCTCTGCATACACTGCAATGTGGAAGACCCTTTGCAGAGCATGACCACTCCCAGGCTCCCCAGCAGAGCCTCTCTTAATTGGGCGGTGGGTGCAAATGTCTCCGGTAAAGGCAACTGGTGGACAAGTGGGAGATTAAGCTCAGAAACCTCACAGGAGCGGATAGCAGCATGGCAAAACGCTGGGGAGGAAGCAGTGGGCAGCTAGGTATAATACCAGGGATGACAAATGCCTGGGATGACTGTGGAGCTGGTGTGTCAGTGCCAAGATATTGGAGGAGTCTTCATCAGGAAGATCGTAATTCCTCCTGAAAAGGACCTGGCTCAGCCCCTGCAATAGAGCATTTTACTGCAGTCTGCACAGTAAAAGGTGTCCAAAAAAGGAGGACACTGATATGTGTGTTAATCAAGTGAAGAACCATCTACAAAGAAAAGGCATGGATCTGTCTTCCAGTTGAGGAGCTATAAATAGCCTTGCATACTTGCTTATCAGATTGGTTCGGCTGCAGGGATAATCTCCTGGAGAAAGCAATGGAAGCCCTGTTATGTTGGATATTTATAACTAGATGAAAGCCTAGAAAATGCACAGTCGTGTCAATCTTGCGCTCGTGCAGCAAGATAGGGTGTGTGAGATCCAATTAGTCTCTTCAGTTTAATATAAGGTCAAGAATGGCTCCGTCTTTCCAGCTCCACAAGAACGAAGCAGGGTCTCTTGAAGCACTCTGAGTGGCAACAGAAGCATGGTGAGATATTCCCATAGGGTCACAGTGGTCACAGAGCTCTCTAGTAGGATGACATCACCCTCCCTGCACAAACAAGGCATGTCCCATGCCGCTGACAGATCCGGAATGCAATGGGAAATATGGCCCCAATGGACCAACCCAACGCAACCAGAAAGTTGTGATCCCCAAACAACGTGTCCTGGCTCCTGAGTCCCCTTATTGCCCGCTTAAAGCATCACAGCCCTCACCCCAGCCCCACAAGTTCACTGAACTGCCATTGCCAGATAATCTGCAGAGCACCAGGGTGATGGAGTTAATGCCAGTAGATCCCCCAAGCTGTGCCCTGCCGCGGCCTCGGCTCTCACTGGATTTTATGTATGTCGGGGCGGGTGCTGGAGGCAGCAGGACGCCCAGCAGCTGCCATGGGAGGGGAACTGGGCTGGGGGCAGTGAACAGAATGGGGGCTCCAGCACACCATTATCCTGTGTGCACCCAAAGAACTGCGAGGTTCTGTGGCTGCAAGGTGACTTCTGTTCTACGCTGTGAGCACTTACATCTCCTATGCAGTGGGAAAGCTGAATTAGTGGAGTGGGTTAGGGCCGGGGACTCCAAAGGTGCTTTGCCCCCACAGCAGCCCCTACTCTGAGCAGTATCCCCTGGCCTTAGAACCATAGAGCCATAGAATTTCTCCACTTGCAAGGGACCAAGGGGATCACTGAGTCCAACCCCGGGCTCCAAAACCACCCAAAATCCAAAGCCTATGTCTGAGAGCATTATCCGAATGCTCCTTGGTCTCCAGCAGCTCAGAGCCCTGCCCACTGCCCTGAGCAGCCTGTTCCATGCCCACTGCTTTCTGGGGCAGAGCCTTCTCCTAACATTCAGACAGACCTTCCCCTGATGCAGCTCCATGCCTTTCCCTCACCTCCTGCCCCTTTCACCAGAGAGCAGAGATCTGTGCCTTGTTTGGGTCTGCTCATCACATAACATCCTGGCAGGAAGACAATGAACACGCCAAGGACTGCAGAATGCCCTCCATCTCCTACTGCAGAATTTCCAGGTTCTCCTCTCTCACCTTCCTCCTCCTTCACTTTCTCTGAGTCATCTGCCACATTCATGAGCTCAAGATCCCCTCTCTCAGCTCCAACACCACCGCTCTGCTGTACCCAGCAGCACAGCCACATGCAGCTCCCTTCACACAAGACCTTTGTGCATTCTGCATGCACCTGGCTGGTACTTGAGGGCTCTTGACAAGTCCACTGCAGTCATCCTGCACCAGAAACCTCTCCATACTGCTTTTCCCAGTTGTCTGGCTTGTGCTCTTAGGAAGAAAGCTGACTGCACGACACTCTCAAGCAGGAGGGTGTCTCGTATTGCCAGAGCATCCAATGGATTTGGGAGCCCAGCCAGACCCAGCTGAAACTTGCCTTGCTTTGTTGGGCACAACATTATCCCAGGAACTAACCTGTGAAGAAGGAGAAGATGGACTGACAGACCTTCAGGCCCCCAAGTTGCTCTGGGCCCCCTCTGTGCTGTAAGAGGGGAACCCAGCATGCTTCCCAGCTCCAAGATTTTCTGAACACTCTCAGCTTTGTCCCAAAGTCAAGGATGCTCCCAGAAGCAGGAGATTTCAGGAGGACCCTTAGCACTACCTTCCTCTACTCCGAGAGATTCCCCAGCAAGCTCCCCCTAAGTACAAGAGCACAGAAGACAGCAGGTAGAGGAAAATTGGCGTTATGTGCACAGCCAGAGCCAAGGCTGAAGAAGCAACTGAAGCCGGCCAGAGAAGCTAGCTTGGGGCAGGGACTGCTTTGAGGCAGTCAGCAGGCAGCACGAAGGCAGCATGGGGACAATGACTAGGGGTGAAGTTGTGCCAGGGCAGAGGAAAGCCAGCATTGCTGTGGTGGGATGGCAGATGCCTCTGGTAGGGCTTTGTAGGATGGACTCAAGCAAGAGGTGACCTGAAGGGCCCTGCTGGAGTCCTTAGGATTACCATCACCCTGCTCCTGGGTCCTCAGCCCCATGCATTCCCTGTGCCACTAAACCTCTTCTTTGCTCCCCAGCGAAGCTTTACATCTCCAAGAGCGCAGCATGGAGCTGAGCACAACCCAGTACCGCTGCCCTCTGCCTTGGGGTAGGCATCACAGGACCTTCTGTCCACAGTCTCACCATGGGCAGCCCCTCTGTGTGCTTATATCCACGCTGCATCCTCAGAACAGCCTTTTGGGCCCCCTATCATGCTGTTAGAACTGCCTCCTAGCCCTGCCACCTCCTGCTATCCCCTCAACTCTCCCCACCCCACCATGCCTTTGCTGCTCCTTTGCTTTTTGCCTCCCAGCCCTACCAAGCTGCATGTGGGAGCCCCATCTGACCAAGGCACAGAGTCTAAAGAGCCTTGGGTGCAGGGTCCCCATGGTGGGCACAGACACGGGTGCCGCCAGCACCTACCATTCTCAGGGTGCTCCATCTCCCCAATGCTGCCATCAGGCGTGGTGCGCTCATAGTGGTCCTCAGGCAGGGCCAGTGGCCCAATGCGGGGCCCCGATGATGATTTGCTGCTGGGAGTCTCCGACTCCTCCAACCCGCTGTCATAGTAGCTGTGCTGGGAGGGGTCTTGTAGGTCCTGGGCCTGGCTGGCTGCAGAGAACGTCACTCGGCGATGAGGTAACTGTGGGAGGAGAGAAGAGAAGAGGTTTTCATTTGCTGGGTGGTTGACATAAAGCAGGGCGCATCAGAATTGACCCCACATTGAAGGCAGAGGGTCAGCAGGGAATACTGTTCAAGGGACCTTGTGCCCATCATCTCCTCTGGCCCCTGCCTCCTTTGCCACCAAGGAGGACACACAGTTTGTATATCACAGAATCGCTAAGGTTGGAAAAGAACACTAAGATCATCCAGTCCAACCATCAACCCTTCACCACCATACCACTAAACCGCGTCCCTCAGTGCCACAGTTCTCAGCCTACAGGCTCTAAACGGCCCCCATAAGCGCCGTGCCCTGAATTACGGGCTGGCCTCCACCCCAGCCTTCATGCGGTCTCCTTGCCCTCCACTTTGCACGCACCCTTGGTGCTCTTGGAGACCCATTTCCATCAAAAGCCTTTCTAATGGGATCAAGGCTCAGCACAAAGCCTCGGGTGACATCATTCCCACCTTACAGCCTGCAGCTCGTCGCCTCTCACTGTAAGAGATGCTCCATCATGGGTCACGATCGCTTCTTCTGTGTGCTCGTTAAACACTGCCAAGCCCTACTTCACACTTGCTCTCCCTCATGTTATGGAAGAGCTGCTGCAAAGAGCCATTAAACTGCATCATCAGCCTCCTTCAAATCCTTCCAGAAAATCCCTCTTTGTCATGATTAGTGAGGAGTGGAAAGAGTAAGGCAAGTTCACAGGGCAAAACCAGGATGATGAGAACACAAACACCAAGAGAGAATGACACACAAAATCAACATCGCAAGGAGCTGCTCAGTGGGACTGGGAAATGATGGGGAGGCAAAGAGCCAACACACTGAAAGGCAGCACCATTCAGGCTAAATTCCACTTTCACTGCAGTATTTACCAAGATGGAGTGGCAATCAGGCATCCCACACAGCCAGCACCAAGGAGGACAGGGAAGGAATCAAGCCTAACCAGGGGAAGGAACACACAGGGAGCATTTAAATGAGCTTGCTGCTTTTAGGTTGGTTGGACCTGATTAAATTCACCCCAGGTGCTTAGAGACCTGATTTAAGGAACTTCAGAGCTGTTAGGGCTTCTTCTTCTTTTTTTTTTTTTTCTGCTTTCTTTTTTTTTTTTCTTAAGAATTTTTACAGGTTGAGGGAAGCTCCAGAAAAGTGGAAGAGAGCTAAAATAGCGCCTGTCTTTAAAGACGAGAAAAAAGAAGATCTGGAGAATTATAAAACAGTTAGCTTAATTTCAGTTCCTGGAAAAATACTGAAACAGATAAAAGAACTCTTTGTAAGTACCTACAAGATAACAAGGAAATGAGTAACAGCCACGGTAGGTTTGTCACAAACAAACATGTCAAGGCATTGAACTTCTCCCTTTGAAAAGACATCAGGCCTTGTGGATGGAGGAGGAGCAGTAAACGTTACAGCTTGGCTTTCGGAACTTTTCTGACACTATTTTAGATGGCATTCTCATGAGGAATGCAGGGAAGTGTTGTAGGTGCAGCGTAGCACTTCTCCGCTTTGCTAATACGGTGCATCTCGCTGCGGGGTGGATGCAAAGCCTTTAGAAAGTCATATTCAGAAAGTAATTACTGGAGACAAGTCTTACAGGCGGGACGATGTTTCAAATGAAATTCTCCGGGTTTTGTCCCGCGTCTGTTGCTAGCCTGTATTTTCATTAACGGCTCGGATGACAAATGTGGAATATATCTGTCACATTTACACACTTGGGAAAAATAATCACCACGAAAGCAGCAGGCTGGCTGAGGGATTGGGGGCTGCAGCAGATCATGGGTTGGCTATCTATCAGCTGTGTCAAAGCCTCACAAAAAACGCATCTATATTGGGATGCATAAGCAGGATATTTGTCTTGAAGTCACACTGTGCTTGGTGCCAGTAGGGCTTCAGAAGGATTGTAGAAATGCCATGTCCAGTCTGGAACATCACATTCATTGAATCATAGAATCACTGAGGTTGGAAAAGATCTGCAATATCATCCAGTCCAACCGTCCACCTATCACCAATAGTTCTTACTAAAAGCCATGTGCCCCAGGGAGGCAGAGAGAAATAAGAAAATATCCTGATAAGCAGGGAAAGACTGAGGATAGAGGTCTGGGGAGGAGAAGGCAGAAGGTGTAAAGCTTATAGATCAGGGAATCATTACAGTTGGAAAAAATCTCCAAGGCCATTAAGTCCAACCGTCAACCCATCCCCACCATGTGCCCATGTGCTGCATCAACACATTTCCTGATTTTCCTGAACACCTCCAGGAACAGTGACTCCACCACCTCCCTGGGCAGCCTGTGCCAATGCATTACCGCTCTTTCTGAGAATAAATTGTTCCTAATATCCAACCTGAACCTCCCTGGGTACAACTTAAATACATCACCTCTCATCCTATTGCTGTCACCTGGGAGAAGAGGCGAATCTCCACCTTGCTACAATCTCCTTTCAGGGAGCTGCAGGGAGTGATAATATCTCCTCATAGCCTCCTCTTCTCCAGACTGAACCATCCTTTCTGCAAATGCTTTCTTCAAAGAGAGAACAGTGGGCTGCTCCTTCCTGCCATTAGCAGGATGGAATTGCCTCCACCCGCAGGGAGGAAGATGGAGGTTCCCAGAGCAGAAGAAATACCTACGTAGGTTTGGCAAAGCGTAAGAAATCCCTAAAAGGGGAATGTGCCATGCAGGAGTAGCAACTCTGAGAGTCACAGAGCTCTGGACCCAGCCTATGGCAGCTATCCTACCTCCCCAAACATCTGCTCCCGAACAGCATCTTTTCCTACAGAACACCTCCATCAGGTACCACACCTGGCTGGTAGAGGGGCAAATCCAGCACTCCCAGCCCTGCTCCCTCATGCACACAGCACTGTGGGCTCAGAGACCCTCAGCCCCGCACAGTCCCCACCACGCTGGGATGAGATAATAGCAGCTTGTCTCTGGCTGAGGCTCCCCACCCGCACAGCCCTGTTCTGGACTCAGCACGGCAAGACACTGGCTCCGTTTGTCTGGCTCTGACTTGCAGAAATTGGGTTTTGTCTGACCTCTCTCTGTGAGGTCAATGCGCCTTTCAGCAGCAGCGCTCCCTGTACAAGAAGCTGCTTGTGCAGTGCGACCGAGGCACCCCTCAACCTTCTCCTGCTGTTATACAAGCTGGCTTCCTCAAGCCCCAGCCACAAGCTGGGTTTTGAGCCAGCCACTCCATTTCATGGCCCTCCTCTTTGCTCACCCCATTTTTCCCTTTCTATCCCTGTAAGGTCGGATGCATCTCAATGCTCCGTTCCTGCTACCACCTCCCAGCTCACACCCCTGGGTCAGAGCAGTGTGAGTGCCCAGCTGAGCTCCTCCTGCACTGCAATGCTCTGCAGGACACTCATGGGCATCCCCTGCTTCTCACCACACGGCTTTGCGTTAAGATGCGCTTTGTTTCCTCAGGCCCGCTTTACCAAGCAATCTGGATCGCTCTGCATGACTGCTCTGTACTCATTGCAATCTCCCACTCCACCAAGCTCCATGTCAGACGCACATTTCATCAGCGTTGATTTTGTATTTACTTCCAGCTCGCTGATTGAGGCACTGAATGGCAGCGGGTGTGGACATGCTGCCAAAAGCTCCTCCAGAAGACCCCCTTCCACCAGGGACTTTCCAGCCTTTCTTCTCTATGCTGCTACTAAATCAGATCGTCACCTAGCCAGCAGTGCCCCACGTACAATGGAGAGTGTTAATTTGAAATAATAATGATAACAACAGAAGGCTTGATCAACTTGGCATCTTTGCCAAGGCTCCATCAGCCGCACATTGTCAAATAGACTCTGTGGGTCCTGGTGGTGGCCAGGACAGACTCGTGTTGGTGACACTGCCTGACCACCTCCTGTCACCACGTTGGCTGCAATCACTTGTGGTCCCCTCAGCGGGCTCCTAGCCCACAGCACGCCCCTCACTGCTGCCCTGGTTCAGGGCATCATTCCAAATAGCGGTATTCAGAACTGCGCTATCCCAAATAGTGTTGTTGCAAAGAGGCTGTATTTTGAACACCTTTGTCACCTACCAGCTCATTGGCAGGTGCCACATCCTGCCTTGTTCTCAACCCAAATTGCCAGTGCAACTTACTGAGTACTTTTGCATTTTTTTGCATAATTAACAATTTGCAAATGACGATTTCTGGTACTGCCTCCTCCTAGCACTTTTTTTTAAGTGTTCCTCATTGTATCCTGCTTGTCAAAACTGATATTCCCCCCACGGTTTTTTGTTTTTTTTTTTTGTTTTTTTGTTTTTTTTTAGCTTTCCTCGTCAATTTTCAACACTCCAAAACTACTCATTTCTACTAATCATTACACTCTCCCTCTCCCCCCCTTTTATCACTTTCCTGTTTCTCACTGCTCTCTCCGCTCTGCATGGTGTAACCATGAGCCCTCACTGTTCATCCTCCCAGGATCCTCCCCCATCCTGCTGCTCCCCACCACTGCTCCCCCTCCCCCCAGGGCCCCCATGGCTGCTGGAAAGACCCAGGGCACTCTCTGCTCCTTCCCAACTCTTCCCTTGGATGTAAACCTCCCCATCTCAAAGCAGGGCATGCACCAGGTTCATTCTGCTTCCCAACTGGGCCAATGCACTCAGCAAAACCAGGAGCTGGGCTATAAGGGAGCAGGGCTTGGTGGCGCTGCGCTGGCTCCTCCTCAAAATGCACCCGTCACACCGTCATGCTGCAGCAGGGACCACAGGGCCAGAAATTACGCCTTGCACAAAAGGAACCTTAGAATCCACCCTAGGCACCCTTTTCCTGTGGGATTAGTGCCAGAGCAGTAGAAACGTCAGAATTGTTAACCCCTTCGCTGCTCCCTGAACGCCTGCAGCCTCCGAGCCTGCTGCCAACAGAGCTTGCTTCCCCGGCCACTGCCACAATGCAGCAACTCACAGGGCTGTGGAGAGACAGCCATGTCAGACCACGGTGCCCAGAATATCAAAATAAGTGACAAGGGAGCCATTGTGGCACAGGACTTGGCCAACTTCAGATGAATTCATGATGCTCCTGGAGCTGCACGGCATCCCCTCTTACTGTTATAATGAAGACGGTGCCCAAAGCTACGCAGCTCCAACTTTTTTGTGTACGCAGGCTTTGCTGCATGTGGCAAATATTTAATCTGTTAGGGTCATGTTTGGAAGTTCCATGCAATGTGGTGCAGGCTCTGGAGTGGAGAATATTATACCCTTGGAAACTAAACGGAGCCTCTAGGAAAGCAAGATGGGAACTGCCAAGTGCAGAGCAAGGCTTTAGCTTGAGAGAACAGGGCCCAAGCTGAGCTCGTGGCCATTGCAGCCAGCTGCCTTACAGCAGCAACATGTGATTCTGCTGGGGTGTAAGGCTGGGCATGGAGCGGGCAGCACTTCTGCTGTTCTCATCTACCAGTCTGACCTCCTCTCATTTATTGGGGTCAGCTCCTCTGGTTAGCAATGGGCTGCCAGTTCTGCTCCACTTGATGTCCATGAGGTCCCGTCTGATGGCACTGCTCTTCCCTAAATCCGCGAGTCCATCCCCATATCCCACTTTGCTTTCAGAACAGCCCTTTGGCAAGGGTTGCGAGGTTTGCTCCTGACGTCCCTTCAGCTCCTTTGCTGCAGACAAATGAGGCCACAGAATGAACACAGGACAATAGGAAAGACATGGAGGGATCCATGTGGATCACACAATTTGGAAAGCACCCTCTCACCCCTCCTCGTGACTGCTCACACAGCTCCATCTCCAGCAATTAGCAAGTGCTGACCTTGCAGTCAGAGGAGAGGTGTTACAAGCCCTGCTGAAATAATGATAGCAGAACAGCCATCCCGAAATGGACATCGGATCCCGAGGCGCTATTTAATGAATAAGTCTGGGTAAAATGTGGACTGTCTCCACATAGGTGCCCTGAAGCCTCCCAAAATTTGCATGCTGCTCAAAGGAGCTGCTGAAGCCCGGTGCCAACCTGCCTGCTCAGATCGAATTTATCTAACTCATAGCAAGATCTAACGCAATTACAAACCCATTTAGACAGCCTCGGGACAGAGATTGCCTAACCTTGCAGCCTATCAGAGCTCCAAGCCCATCAAGGATGTGCAATTTGGCTTTTCTTTGGTTGAAAAGAAGACTGGAAAGGAAAATATGGAAATAAATCATTCAAAGGGTGAATCATAAAATCTAAAGGGGTCATAATCTTTATGGAATAATGTCTGAATTGGACTGACCATGGTGTCCTGAAATGTCTATCACCTTCATGCTGATAATAGAGACATTTTGATGCTGGTTGGTGTTGAGCAGAAATTGCTTGGGACACAGAAGGAGGTCGCATTGTCATATTAGAACCATCTGAAAATCCCAGGCAGAAAAAGGTTCCAGGACAGGGAGAAACACTTGAACAAAGCCCTCAAGGAAGCTGACAGCTGCCAAGTAGGAGAATAATGCTGTGAAAATAATGAACTAATCTGGCTCCTCATTGCACCCAGTGGAGCTGATGGATCGCATGGAGGGCTCTGGGGAAAGCAGGGGGTCCCAGGCAGGAGGCTTAGGCCCCTTGGAGAGAGCTAACCAAGGGATGCTTCAACAGAAGACTCTGCATGCAGAAAATGTCAATTTGCTGAAATCAGATCTTCTTTCAAGTGAACGTCTTGTTTCAAAGTTGGGGCAGGGGGGATATCTTTGCTGACATGGAAAAATGAAAAAGTGATGCTCTTGCAAAGGTGATTTTCACTTCAGAATTCAAGCCTAGTAGCGGTTATGAAACTAAATTAAAGAAAATGTCAGTCAGAATGGTGCCTTTACAAAATTATTAAGAAATCTATCTATCTATCTGTCTATCCACCTAGCTACCTACCTACCTACATACCAACCTGCCTACCTGCATACATGTCAACTTACCTACCTGCATACATGCCAACCTACCTGCCTACCTACTTACCAACCTACTTACCTACATACGTGTCAGCCTAACTACCTACATACCAACCTACCTACCTACCTACATGCATACCAACCTACCTACCTACCTATATGTCTACCTACTAACTTGAACCAAAACAAAACAGAGTCTGTCATTTCTTTCTGAATTGTTCTTAAATACAAATTTTTAGCTCGATGGTGATCCCACTTTCTAACCAACTCTTTCCATAGACAAGGCGCAGAAGCTTGACCGGTTACTGGAGGAGCTGTGTCTGTTCCATAGGTCAGCGTGCTCTGGACATCCATAGATCCCTCCCACCAGTTTGCACATATTGATGTTGGGTGAGAGATATCACCTTCATTTGGAGAAATCGAGGAGATGAGACAGTAGTACTGTTGTGTTGAAGTACACTTGTGTCTGGCATCTTCTGCAGGAGCACAAAGCCATGTAGGTGGTGGAAGAGCACTGTGACCCTGCACAGGGATCTGGGGCAGAGCAGAGACTGCACCCAACAGCGTGGGCTGGAGGTGAACAGGTGCACACTTGTGGTGCCCTGTGTTCTGTGCTGCTCCCACGTGTGCAGGATCAGGATCCCGCTCAGCAACATGTATGAGGCATACGAACTGGTTTCCTGCACATGCAGAGAGGTGGAGGTGCTGGTTGACAGGAGTCAAAGGGCTGATAACAGCAGGACTAGGGGAAATGGTTTTAAGTTGAAGGAGGGAAGATTTAGGTTGGATGTTAGGGGGAAGTTCTTTACTAGGAGAGTGGTTAGGCCCTGGAACGGGCTGCCCAGGGAGGTTGTGGATGCCCCGTCCTTGGATGTGTTCAAGGCCAGGTTGGACAGGGTCCTGGGCAACCTGATCTGAATGTGTATGTTTGGTGGCCCTGCTAGGCAGGGGGGTTGGAACTACATGATCCTTGGGGTCCCTTCCAACCCGGGTGATTCTGTGATTCTGTGATTCTGTGATTCTGAGTCATCTGACCACCCATCAAAAGCAGCAGAATTCTAGAGCAAGCCATCGAAGAGAGAAGGTGGAAGGTACAAAGCCTGGTGCAATGTGGTCTCCAGCATGACTGGAAAGAAGAGTAAGGGGAGTCCCACCAAAGCCTTCAGTGGTCAGCTGCAAGACTCACCATGTGTGTCTCACCCAACGGCAGGATCCCTCAGCATGGGCCACCTAAGAAAGTCCCAAGTACTTGCCCCTCTATGTTCCCTAGTGACATCACAGCCCTAAAGAGGTCTGGTTGTGAAGAACACCTCAAAGGGACAAGAAAAGTGTAGATGTGGCACTGGGAGACATCTGTGGGCATGATGGGGGTGGGTCGATGGTTGGACTTGATCTTAGTGGTCTTTTCCAACTTTAATGGCTCTGTGATTCTGTGATTTGATGACCAGTTTCTGCTCCACCTGCCTGTTCAAATCCTGCTTGTAGAACAATATTCCCAGATGAGTGGAAATTCCTAAAGGAATTGCATATCTGCTCTCCTAAATTTAATCTCTCATCCACTCAGTTCCTTGTGTGAGCTGTCAAATCATGCACCAGACCTTGCAGATTGTGGTGCAAGCGAAAAATCTGGATAAAAAATCTGCAAAACATCAGAGAAGGTTCCTGAGCTCTGTTCTATGGAAAAAAAAGGAGACCTGATGGTCCCTAATAAACTGTGATCTTCATGAAATCCTAAGGAAAAGCAGCTCTGGCCCCTCCAGGCAGCTCAAATCAATGTCGCAACACCCCAAAAGGTCTCACTCAGCCTGAATAATAAAGAAGGGCTTTTTTTCATCTGGAATACCGATTTCCCTTCTATTGGGCTTGAGCTCATTTGATGAAGAAGCAGAAAGATTAACAGATTAGTGTAAAGAAACATCAGACATCACATTAGCAAGATATTTAAAGCAGGATTGCAGCCCTGAGTTCAGACAAGACAAAACCCCGCAGCAGGGACTGATATCTGTCAGATCCTTCCTGGCAGCAGCTTTGCAGATGCTCAGGAGCATGGGGGAGTTTGGAGCATGTGAACAGCAAGCTGTGTGGGAGCCAAATAGCTGCAGGCTTCCAGGTTGCCTGGGCCTTTGGAGATCTCTCCAAGGAGCTGAATCAGGGCACTCTGCTCTGGATTCTTTGCTGCGAAGCGAGGTCTATCCCAGGGGAGAAGTGGTGGTCTGCTGCCTTCCCAAAATGATGGCTCTGGAGGCAGCTTTGATGAATCCTGCCCAGCTCTGTGCTTGTTTTCATAGAAGCTCAGGCATTTCGCAAGCCAAGAGGTGCTCATGAGGATGTTTTGCTAATGGGGTGAGGACATCTCTGGTGATCTTTGGGCAGGATCCTCAAGTGAATGCCCAAATGGGTGTAGATGACGTGCTAATTCAGGCAGGATGTGTCCTGCCCTCCCGGCAGGTCACTGCCACAAATCTGCTCTCCTCCCACCCACTCCTTCCTGCCAGGAGCTAAAGGGCTGAGGCAATGCACAGCTCCCACCTGGGGAACAAGCAGTGTGCAATAACTGAGACAGAGCCAGAGGTGACAAGGAGGTGCCAAAGTGCTGGAAGTGGCATGCACCCAACAAGGAAAGGACAGGCCTGTTGCAAGGGAAGCAGAAGGTGAAGCAGAAGGCGTGTTCATCTTTCTGCTATAGTGGAGAGATATTGGCACAGGCTGCCCAGGGAGGTGGCAGTCATCATCCTTGGAGGTGTGTGAGAAAAGGGTAGATGTGGCACTGAGGGACGTGGTTTAGTTGGCATGGCAAATGGGTTGATAGTTGGACTTGATGATCTTGTTGTGTTTTTCCAACCTTAATGATTTGATGACACCACGATCCCAAGTTGAAGCGTCCCAGCTGAGCAGTGTGTGCTCCTGGGAAGATGAGGACTGTGGGAAGAGCCCTGTCTGGAGCAATCTCTACTGAACATCTCAGTTTCTCCCATAAGCACAGTGTGGGTTGTGCAAGTGAAGCCAGGAAGGACTGGCTTGCAGGACAGTGGGT
Organism: Lagopus leucura; assembly: GCF_019238085.1. Taxonomy (NCBI): domain Eukaryota; kingdom Metazoa; phylum Chordata; class Aves; order Galliformes; family Phasianidae; genus Lagopus; species Lagopus leucura. The sequence continues at coordinate 11,489 of NW_024962278.1, read as the reverse complement.
AGGAACACAGCTCTCCCATGGAGCTGAGCTGTGCCCAGCTTTTGTAGTATGACTGGAATGCACGGCGAGTAGGCTGGGGAGGGATGAAGGTGCTTTGGGCTTGGCTTAGGGCTCAAGTCCAGAGGCATCTTTCAAAACAAGAGAAGAGAGGGGTTCAGCCCCACAGAGCACCCTGCAAGGTGTCAGCTCAGCTTCTGAATGTCCTCTGTACCTCTGGGCAGACACCAGATCTAGGGCCACAAGCACACAGTGGTCACTTCATTGCATGCCCCACTGGGCTGCCTTTCCCATCACAGCTCCCAGGGACAGAGCTTTGGTCTGCACATCTGCCCCACAACACCCCACCCTTCCTGCCCTATATCACACACCCTCTCATTACCTCCCACAGCACCCCAGCCCAATCCTTACCGTACCCTCCTTCCTCCCTCTGCTGCATCCCACCCCAAAGATGCACCCCAGGCATCATCTCGCATCTCATCCGCTGCATCCTTCCCTCTCCCCCTTTGCAGAGAGATGCGAAAATGCTGGGAATGCATGCTGGCATTGCAGAAATCGCTGTGCTCCCCCTCCCCCCAGGATCAGGGTGCCTGATGTAGCAGGCTGCAGGGCTGAGCCCCGCTCCAGGCTGCTCCAGGAGCAGCACTGCAGCTGACAGCCCGGCCGAGCGGGCAGAGCGGTGCCAGGAATATCAATCAGTGTGCCTTGGCCAGAGCCAGCGCTTTCATTGCGCCGGGACTTGCAGGATCTGCTGAGCTGCAGGGACGCGGGCTCAGCATCCATCAGGATTTGGGAGGAGAAAGATATGGGAGAGGGGGAGGAGACTGCCTGAGTAGGGCAGGAGGAAGGGAGCAGTCAGGAGAGAGGGATGGAGGGGGGCAGATGTTGCAGTGGAAGACTGGAGGTGAAAGGCAAAGGGAAAAGGGGGCAGTGGGCCAGTGGCTGGCTCAGCAGGACAGGGAGGAGGAATGGGCAGGAGTGGGGGCTTGGGGCTGCAAGGCCAGCATGTTGTGGGGAGAGCGTAGTGCACAGGTATGAAGGAAGAGAGTTCTGTGCAAGCCACCAAGAGAGCAAAGGATGATGTCCCCAAATCCAATGGGGACAGGGGCTGCCAAGCAGGAGAGATTTGATGTTCTCCTCAGGAGGGTGGGGACAGGAAGCACCATGCCTACCTGTCAGACACTCCAATCACCACACCGCTTACACCCTACTGTCAACTTGTTGTGCAGTGCAATCTGCATACAGCCCCGTGCCACCTCCTCTTGGGACAACACAGTACCCATCCACATGCCACCTCCTCCTACATGGTTGCCACCCCTGTGCCACCTCCTCCTCAGGCACTGTAGTATCCGACCCCATGCCAACTCTCCTAGGACAACACGGCACCAATCTCCACATCATCTCCTCCTGCAGGAGACGTAGCTCATCCCATCACCATGCAGCCTCCACTGGAGGATGCAGACAGGGAGCATCCCACTTCTCACCCTCCTTGGCACTCCCCATGCACACTCAGGGCCCTGCACTACATCCTCAGGCACACTGAATCTGCATCAGTTCAAAACGAGCCAGAGATCAGGAGCTGATTTGCATTTTGGGAACTGCTCCCAGCACAGCTTCTATCCATAGCAGGGGAAAACAGGGCAGGTCCCCCCTGAACCCTCCGCTCCATCTGCAGCTCAGTGCTGGATCCATTTATCAGCTCATTCCACGTGAGCGACCTTGACAAAATCCAATGACCCGGGACGGCAGGAGACTTTCCCAGACATCTGCCAACACCTAAACCTGCAATTTATGGAGACTTACAACTAAATTCTACCACAAGACAATTTCATTTCTGTCCATTACAGCTACAATATTCCTCTTATTCCCCCCCACCTGCAGAGAGTAATTAATGCTGCGCTGCACTGCCTCGCCTGTAGGCAGGTGCAGGTGCCTCTGCTGAGCTTGCAGCAGTGTGCCCAAGCCAACATCACTCCCAGCTGGCTTTGTGAGCAACAGGGGGCCGTAGTGACCTGGGCAGCTTTGGGTTCGTGCATCCAGGAGAGGAGAAAGGAGGGAAAAAAGTAGAAGAAATGCCCCAGCTGATGGGGGCTGGGACGGAGGTAGAAGAAAATACTTCAGCACCTGAATGTGGTTGTGTTCTGGCTGAGGGTTCATCAAAGAGCTGCTGAGGGCAAGGAGGGAAGGGAAAGTGCTTTCGGATGGTTCCCGAAGGGCTGTGAGGAGAAGCCACATCTCCAGCCTGGCTGGCCCATCCCTGCAGGGCTGCTGCTGGAGGTGGGTGCCTGTATCTCTTTTCCTCTTCTGCAGCCACCGCACTTCCCGCAGGGCACAGCCCTGCCTGCCCAGGAGGCCCAGACGCTTCCCGGCCGGTTGACGATAAAACCTGACGCTGTTAGCAAAATAAACGGGGAGGCTGGAAGAGCCAAGGCTGGCACCAGGCTCAAACCACGGAAGCCAGAAGCACTGGTTTCCCCAGCTGATCTAATCTTTCCCAGCGCCAGACCTCCTCTCCCCAGCGGGCTGGTGGGGCCGGTTGGAGCCCCTGGGGAAAAGGTGAAGCCAGTGCCTCCTTGCACCCCAAGTTGAACCAACAACTTTGAGAAGGAGGGAGAAGAGCCAGAGAAGGGGGACCGCGATCTTTTTGGGGAGCACGGCAACCTTGCTCCATTGCAAGCCTGTTTGGGAGGACATTTCCTCCACAGTGCTGACGCTTGTCGCGTGGTGGGGCGGGAGCGCCTTGCTTTGGGTGCCCCCCCCCCCAGCGCTGCTGACGCACCCAGGCTCCATCTGCACCCGCTTCCTCATTGCAGCACTGCGGCAGGATTTGGGTCATGCTACCAAGGCAGGGCTCTGCTCCTCCGCCTGCTGGCCTGGAGAGGTGGAGGTCTTATGTGGACATGGGGATGGATAGGATGAAGGAGAAGGCATGGTACAGGGATACTGGGGTGTATGTGTGGTGAACCGTGTCCTGGAGGAAAGGCTCCTTGGAAGGCTGGAGATGGGAGAAGTCATGCAGGGAGTCAGCGCCCTGGGACCTCTGGGTTGGCTACTGGGGGATGGGGGAAGGTTACGGAGGGGCTGGCCCATGAGAACATTGTTTCTGGGCAGCAGGGACGTGGGAAGCCTGCCTGGGAAATGGCCGGGAGCCAGAGCAGCTTCAAGGGCAGCACGGAAAATAAGGCACAAGCGGTCAAAAATAGAAAACTTTATTGAAGTCAAATCCAACAAGGCAACAGAGCTCAGCCCTACGGCAGGAGCCCAGCCTGCCGCTTGGGGCTCTCCATGGGGCACTGGGGTACAGCACGGCGCGAGATGGACCGAGTGGTCCTCACCCACGGGCCAGGAACAGATGAAGCCACCCGTCCCCTCTCTCCCTCCCTAGTAGCTAAGGACAGAGCTGAGAACAGAGCTAAGGGCAGACCCGACAGGTGCCAAAGCAGAGATGAGGTGCAAGCCAACTGGTCAGACAGCGCGAGGAGAGAAGGTTCCACAAGCTCCGGACCCCTGCGGTCCTCCCACAACCTCCAAGCACACCAGCCAGCAGCCTGGTCCTGCCCACACCCTGCCCCATGTGCAGCACAAGTCCCGGCCAGACGCAGAGCAGTGAACTAACCGCAGCACACAGCAGAGACCCCGCATCCCACAACTCTGACCTCCCAGCCCCATGCCACCAGTGAGGAGCCCCATGTGAGGAAAGCTGCTGGGTCCCAATGCTTTCACTGTGCCAGTGATGGCAGAAGGCCCAAGCCCTGAGGAAGGCAGAACCCAAGCCTGGGAAAAAGGCAGTGCTTTGCTCCCCTGCCCAACCCCACCTGCCCAGCCAGCGCAGCAGGTGCTGTGCTCCAGCTTTTGCGATGCTCTGCACAGGGAGCTGGACACAGCTCTGTGCTCACATTGCCCCAGTGACCATCAGTCCCCAGAGAATACCCAGCTGGGTGGTGTCCCTCCGGCGCTCCCCATGCAGAGGCACAGGCGTGCAGCAGCCTGTGTGTCACCACCACCCAGGTCCCAGCCCCGGGCGCTGTGACAAGGACTGCAATGCTCTTCTGTCCCTGTCCCTTCCCCGCCCCGCAGTCCAGGCTCACTCCCACACCTCGGTCCAGATGGGTCCCCGGTGCAGCGGGGGGGCCGCTGCCGGCCTCAGGATGAGCTCTCCTACCTGCTTGTTGGTGTATTTCTGGGGATTGGTGCGGTAGCTGTAGTCCGAGTACTGCTCGGAGCCCGTTGAGTTGTTGTCCCCGGTGCCAACAAAGGTGTTGGTGGCCGGCAGGTCCTGCACCACTTGGTGCTTCTTGGAGGCGGAGGGAGACTGGGGCTGCAGCTGGATGGAGGGCAGGGGTGAGTTGGAGCGGTAGTGCCGGCCCAGGTCCGGGCTGCCCGGAGGGTAGTTGAGGGGCAGGTGGATGCGGGGGCTGTCACTGACAGAGTCATTCATCAGGTTGAACTTGAGGGATTTCTGCAGCCCTGTCTCCTCCTCGTCCTCTGTTGGCTTGGGTGGCTTCGGAGACTTGCTCTTCTTCACCTTGTTCTTGCTCTTGCCACTCTTGCTGGCCTGCTTGGGCGCATACAGGTCTTTGGTCTCCTTCTTGCCTGCCTGGTAGCCACTCTTGGCCTCCCGCTGTCGGCAGTAACGCACCAGGACAACCAGCACGATGACCAAGGTGACAGCCACAATGCCAGCAATGACTCCAAAGAGGATGTTGCTTCTCTGCTTGCTGCGCTCATACTCAGGATCCCCAGCAATGTCTATGTCAAGTGGTGTGTCCAGGCTGTGCCCCACCAGTGTGTCCAGCAGTGTGCGATTGGCCAAAGTCTCGTTGACATAGAAGTGCACCAGGGCCGTGCCGTGCCGTGACGGCTTGCCCTTGTCGTTGACACGCACAACCAAGCGGTGCAGGCCATGGTGCTTGCGCAGGATCTCCTTTTCCAGTGTGATGTCTCCACTTTGGGGGGAGATCTGGAAGAGCTCGAAGGGGTTGCCTCCTGTGATGCTGTAGGTCAGCTCGGCATTGACGCCGGTGTCGATGTCCTCTGCCTTAACCTTGCTCACCTGCTGGCCGGGGCTCGTGTGGGGCAGAATGTGCTTGTAGGTGGCATTGGAGGGCGAGGTGATGAAGGGAGCATTGTCATTCTCATCCAAGACATTGATGGTCACCCCTACGTAGGCAGACCTGGGGGGATCCCCACCGTCCACAGCCTTGAGCCGGAAAGTGTACGTACTTTGCTGCTCCCGGTCAAAAGAGATGCTGGAGAGAATGGTGCCAGTGCCATTCTGGATGACAAAATCCCCATTGTCTTGCTCTACCGACAGCTGGATTCGGGCATTTTCTCCTTTGTCAGCATCGATCACCGTCACCATGCCCACGGGGCTGAGGGGTGGCATGTTCTCCATCACCGAGAAGTTGTAGCCGCTCAGCATGAACTTGGGGTCGTTGTCATTCCTATCCATGACGTTGATGGCCACCGACGCTGTGCCCTTCAGGCTGGGGCTGCCCTTGTCTGCCGCCACCACCAAGAACTCGTAGCGCTCCCGCTGCTCACGATCCAGCACCGCTTTCACCCGAATCTCTCCAGAGTCAGGGTCAATGGTGAAGGAGTCCTTGGAGGACGGGTCGGTCACCAGCGAGTAAACCAGCTTGGCATTGGAGCCGCTGTCTGCATCACTGGCACTCACCTCCATCACTAGGTCATTGGGCTCGTTGTTCTCAGGGAAGGCCACCTCGGTGAAGCTCTGGCTGAAGACGGGCGCATTGTCATTCACATCTACTACCTGCACCTTCAGCGAATTGGTGCTGGAAAGGGGCGGGTTCCCCGAGTCCACTGCCACAATCTCGATTGTGTAGTCCTTCACCGACTCATAGTCCAGAGGTGTGGTAGTCTGCAGGAAGTATTTCTTCTTGCTGTCGCTCCCTGTTTCGCTAGCCTGCCGCAGCTGGAAGGGGACATCCCCAGCCACCACACAGGTCACCACAGCATTCTCGCCCTCATCTCGATCGGACACCTGTACCAGAGCCACTGCTGTCTCTACTGGTACGTCCTCCGAGATATTTGCCATGCCATCCTGGTGGGTGACCAACCCAATGCCCCGAATTTCTATAGAGGGCGCGTTGTCATTCATGTCCTTGATGGTGACCACTACCTGCGTGCGGGCACTCTTGGGGTTAGCCCCCTTGTCCTTGGCCATGACGGAGAACTTGAGGGTGCTGACGTCCTCACGGTCGATGGGCCCCTGGACAGTGATGAGCCCTGTGTTGCGGTCCAGGCGCAGCAGCCGGCGCACCACATCCGATGCTTGGTGGAAGGAGTAGTCAATCTCAGCATTGGCACCCTGGTCCGAGTCGTTGGCCTTCACCTGCAGAACGAAGGGAGGGGACGGTGAATGAGAGGCCAGAGTGGGGGGAAAAGGGTGGATTTCCTCTTCTGAGGCTAAGACCTACGGGGCACCCTGAGACCGGCAGTGTGGCTGGGAGTGGCTCAGTAACAGAGGCCTTCCCTCACTCTTCCAGAGAAACCGGCTGTGCCGGTTGAGCTGAGTTCCCCTCCCGACTGGCTCCAGCATGCAGAGAATCCACTGGGAAGCAGCACTGCCAGAGCCAGGCAGCACTGGGGAGGGACAGCCCCTGCTGCACTGAGCCATCCCTTCCCACTGCCTGCAGCCAACAAGTAGGGCTCGGGTGGCTGGGAAGATAACAGTGGTGAGGCCATGCACAGTTGTGGCAGCTCCATCTCAGCTTGCACCAACCATCCCTTGCCTGTCTGCCAGCAGCTTTGCATTCTCATAAATCTGCCTAGTATTTGCTTTCAAAAGAAGATGAGGTTTGTCTAACATTTGCCTCCCTAATCGGCTCTCCGAGCAGCCTGTTCTCTGCACCATTTGCTGCCCTGCCGTTATCTTGCTCAGCAGATTTGGATGGAGAATGAAAGTTGTTAAATGTAAATTCCACCTTTTACCTCCACTCACAAAAAAAGGCGGAAGTCATTTCACCCAAAAGATAAAAGCTGAGCAATGGCAGTGGTGGTGGCTCAGCCCATTCTCCTCCCGGCCACGTGGCTCCCTTATCTGCTTCCAACTTCCATTCTCTTAACAGTGAAAAACGAATTTTTAAAAATTCACATCAGAATTAGCGAGCAGATGAGAGCCAGCCACGCTCTGCTTATTAAGATGGCAGCTGCCGATAAGCAGATGTCGCTGCTATCATCTCGATGTTGCCTCCTAGCAAGAGCAACCCGGACCCAGCCCTTGGGTTGCCCACTATGGTGCAGAGTCCTGCGTGCAGAAAGCACTCCGGTTCTGCAGACGACATCCCCTGTCTGTTTCCAAGGAGCAGCTGAGAGAATGCAATCAGTGAAAGGGTCTATGTTATGTCCATGCGCAGTGTTCAGACCAGCCTGGCGTGACTCTGGTCTCCTCCTCAGACCGTGGGTCCCAGCTCTCCCCAAAACCCGCCACCGTGCTCCTAAAGACCCTGCTGCTACTCCCGACCCTTGCCAAACTCCCCAAGGGTCCCATCCCACTGTGTTTTAGCAGAAATGACATCCCAGCCTGATGCTGTGGGCTCCTACAGCATGCAGCCCTTCTAGGATCTCCTTCCCAAAGCCCACGGGTTGTCCCTGCTAAAGCATAGGGGAGCTGGGGAAGAGCAGGAAACACAAAAAACCAACCTGGATGACGGAGTGCCCCACAGGGCTGTTTTCAGACAGCTCGGCCTCGTAGAGGGTCTTCTCAAACTTGGGTGCATTGTCATTCATGTCCACGATGGTGATGCGCAGCAGTGCACTGCTGGCCCGTGGCGGGTTGCCCCCATCCTGCACCTTGATGGTCAGGTCATAGGAGTCCCACTGCTCCCGGTCCAGGTTTCCCATGACAATCAGCTGTGGCTGCTTCTCCTCCTGGTCCTCAGCCACTTGGAGCCCAAAGAGTTCCTGTGCCTCAGGGCCAGCCAGCAGCTCGTAGGAGGCAACGCCGTTGAGCCCCGAGTCCCGGTCCATGGCTGGGGGGATGGAGAACAGAGCCCCAATGTTGGTGTTCTCAGGGATGGTCAGGGTGAGGACGGGTGAGGCGAAGTTGGGGGTGTTGTCATTGATGTCGAGCACCTCGATCTGCCCCTCCAGCAGGCGCGGGCTGTTGTTCTGGATCAGGTCAGTGATGGACACTTCGAACTCCAGGTAGCAGGGCTCTCCGGGCATCAGGTGCTGGCACTCACGCAAACTCTCCCGGTCGATGGAGGTCTCTGTGGTGTAGATGTCTCCCGTCTTGCCATCCACACGCAGGTACGGGGCCCCCACTTCCAGCTTGTAGAGGTGCCCCACGTCAGGGAAGCCGTAGTCAGAGGCCAGGCTGCCGATGAGTGTGTTGGGGGGCTGCTCCTCCTGCACTTTGTAGACCACACGCGTCCCGCAAGCAAGGGCAGGCAGCTGGCAGAGGAGCCACAGGGCCAGGCAGGAGGCGAGGGTCCTCATCCTGTGCCTCAGGGAAGCTGGAAGGACACAAAATACCTTGGGTTAAGCTGTTAGAGCTCCGGCTGCACTCTGTGGGACTGCAAAGCCACGACTCAAAAGGAAGGGGGATTCCAGGACCACCTGGCCCAAACCTCCACCAGAAAGGGCCCAGGAAGCCCGACCCTGGAGTGTCGAGTTTCCTAAGAACAACCCTGTCACCGAAACCCTGGCCCTTCCTGCAAGACACAGGAAGCCACTCCTGCCACCGTCCACCCTCTTCGTCACCGCACACTCTGTAATTACAACCAGCCAGGCATGCTAACGGGGCAGACTGCACGCAGCCTGCTGCCAGCAACCCGATGGGAGCCAGCCAGGCTGGGAAACAGCTTCTCACCACAGAGACACAGGAGCATTGTGCACCACGCACTGTGGGGACACTGCCTGCCATGCATTGCAGGGACATGGGGGAACCTGTCAGCACCACAAGGCTGTGGCAGCAAAGGGACAGGTAGGGTCCCTGTGTGGGATGTGGGGATGCAGCCCCTCAGCACTGCAGGAACATGGGGCATCACAGGGATGCAAGGATGTGGAGCACTGCTTGCACTGCAGGCGTGCCACCCCTCCAGCACTGCAGGGATGCAGTGCACTGCCACAGCAGGCACAGCACAGCACTGCCCTCCCTGAGCTGCCAGCTTTGCGCTGCAAAGGCACCACCCACCCAACACTGCAGGGATGCAGGAGCCCTGCACAACACTTGCACTGCACTGCATGCCACCTGTCCCTGGTCCCAGTAGAAGAAGGGACAGTGCCCGGCATTGTGCCAGGGGAACACTTCCCACCCTGCACTGCAGCTCCCAGCACCCATCCTGCAGTCCCTGAGCCTCCCTACAGCTCTTCATGGCCCCTGAACACAACGGGCAGCACAGCATCTCCCCTTCGCTGCACGGTCTCTAGGCAACCCCGCACCCTGCACCAGCCAAAAAGCATTCCCTGCTCCTTCCCATTCTCTCCTGCTCTTGGCTGAGATGTGCCTGGGGGGTGCCCAGGGCTGTCCGTGTCCACCTCACCGACTGCAGAAATGGTGACAGGAGCGCTGCCCCCTGCATTGCAGACGCACACTGCACGCTACACTGCAGGCACCCAGCCACTGGAAACCTCCTCCCAGCGTGCAGACACTGCAGGGCCAGTGCCAGCTCTGCAGGGACTGTCCCCTCTGCACTGAGCCACACACTTCATCACCTTCTCCTGGACACCAGCCTTTATGTCACCTGCTTCCCTGGCTGTGAGCAGACAGGGAGCCTTCACTGTATGTCCAAAAATCAGCATCCACAACATCTGCCATGGCACCCGCAGCAGCAACTCGCTCCTTCCATTCCTATCACTACCCTCCAAGCTCTGCACCCAGCCCGTGGAATGGGATGGGATGGATGGGACGGGACGGGACGGGACGGGACGGGATGGGATGGTGGTCCTCCCGCTACATGGCCAAATGCAAAATTCCTGCTCACTTGGAATCATGTGTCTCCTCAACAAGTGGAACATCCTGCGCCGGCTGCCCTGTTGCTTTCCAAGCCAGCTGCTCGCAGTCCCTCTATCCCCTTGCTTGCCCGTAGACAAATGCCTGCCTCAAGCTCTCCCTCGGCAGGTGGAAACACAGCTCTGCTTCTGAAAATGAAGCTCTGGCCCCAAAGCCCAGCTCCACTCTGCTCACTGGTCCTGCAAACACCATTTGTGCCAGAGGACAGATGCTCCCACCCCGCTGAGAGTATGCACAGCCATCCACAGGCACATTCTGGGTGGAAGGGAGGAGGAAAGCCAGCCATCCCCACCCTGCACATGGCCAGGGATGGAGGCAGGAAGCTGAGCAGGAGCACGATGTGGCTCTGCATCGATGCAAGCAAGACCCAGCAGTGAGCGTGCAAGCACACAAGCACGTGTGTGCACACGTGTACGTGTGTGCACAAGCACTGTAAAGGAGCACACCCATGCCTGCACCAGCAGAGCGCGTGCACCAGGATGGAGCTGGCACTGCTGCACTGCGCGCACACGCGTGTGCACGGAGCAACATGTGTGCGCGTGCCCCTGCCCCCATCGCCGTGTGCTGGCATGGTATCACCCCACACAGGGGGCATTTGTGCCCTGTGGATGTGGGTCTGAGCCCACGCCAAGAGTCGTCACCCCATTGCTTTGGAAATGTCTGCGCACTGAGGGTGGGGAGCATGAGGAACGGGGATCCAGAGGATGCCTGGTGGGGAGGCACCCAGCACAGGCTGTTTGCCCACGCCTGTTTGCATGAGGCTGGCGCTGACGTATCCACCCTGCCTAAACCCAGGTGTGAGGATCTCAGCTAAAGGTAAAAGTCCATGTGTGGGGCCGTGGCTCTGCCGTCACACAGCCCTGAGTCACCAGAACCAGGAGCCAGGGGCAGGAAGGGAGGCACCCCAGGGTGCCCTGCACCCATGCGGTGTTCTCTGGGATAAAGGACTGGAGCCTGAACCCTGTGTTTCCACACTGGAGGGAGCCCCCAGATTGGGGGGGCTGGAAGCAGAGTGAGGCCGTCACCCTAGAAAGAGGTGGCTGCAGGAGGAGGGTGGGAGCCAGGCACCTGGGTTTGCCAGGGGAACAAATCCTGCTTGGTGCTTGGGGTGGGGATGACACGCAGCAGACGTGAGAGCCCCGAGCAGGGTGTGAGAGAAGGAGGAAGCTCCACCATGGGGGAAAAGCACATCTGTGCAGGAGGCAGAGGCTTCCCAGGGGCCGGTGCACAGCAGCGGTCTATTTTCCCATGGGATCTAAGGACCATCCCACACTTTTTTCTCTGGTGCCAGCCACCTTTTTCCGACCTGCTGGCAGAATACAGAGTGCTTAAAAATAAAAACCCCTCCCAAAACAAGTATTCCTCGGCACACACAATTCTCCCTGCGGGGAGAGTGCGAGAAGAGACCCGACCACATGAGAGAGGCGTTAGTCACGCTGCTTAATGCATGACTGGGAAGCTCTCGGAGGACAGTGGCATGCAAAATCCAACAGAATTCACTCATTCCCCCCCA
>NW_024962277.1:8657790-8784164 GCF_019238085.1 Lagopus leucura | reverse complement strand
GCCTCCCCCCCACTGCCGCGGCCGAGGACAGTCGCCGAGTCCCGCCGGTGCTCTGGGCCGCGCTCCGGGAGTGCCGGGCCGACCTTGGGGCCGCCTCGGTGTCCGGGCGGGGCGCGGCGGGGGCGGCGGGGCCGCGGGAGCAACAGGCGGCGGGCGGGCGGGCCGGCCCCGCTCCGCGGGCGCGCTCGGGCCGAGTTCGGCGCGTTCCGGCCGAGGCTCGCTGTGCGCGGCGTGAGGTGTGTGCGGGGCGTGCGGGGAACGCGGGGTTGCGGCTCCGCGCTGGGGAAGTGGCAGCGTCAGGGGCCGTGGGGCCTAAGCGGGCGCGGAGCCGTCTGTGTGTGTGTGTGTTTGTCTGTCTGTCTGTGTGTCTGTCTGTGTGAGCGGAGCCCGCCTTCACCTTTCCTCTCTTTCCCATCTCCCGGGCAGGGCCGCCTCCCGCCGCTGCACCACGGATTGCTGCCACCCCTCGTCGGGGAGCGTTGCTCCAGTCCTTACCCCGCTTTGTGAGAGGTTTATTGGCCCATATAAACTTCAGCTTCGCAGGTGCTCTTCTGCCTCCACATCCTTTGCTCCGGCAGTTCCTAATTCAGCCTCATTTTCTTCCCGCAGCCGCTGCCACCATTCCAGACGTCCTAAGCTACTTACTCATTCTTCCCAATGCTTGTCACTGCACTTTGCTATCCTAAATATAGGGTAGTGTGCCAACGGGTGAGGCTCGGGAGCTGGGGTGCAGGGAACAGTGCTGTGTCGGCAGAGCCGTGCTGCACCCGCACTGTGCTGCCTGCTCACTGCAGGCTTTGTGCTTCTTGTGAGTCCCTGAACGAGGTTGGCTTTGCTGTGGTGTGTGCTAATTTAGCAGTGCCCACCTCTTTACACACCGGTGTACGGGTGATTGCGCTCTGCGCCTTGCCACGCACCCGTGGGTCTGTAGGGATTTGTTAACCCCAAGTGCTTCTCTGCTTTCAGATGTGGCTGACGGCAGGCTGAGCGCTGCAAGGCTGCTCCCTGCTCCTCTGGCTGTTGCAGGGTGTGAGGGTGGCACTGGGGTACGCCAAGAACCCCGCCAGCTTGAGCTGTGAAATGCACGGCCAGAACTGGCTCAGACCTGACTATAGCTTATCTGCCACGGGCGGCTGCTCTGGAGGAATTCCTGCACATCTTCTGGCGGCAGAACTTCGCTCCAGCAGTGGGGGGACATTGGAGGTTTGTGCCACAGAGAGAGGCGCTTCAGAGCTTTGCTTCTGAGCCCCGGGTCCCCTCAGCCCTGCTGGAGGAACTGAGAGGGCAGTGGAGTCACACTGGTGGTACTGCCAGGCTCCTCTTGCACAGGTGTGAGCTGCAGCGTGCTGCTTGTGCAGCAGAGGTGTGGCACAGCAGCAGGAGTGATGCCTCACTGCCTCTCCACGTCCTGTCAGTGAGGAATAGCATGGAGGAATTAATTCCATTGGGTTGGATGAGGAAAATGTAAACTCTGTGTTCTCGTTGGGCAAACAGTGGTTGTGTAAATAAATGCCTCTGGTATTCCTTGTAGTGCTCATCGACTGCCCGATCCCTCATGGTTTCTTGCTGAGCTGGTGGGGAGGTTGCAGCTCCCCCAGCTCTGAGTACTTTGCCAGCAATTTGGGCAAAATACAAGTAAACACCACTGGGTTGATCCAGTGTGTCTGAGGTCTTGGTATGCTGAAAATGTTTGTTCTTAGGATGTTTGTGCAGTCTGGAGGGCTCTGTACTGTAAGCCCCATTTGCTGAGGGCTATGACTGTGTTTAATCTGTCTGAAGAACCTGTGCTTTTGGGGCTTGTTCTCTGAGATTGAGTAAGTTTGGGCGAAGCCTGGAGGTGCTGCAGGAGGGGAAGTTTGTTCATTAACTAAGGTGTGTTATATGCAGGTGTGCATATTTCCTACTCCGGCACATTTTCCAATCAGTATTTTCCTGCATTTATTCACTGACTTTTGATTGTGGTCTGGATTGAAGGTCAGTATGTCAGTGGGAATGGTGCTCGGGACCATTTGGTGTTGCTGTGCTTTTCCTGAGTGTGTGCTGGCTGTGAGAGGCTGCCTACGTCCTGGGACAGGCGGTGGATGGAAGCCGAAGCTCCTGGCTGGAGGGCAGCCTGTGCCTGAGATGTCAGTAGGGCTCAGGTGAGATCCCACACCCCAGGAGCACATGCCATTTTCCTCAGCGCTGTGTCCTGCTCAAGGTCGCACAGCGTGGCACTGTGGGTTCCCAGAGGCTCCTGCTGGGAAGTGCCCTGGCATCCCCACCGTGCCAGGGTTCCTCCACATCCTGGGCCATGGTGTGGAGATGTCCAACTTTGGTTGTCCTGCTGGGCCCCCAGCTTTAGCACAAAGGGTTTCTGCTGGTGGCACGCTCGCTGTGAACGTGAGCAAGCTCTTTCCTGCACGTGGCGGCCAGTCTTTTTGCTGAGCCGATCCTTTTTTTTTTTTTTTTACCTTTTTTTATTCCCCTGGATTAACTGTCTGCAAATTAGTAACCCAAATGGTCACACGAAGGAGCAGATAAGCACAGAGCCCCAGAGGAGGGGGGGTCCAGCCTGGAGGAGGAGGAGGAGGAGGCAGCAGGCGCTGCAGCGGTGAGTTAGTGCTGGGCACTCTCAAAAGGGCCCTTCTCTTCCCCACTCTCAGCTGTGCCCTCCTGCCTCCTCCCACGTGCCAGCCTGTGCACTGATGGACTGACCCAGCTCACTTGGCATTCAGTTGTTCTTTTCATGGTGTTTTTTTTTTCTGTGTGAGCATTTCTCTGTTGGTCTCAGAGGAGGGAGCTCGGATGGGGCTGGCAGGCAAGGAGCCCTCTGCCAGCACAGCTCTCCTCTGAGGTCCCTCCTGTGGGGTTACTGCCCTGCTTGCTGTGCCTGCAAGTGTGCTGTAGGACTGCAGGGCCAAGGGCTGATTCCTGATGGGATCCCCACGTGTTCTCCCTGGCAGATCCTTGCATTGGAAGGGCAAGGCTTGAGGACAGCGGTGGATCCTGTCCCAGTGCTGGAGGGGGGAGTGCTCGGTTTCACATTGGGGTTTTCTTTGGGAAAACAGGCTCCCAGCCTCATCTGCTTTGTGAACAGATGTGTGAGTGAGGGATTCTGCTGATGACTTCTCTTTTTTTCCTCCTTTCACATGCTGTGGTCTCACCACAACGCTCAGCTGTGGCACTTGCCATCGCGGTGACCCTGACTGAGGATATGGGCTGTATTTTCTCACGTGCTTTCTGAGAAGAGCTCAGCTCACAGAGGACGATGTGGTGGCTTCAGAAAGATTTCAGATCCTGGCTCAGAGCTCTACCACAAATTGCTTTAAAAGCCTCTGTGCAGCATTGGGTTCTGCAGTGCTCCTCGGGAAGACCTGACCGGTGGCATTCCTGCCTGCCCTCAGTGCAGTGATTGCAGGAGGGCTTTCAGCTTATTGCAACACGGCCACAGGTCGCTCTGGTGCTGAACACAGGTGATAAATTCACACTGCTGCTTGCAGGCACGTTTCATTTCTTTTTTTTTTTTAACTAGGTTGTACATTTAGACTTGAGGCTGCTCTGTGAAGTGTGTTCCTCAGGGCTGGCTATTAGCATCCTGTAGGTTTGATGGCAGCTTCCAGCAGCAGGTACTGGGTGCTTGATATCAGACCCAGAGGCTTAGAGGTTGGATTGGGATGAGCTGGAGAACAGGAGGGTGAGGGGCAGTCAGGGCTGGCGGTTTCCCACTTGAGCAGTGCATGATGAGGGTTGATGTGACAGCTTTACATTGCTGTCTCAGTCTCCAACTGCAGCACAGGTCCCTTGTGAGGGTGGCACTGCTTGCTTCTTGCCACCATTTTTCCCTTTTCCTTATGCAGGGTCAGCCCAGGGTGGACTCTTTCAGACCCTCTGGGAAAGGCACCTCCGAGCAGAGCTCCTGTAAGGCCCCCATGGGTAAGGCCCCCTTGTGTCCATGGCTTCTTTGGGGCTTTTCAGTTACAGTGGAGGGGTCAGAGATCTCTGTATCCAAAGGGGAAATGTTTCTGTAGTCGTTTCTGGCTTCTATGCATAGCCCATAAACTTATGCTGTACCATTGCCCTCCAGCTGAGGTGTTTCTCTTATCTCCATGTTGTACTCCAGGGATTCTTACAGGAAGACTCCACGCAGGGAGCAGATTCTGAGTGTGATAGCAGGAGGCACTGTGAGCCAGAAGGCAGAGAACTGTGCTGCTGGGTGCTGATACTGAATGCTTCGGAGCTCTCCCCCTTTTTCTCCTCTGACACCTTCTGTCTGGATCTGCTTCTTCTGAATGTGGGCAGTTGGCTTTTCCCCGGATCAGGGGTTCTTAGCACAGATGACCTTGCAGTCACCTGCAGACACAGAGCGTGAGGCTGCTGGAAATCTGACCTGATGGTTTTGGCGCTGAGGCTACAAAGATGGAAATAATCTGGGTTGCAGCAATTTCAGATTTGCATCCCTTAGGCTTTCTTGGCACCTGTTGAATGTTGTGATCTCTGTGCTGGAGGAGTTGGTTCTCATGCAGGACCATGCATGGTGGTTTCCCACCCCAGAGAAACTATTTCCATTGGACTTTCTATCATAATGCCAGGAGCCACATGAGAGGATGAAAGGTGGTTAATCTAAAGTCTGTATTAAAGTTTTCAGGATGTTAAAATTCAGTTCCCTCTCTCCTGTCAGCTTCCAAAATCATCTTTCCTTTCTTTTGCGTGCTGCACAGTCATGCATGCTTTATGACATGTTGAAAAGTGTAATGTTGGTAATAGTGGCAACAACTGAACTTAATAGACTAAGCTTGTGGCACTGATTTTGTTAGCTCTCACGCTGGAGTGACCTAAAGTCTCTGCCCTGTGGTAGATGTGAGCTGAGTAGCTTCATGAATACAGGGTGTGTTGGTGGTCCTGGCAGTTCTGGAGCGTGGTCACACAGCAGATGTATCCATTGTGTGTGGAGCAAAGCTTCAGGAGTGGGGTAGCAAACACCATTTTGGATTTGTTTAGGCCAGGTCAGAAGAACTTCTAGTCTGGGCACTGATCTTTCTGCTGGTGGCCTTGTGCTGGCTGCCCTTTCAGGAAACATTCGTCACATCTCTGAATAAAAATTCATCTGGATATCAGAGGTCAGACTTCAGAGAGGCCATGATGTTGTGAGAGGATCAATTGCTGGATACCAGCCCTTCAAAAAAAGTACAGAGCATGCTAACGCCTCTGTCGTATCAGTACTGCAGGCAGAACCATGGACCTCGTTAATAAGCTGCGTGTAAGGAAGGGCTAGGAACAGCACTTCAGGAAACTTGGTAATCACAGCTAACGTGGAGAAGGGATTCGCTTGTTACTGGCAATGATGTGAACTCATGTCTTTGAGCTTACATTGCTGGAGAAAGTGGCAGTGTTGCTGTGTGGTGCTGGTGATTAGCCAGGATAGAAGTTGTATCCGGTCCTGTCTGCTCCATGGGGCTGAGTGAAGGATTCCTGATTGCCACGGCACTCAGTGGGTGAGCTGCTGCTGTTGGGAAGCAGTACTGCAGCCCTGTGCTATGGCTCAGGCACCCCCTGGTCCTCAAACCAGCGTGCCACTGCCAGAGCCAGAGTCCTGCACACCCCTTATTGCTGGAAACTGGAATCCTAAGGCTCCTCTTCTTCTGCAGGCTGGCTCTGGCAGGTGGATGTGCCTGGTCTGTGGGCACCCTGGGGAAGCAGGGCTGTGGTGCTGTGCTGTCGTCACGGGAAGGAGCTGCTTCCTGCAGACCTTGCTGCTGCGTTCTGTTGCTGTCATCTTCACCCTGCTGTGCTCCAGCTTAGCATCCTGCACCCTCTCCTGAATCGCAGGCTCCTAAACCTTCCCCTGGAGGAGCACAGCTTTGTATCTGCTGACTCCAGATAAGCCTTCTTGCTCCTTTTGTGGGTTCCTTGTAGCCTGTTGATGTGCTGGTTGAAAACCACTGACTTGATGCAGTGCTTCAGGAGATTCCTTGATGTAGTTTCTCTGCTTGGCAAATTAAAACGGAGAACAGAGCAGGCAGTGAGATTTTGAATTGGATTTTTCCAGGAGCTGAGATGAAATCCATTTCTCTTGGACTGATGCAGCGTGGCTTGGTCACTCCAGGTATGCTGAAGTCCTGTTTTCTGCTTGTATATGGGAATTCACTCTGGCGTAGCTGAGTCCTTGAGCCAGTATTTTGGGGTGGGATTCTTCTTAAGTAGAAACTTAGGATGACGGCAACTTTATCCTGAATGGCCTGACTCTTCCCACGATAGGTTTGGACCAGCAGTCTTGGTCTGTGCCAAGTGGAGAAGGTTACCTGGAACATGGTGCTGCTTGGGCATGCAGCAGAGTGATCAGGGTAAAAGTCACTCATGGTATGAGCAGAAGCAGATAGCCCAGCTCTGCAGCCTGAGCTGACCCAGGAGTAAGCACCTGCTGCCATCTCAGTGTGTGATCCAACTGAAAGCAGAGGCAAACGTGGACAGAGGTTTGTAAGGACAGAAGTTGCTAAGCGTGTTGGTCCTGGTTTCGCACTAACAGCACAAAAGCTGCCTGAGAGTCCAGGAGGAAGTTTGGTGGCTGCTAAGAAGTTACTGCTTCGGGAAGCTTGGTGATGTAAATCTACTCTAAAGCGATGGCCGTGAGGACCAGCAGGAGTAACTGAAGTGTCTGGTGTCTTTCTGCCTGGACTTTGTGATCACAGCCGGCTGAGCTCATTTCGACGTACTTATGAAGGCAAACAGCTGTCCTGTGTACCATCTCTCCTCAGTGGGGAGGAATGACCTGTGTCAGCAGGGCTGAAGTCTTGTCTTCTTTCCCTGGGCCTTGCTGGGAGGAGCGGATGTGTGAACTTACCTCTAGCAGTGACTAGTGGCAGGCCTCTTAGGAGCAGGAACACGGGTGGCTCGGCGTTGTCGCTGCCCAGACCGGCTGTGGTGCACAGGTTGCTCCTGCAGGAAGGAGGCCTCGTGGCAGCCCGCCTTCCATTTGCTGTTGGCAAGCTTCAGAGCAGTCCCTTGAATCAGAAAGCCGTACGAGAAAAGCATTGAATGCATTTATAGATATCTTTTAAAGTGGCTGAAAGGCAACCTGCATCAGGTCGCTTGCTGCAGTGCTGGAGCAGGCTGTGGGTGTGGGATGGACCCATCCGGAGAGTGGAGTGGGGACTGCTTCAGTGCTGCCAGGATGCAGCTGTCTGTGGGAGCCGCTGCTGCTGGAGCAGTAGGGGCTGGCTGGGACAATAGTGGGAAACAAGTGGGAGATGTCCAGCTGAAACCAGTTTTAATTTATTTTTCCCTTATCTGTTGCAGTTGTTTGGGTTTTTCCTTGGCAGCTGTGGGCAGAACAATTTGTGCCAGAGGATTTTACAGAGCCCAAAGTTGGCGTGCTCTGAGTTGGTGCTGCGGGCAGAAGAGTCCTGCCTTCTTGTGCTGCTGCCAGGGAGCAGAAGTGCCCTTATACAGCCTGCATCCAGCAGGAACCTGTGCCAGGTGGAAAACAGCCTCTTGCTGGGTTCCTCTGCCAGATGTCGGTGCCCTGGTCTGGCTCTGCATGTGGCTTTAACTCCTGTGCCAGCACAGAGAGTACAGGGGTGGACGTGCTTCCTCTGGAGGGGGCACCAGCTTAGAAGGACTATGAAGCTGCCCTGTGTGGGTCTTCAGGTACATCTGCCTGGCAGGAAGAGTTGGTCCGGCAAATCCGACCAGGCATTGAGTTGCTGGCAGTGAGGATCCATGCTGCTTATACAGCTGCCTGCGATGTCGTGCTGCTCTCAGGCCCTGCTTGCGTGAGCTCCTGAAATCTCCAGAGGCCATTGAATAGGAGGAAAAGTGCACTGGGGTAGGAAGGAAGTGTGATGCATTGTACCACGTTGCGCCAGAGGCGAGGGCACTGCTTAGTGCATGCGCAGGGGTGTTATTGCTTTGGACCTAGTAGCTGAATCCTGGGCTGCACATAAGGGTAAGGGTATGCACACACCACAGCTGTTTGGGGAGTGGGCTGTTAGACCCCTGTCCACCAAATGAGACCAATTTTTTTCCTGTGAGCCAGGCAGGCAAAAAGAATGGGAAATGATGACAGATGAGGAGCAGGGGACAGAAGAGAAGTGTCCTTGAGGAGCAGCAGTATTTACGTAATGGCTAACCCAATATTAACGTAAATAAGGAGCTGTGATTTTTACCTTGGAGCATCTGCCTGGGGGGGCTGCA
The DNA here is from genome assembly GCF_019238085.1 of Lagopus leucura. Lineage (NCBI taxonomy): Eukaryota > Metazoa > Chordata > Aves > Galliformes > Phasianidae > Lagopus > Lagopus leucura. The sequence continues at coordinate 8,775,992 of NW_024962277.1, read as the reverse complement.
CTGACAGTATGTAGGCAGGTGGAGTGTGCCTCCTTGTTTTCCAAAGCATTTTTGACTGGATTATGGAAGCCTGCACACAGCAAGAGGAAGAGGGAGCCAGGGAAAGAAAGCCTGGAAAAGGTGTGCTTTTTTCATTGTTTGCTAGAGTGCTTCCTAGTTGGAAGAAACAGCTGGGGAGAGACTGTGGTTGTGCCTTTGACCACACAGCAGCCCTTCTGCAAGATCTGCTTTAATCAACCAGGTGAAACTTCAAGGACCTGTGTAACTGATCTCGCTAAACGCTGCCCATGAGTGCAGTGTAATGTGAAATAAGCACTGAGCATTGCCATAGGACCAGCTGCATTAAATGTGTGTTTAGTGAGCAAATCTGTTTTTCTGGTCCCTGTCACTTAAAATGACTGTGGCTGTGCTAAGAGTTTGTGGGACACGCTGTGCATCTTGTCCAAAGGCCCACATGGCTTTGTAATTGGTGCTGCCGTGATGTGAGGCCACGTTTGGGGAGCAGGATCTGTACAGTGGTGGAGCAGGACGTGGCCATGTGTTGGCTGTGGTGCTCAATAGCTGTTGGTGATGTGTGCCTGTAGGGAGATGGCTGTTACAGCAGCAGGATCCCCTTGTGTAGGGACACCTGGCAGGGCTGGGGGCTCCTCTGCTTCCTGACAGCCCCCTGCATTGTGGCTGCCTTCTGTCCCGCGCCAAGGCCTGAATATGTGGGTGCTGGATGATCCGTTTAGGCTGGAAATGCACTAACTTAACAGACCTTGGTGGGGAGCAGATCCACCCAGTGCCTCCCAGCCCTCTGGAACACAGACCCGTTGTGCTCACTGCCTTCCTGGGAGCTGCTGGTGGCTGCAGCACTGGATTTGGTAGCTAATGCTCTTTGGAATCAGTGTCATTTAAAAAGTATCCAGCCAAGAAAGAGCACAAGATGTAATTCCAACAGAGTTTTTTTTTAGAAGGGCGGTAGCTTCTATTAAAGGGAATCGGCGGCCATCCGCCCCATGTGTGCCCTGGGCTTCGTGGGTGTTATCCACACTCCAGCTCTGCAAATTCCTGCAGAACCAGTGCAAAGCTCAGAGTGAAACATTCCTTCCACGCACCTGCTGACGTTCACAGCACAGGTATTTTGGTAGTTAACCCATGAGGCTTTGGAGTGCAAAGCAGAGGTGCTGGGAGTGAGGGATGAGGCAGAGCCTATTTTTACTCTGTCACAAACAGGGCTCGGCTTGTTTACTTTATACTCCGGAGCCGCTCAGGCTGGGGTGTTTTTTAACATCTGCTGTTGCTGTTGGATTAAAAACTCAAACTCTGGATATCACAGGAAAACTCATCGCTCCTGTGAGGTGCGGAGGCTGCTGCAGCCCACCAGCGCCCACCCGGTGCTGCTTGGGGGTCTGCAAAGGCTGTGGGCTGCTGCTGGGGCTGGGCCCTGTGCCATCCTGCAGAGGGGTGGCTGGTTGGGCTCAATGGTCACCAGTGACGTGCAGAATGTGAAGGTCTGGGAGCGGGGAGCCCAGGCTGTGTGCTGCATGCTGTGCCCTCTCCTGCTGGTGCTTACCTGAGGCTGGTGGAGTTGTGCTTCACGTGTTGCGTTGCAAACTTTTAAGCTCTTTATCCTGGCTTATTGCTAAGAGCTATTAAAAGCATGGTGCGCTCACAGTGACGTGCGTGCTTTGCAGGGATGGGTCGCAGCCTCCTCACGTTGGAGGCTGGATGAGCATGTATGGTGAGTGGCCCCGAGGGCCCCTATCCACACAGGCTTGATCCTCCTCCTGCCCCTCAGCCCCTGGAAGCCATCAGCTCAGACTTCCAGACTGGGGTCTGCTGTGTGGCTTCAGGTTTGGTCCAGCCCCTGCAGTTTGCGTCACTGACCTGAGGCAACTGTACAAAGAACTGGCCAAAATATTGATTATTTAGCTCTTTTGCCAATAAATACCACTGATACTAATTTACAGTCGTACTGTTGTGCACGCTTAGGGCTGCAAAGTCGGTAATTATTAATCTGAGATCTTAGAAGTCACACTTCAGAGCTGCCGTGTCACCCTGCCCTCCCATGGCACTTGGTGTCAGGGTGCTCGTCCCTGCCTGCCTGCCTTCCCACAGCAAATCCTCCCCCACTGGTGGGAGGGTGAGTGCAGCACTGCAGCACTGAGCCTTCCACTGCTCCCCTTGCTCTTCCCAAACTCCCAAATAACAGGACTCGTTATTTCTTTGCTTGCTGGTTCCAGCTCTGCTATATGTATATCAAACCTGGTGCCTCTGTTTGACTTGTGCAGTTCCAGCCCCACCTTATCCTGTTGCTGCCTGGTGCTGATGACCATGCAGATCCCCTACAATTGCTTGGCGCACGCTGGGTGCCTTGTGTCCTTTCAGGCAAATCACCCCATGTCAGCCTTCATTCTTCTACCTGTGTCCCATTAAGCACAAGCAGTTTACGTGCACATCTTCCTCCCAGTGCAGCAAATTGCCATTTTCCACGCTGCGTTTGCATTCCAGCAGCAGCTGTGTGGCTGGCTCTACTGGCTCCTGCAGGTTCCCAGCGGTGCTCTGACAAAGCTCCTGCTCACAGCTGCCCTGGAGCATTTATGACCCGAGCTGTACTGGTGGGAAAGGAGACAGAGGGTCACCTGGCACTGATACTCCTGCTGAAATGAGCTGGTGCACCTTTGGTCTCCAAGCGTGGCTCCCAGGAGTTGGTGAGGTGTATCTAACACTTTAACTATGTGGTATGCCTTCTGTATCTGTCAGCCTCCTGGAGGTGAATTCAGTAACCTGGGGCTGTTTTCCCCCTTTTTGGTAACAGCCAGAGGAGAGCAGGAGTTCTTGCAGGGACAGTTGGCCTTTTGGTGTGGCTGATTCCTGTTTTTGAAAGTCAGATTCAAGTGTCAAGCAGGTAAAACAAGTGGGCTCCAAGTGCTTGGTCTGGTCTCCAAGGAAAACACTTTGTGCTTGGCCACAGACCCATCTGCTCTGTGTGCTTTGGATTAAGCAGGCCTGCATTTATTTGCGAATATTAATATTTGTGTACTGTAACACATCCACAAACATTTGTGCTCTGAAGGTTCAGCTGTGTTTTGTCAGCATCCCTGGTGCACGAGAGCCCATATCCCTGGCACGCTGGGCTGTGGGGTGATGCATTTTCCCTCTGTGCAAGGCTTGGCCAAGTCTTCAGGGGAGAGCAGACGTCAGATGGGCTTTGGCCCATGGCAGGGCAGGATTTGTGTTCTGGCCGGAGCACAGGCACAGCATCCAGAAATCACAGCTGGCTGTGTGCTGTGGGGCTTTGTCCCTGAGAGCAGTGCCTCGTAATAGAGTTACTTTGCACAGTTACTGGTGTATTTTCTTTCACTACCTGGCCAGTAAAAGGGAAAAAACGAGGTTAGGAAATAAGACCACCTCTTGTTTTGTGAGCAAAGCAGAGTTGATTTGTAGAGCTGAGGCCAGGTATGTTAAAATTCTGTCACAGCTGTATTTGTAGACAAGCTCCTGGAAAAAAAGGAAAAAATATCAAGGAAGCAAGAACCACAGAAACCTCTGAGGTAACACAGCATGGCTTTACGATAAATGAGGAGCAAATTGGGCTGGCAGGTGCAGGTCTAAAACGTGAGGCATTGCATTGAGGGTGCTCAATAAAATAAGTTTTGAAACAAAGTGACTTGGAATACTCGGTTATAGAGGACATACTTGTGGCTTAAAATATCCCTGGAAGAGCTGTGCTGCTGGACAGAGCAAGTTTCCCAACTTCTATTTTCAGCTTTTCCAGAGATTTCCATAATTCTTGTGGAAGGCTTTTCCCCTGTGTTCTGCCCCAGCCCTCCTGGGCATCCTGTGCTACCATGTATTTGCAGTTTGATTTCCCAGGTTTGCTGCGCTGACTTCAGCCTGGCTTTCCCCATACTTGTTTCCTCCAGAAGCAGGAAGGTGTCAGGTGTGTTTTTATCAACAGGAAGAGGCCAAAAGGCGAGGGGACAGTTACCATAACCACCTTATCACCAGCAACTTCCAGACCTGAAGGAGCCGAAATTGGTGTTTGTCACTCCTGCAGAGCAAACAGCCGTGCGAGGGCTGTGGCAAGTGGAGCCAGGGCTGTCTGCCTAAGGTCAGCGTGTATTTCACTTTGTGGGACAAAGGCTACTTAGACATCTGGATTGCACTGGGGATTTTAGGGCAAAAACCAATTACTAGTTTGCTGTGGATGAAGAATGGCTGCTCGTTGCGTGAGTGCGCTTCCACCAACTTAGTGCTGCGCTGAGCTCGTGCTCCAGTGCTTTGGGGTGGAAAGCTGCAGTGCAGAGCTTGTTTGGTGCCCTGGGAACGTGAGGCTGAGCAGACCTTTCCTGACCTTCGGGTGCACTGAGAAAACAGGCTCGTTTTATGGACAGTTAATTTATAGAAAGTTCCTGTTTAAATTTCCTGCAGGAGCCATAAAGCCAGAGGACAGCTGCTCCCGTCGCAAACCAAAGGCTGCTCCCACCTGGCCTGTGCAGAGCCAGCTGCAGGGAGCTTTGGGGCGCAGCCCTAAGGGCTGCTCTGCAGAGGAGCAGCCCTGCGTGTCCTTTGGAGGTGTCCTGGCTGCTGAGATGGCTCCTGGGGCCAAGTCAGGGATATCTATCAGCTTTTGTATTGCGTTCACTCTGGTTTTTGTATTGGTTCACTCTTGGTTCACTCTACTCAAGCGTGGCTTAAGGAGTGTGTGTAGGTGGCAATAACTAACGGTCCAAACCAAAACCTGTTTGGCATTTTTTTCCCCTTGCAGGCACGGGGATAGCTGCATTTATTTTCTGCTGCTTTCTCCCTTCTTCCCCAAAGACAGAAATAAGCAAAGCCTTGTAGACTTGCAGTTGTTTGTGCTGCTTTCAGTGTGAAGCAGGCAGGGTGCCGCAGCACACCCTGCACACAGCTCAGCTCCCTGCAGCAGCTGGGCTGCTCTGCTCTCAGCAGGAGCACACACTAATAATTCTGATCCTGATAGCTAATTCTGATCCAGTTTGATAGGGATCGGGATCTTACAGACACCGAGCTCTCAGGAGAGCCCTGTGATACTTGGTCTGTCCTGCTGCTCAGAGCTGCTTTCTGCAGGCAGGTAGGCTCACGTTCCACCTCCCTGCTTTGGATCCTTTTACCATTTCTTCTTCTCAGCCTCCTTGCCACATTAAAGCTAAGATGAGAAGGAAAGAAAAACTTCCAGCTCATACTCAGGGCTGAGAACCAGAACTGGGAGGTGCAGGAATCCATCCCATGAATACTTGGAAGGCAGTTTCTTGGCTCGGGGTGTGCTGGGGATTTGCACCCTGGCTGCCCCCCCATCCCTACCGCCTGTCCCTGCTCGTCAGCCCTCGCTGCTGGGCAGTCTGTGCCCTGCTCACAGGCTGGCCTTCCTCACGCTCCTCACGTCTTTCTCCCAGGCTGTGGCTCACCGGGGCAGAGAACGACTTTGGGGTGAGTGGCTGGAGGGTTGGAGAGGCTCTTGGAGCCCCTGCTTTAGTTGGCAGCTGGGCACTGAGTGGTGGTGGGATGTGGAAGCGATGGAAGGGAGCATCGAGCTCTGTGCAGCTCTCGCGTGGTGCGGGGGTTCTTCAGTGGACTCCTTGGGCAGGTTTCTCCACCTGATAGAGGAAAACTCTTTGGTATGTCAGGGCTTGAAACCTCTTAGTTTTGTTGAAGCCAGGGCCTGTTTCTCTTCCTTTAAATCTCTGCAGCAGTTGATAAGCAGCTGGTCCTTTCTCAGGGAGAAAACGCTGCAGAAAGAAATGCCAGGAATGCGAACAGCAGGTGGGGACTGGCAGATGTACATATCAATCACGACAGACTGACACAGGGGCTCATTCCACAGCAGAGCCTCTGTTTGCCTCTGGCTGGCTTTGTGCAAACCACTCTGAGCCCCTCCGGCCTCCGCTGGGGGTTTATAGTGGGGCAGCTCTTGGGCTGTGCTGGGGAGCCCTGTGCTGTCCTGGGAGCGGGACCCTTGCTCCAGGGATGGGGGCAGAGCCTTTGGAGCACGCTGCTGGGACTCGGCGGCGTTCCTAATAACTAACGTGCTGCACCTCGGGATTGGGCGGCCAGGGATCTTGCTGCCACGTTGCTGAAGAGGCGGGCGGGCTCAGTGAGTTCATTGAATTTGCTGCACTGTTGCATTTTAAACCATGACTTCATCCCTCTGAGGAGTCTGAAGTCATTTCCGTGGACAAAACCCCTGCCTGGAGACGGTGGTTCTGTGAGGTCACCTGTACTGAGCGGTGCGGGGCCGCGCAGCCGCAGGGTGCAGGAGTGCATGGCATGGGGCTGAGCGGGACTGTGAGCCGTGGTGGCACTTCCTGAGCTCGCTCCTTGCACCCACTGCTGCTTTCTGAGTGCCCTGCACTTGGTGGGGAGGCGTCTCACAGGGGCAGAGCAGCTGGGCTATGTGAAATAATGGAGTGAGTGGTGAGAAGCCTTGAGAGAAACCTATCTGGTAATCTGTGAGCGGCGTTCCTGTGTGTGATGGCAGTGCGTGTTGCAAGCGGAGCAAAGCTGCTGTCACAAATGACGTTTTGGGTGCTTTTCCCAGGCTCTGAGCTTTCGTTCTGGCTGACGTGCTCGCGTTGGGATATGTGATCTGAGTGCTTTGGGTCCGCTTCGCTTTGTCTGCACAATGATTCCTGGAAAACCCAGAATAAAAGTCGTGCTGGTGGGGCTGTGGTCAGACCTCCCCTGTTGTGATTGATCCCCAGGGCGTTCTGCTGGGCTCGGCCCGAGCAGCTGCTGGCTGTGGGGCTTCAGGTCAGCCAGCTCCGGATCCCAGGGATTTGGCTGTCCCCGAAAGCCAGCAGTTCCGTGGGGTTTGCAGGGATGGTGCTGATTTACACAGCTGATATGTTTAACAAGTGAAGGCACAAATGCCCCAAGTCCTCTCATCAGCTTTTCTTTGGATCATCGCTTGTTTTAGTGAAAGAGCAGTGTAAGAAAAGGCTACCGTTCCCAAGTGAGAAAGGCAGCGAGAGCAAGAAGGTGGTCAGTGCTGGGGCACAGAGCAAAAACACTGGAAATGCAACTTTTTCCAGCTTTAAAAACCCATTTTCTTAGCTCCCCATCAAAGGACGTGCTCAAACTAGTCCTTGTTGAAGCTGCAATAGGTAGCCGTGGCCAAACTCTTGCTGGAGAGGTTGTGTCTGGTGCTGGTTCACTCTTGAGCTGGCCCTGGAGTTTCCCATGCTGTGGGTCTGCCTCGCACTTGTTTTTAAGCTTTCAGCAAAAAACAGTTCAGACATTTTCAGGAGTTAAAGGCAGAAGTGCCCAAAGTTTTAAGTATTCAAGAGAACAACAAAGCTTAACTGTTGTGCACAGAGCTGCCTGCTGTTGTCAGTGTCCAAGGGCTGTGCTCCAGGCACAAATGCCCTGATCTTATCACCTGGCAGGCACCAGAATGGCTTTGCAGACCTGCCACTCAGATGCTATCTAGGAAGGGCCGGGTTGGATGGGCTGTGGCAGGGCGGGGACACCTGGGGACACGGGGGGGACAGCCCTGTCCCCTCACTGCTGTCTTGTGTACGACCACAGCCAGGTGAGGAGCTCCTGTGTCTTGTGGAGAGAGAAGCCCAGAGAAGGTGCAGGACGAGGAGCACGCTGTGCTTGCTGTGACCAGTTCACGGGCAGCCCAAGCTCAGGTATTCTCACTTTTAATCCATTATTTGCAGCTTGTTCTACCCACAGCAGCATCCTGCCTTGCAGGCGGTGCGGGGCTCAGCCTGCAGTCATAGCAGCTCATCTTGTGGTTGTCATGAGGCAGCGAGGAGCAGCCTGGCTTCTGCTGCCCTTCTGGCTTCTGCTGCTGTTTCTGACAGTCGCTTTGTGCATGAGATGATTTGGTTCATCTGGTGGTTTTACGTGCACTTTGTTGCAGTGAGGTTGGGGAGGCCTTTGCCTTGAACTCGAATTATGTCCCCAAACTGCACCTTTCTTGTTCTTTACAGCACACCTCTCTCTGGCTGCGTGCTGTTTTAGTTTTCTGCTCTGCTGTGCAGGTTCCTGTTAAGCAGGGAAGTGCCTGGAGACTGCAGCTGCTAAGCCAGGGTTTCTCTTCTCTGTTTCTAAAATTTGAGCTGCACATTTTTCCTTAGAGCTTTTTACTGAACCCAGAGAGGCACCAGGCCTGGATTCTTCTTAGCAGGTGGGCTGTTGGGAAAGCTGGAAGTTAATCCTGGCTGCCCTGTAGCCATTCGTGTTTTGGTAATGAAGTCTACCCCCTCCAGGTGAAGGCATGAAGCTGTGGCCAGGCTCTGTACCTTGGTCCTGCTGTAGGAGCAGTAAGATAAAACTGCAGCTGTGGCACCGTGTGATCCTGCAGGGCTGCCAGGTCTCCTGGGACCCTGCAGCTCTTCCCCAAACCTGTAGCCCATTAGCAATAGCCAGCCAAGGAAGTGCCATATAACCACTGAAGTAAGATAGCGTAAGCAAATAGAAGCTTTGGTGCAGGTAATTGGGTACCTAATTGCTGTGTTTGCCACCTGGGGACTGGAATTGCTCTCTGCTCTGGAAGCTGAATGGGCCATACTGTGATAAGCACTTTAATTGTTTCCCTGCATCTGCTGCAGCATTATAAAACCAAGGCAAGCTGCACACACCTTCAGAGCTTAACAGCCTCACTGCAACTCTGAGCCTGCTTTTTCCTGTGGAGCTTGAGCATCCCTCTTCATGCAGCCCTTCTGTTCTCCACACCCTTTATCTTTGCCTATGCTGTGTGATAGCAGTGAGCCATTGAGTTTTTCTGGAAAGCTGTTCAGATCTGTGCAGTTATTAGCTGTAAGGAGGTGAGTGTGCACACAGAAAGGAGGGTCTCCTGTGGGTGGGATGCCCTCTCCAGCCAATTGTTGGGGTCTGGGCATTATTTTCATAGGGAAGAGTAGATGGGTGCTGAGCAGAAATCACACTTAGTTTGACTTGAGGGGTGGCATTTGGAAGGAAAGGTGTGGGGTGTTGAAGGCTCTGAGTGCTTGAGGCTGTGAAATGGGTTTGTCCTCCTTCCTTTGGGGCACTGCTGGGTGCCTGTGCCCGGTAGAGGCAGCCCTGCTGCAGGAACTGAGAGCAGGGCACGGGGGCACTGCTTTGGGGGGGAGGCAGGGAGATGGTGCTTGGGGGGGACAGGCGCGAGCTGGTACAGAACCTGGCTAAGCACTGGTGTAATTTTCCTTGTTGCCTCAGAATGGCATTCAGCCCTGTTTTCCCGGGGCAAGCACTGGTGCTTTAATGACTTTGCCCCCATTCCTGGGATTCCTGCAGCCTGAGCAGGTGTGTTACCTGTGCTTCGCTTCTTTGCTTTGCCCTGGGAGAGACATCGGCCCAGGATCTGGCCCATCTTCTTACTCCAATTTCTCCTCCATAGTTTCACTCCACCTTTACTCCACCTAGGTGTGAAGAGGGAGTTTCTTGCTCCTGAGGTTTGGGCACTGGCAGCAGCAGGAGGTGTTAGTGCTGGACTTGCAGCTAAGAACAGATGCCCAAATCCCACCTCCACTCCTTACAGTGGAGTTTGTGGCCTTGGAATCATTGGGTTTGGCATTCTGCTCTGTGATGCCAGAGCAGGGTGTGGAGGAAGGCTGAGCTGTCTGTGTGCTTCAGGGCCGCCCCCCGGGCCCAGGGTGACCTGGCAGCAGGGCTGTAGCTGCAAAAAACCCCACACAGAACCAGGTGGGTTGGTTTTGAATTGGCTTGTGCCACAGCAGCAGGGAAGCAAATGGACACCCTGAGCCAGGTCCTGCTTTACCGTGGCTTTCAGACTGCTGGCATGGCTGGGGGTTGTGGTGAGGAGTTGGGAGTCCTAGCCAGGCAGTCAAAGCCTTCACCCTCTGCTCTCCAGCAAGAGAATACCTATAAACATGTGCTCTGTGCAAAGAGCTTGTTGGTCTGATGGAGTTTGGTGACTCCTGAGGATCTTTAGGATCTTTAATTCCTCTTTCAGAAGCTTTCTTGGTCTGAGCTCTGCTTCATTTCATAGCTTTCCCATTTTATGCTGGATGGTTAGAGCTGCAGTGTGCTGCCAAAAAGCATTTACAATGGTTTTCCTGAGAAACACTGAAAGTTGCAAGTCCAGGGCTGAGGCCCTGGCTGCTCTATGCAGATTGCTCAGTGGTAAATGTGTTCAGAGGAAGAGCTGTGGCAGTTCCACTCACTGAGCAATAAGTCAAGGCAGAGCAGCTCCATCGAGCTGTATCTTCATGCTTTGGCTTGGGGCTGCAGGGCAGGGTGCAGGAACTGATGGAACAGCGAGATGCTTCCAAACAATGTGCTAGCCCTTAGCTACGCAGCCACTAAGGACATAAATGATGCTGCCTATGTAACTGGAGTGCTGGAAACTGGCTTGTCTCGCTCCCTTGTCTGTCTCCCATCAGCTCTTGTGCCTCATGTCCCATTGGTAGCAGCAGTCAGGCTCCTGGTATGGGGGAAGGCCTTGAACCCATCCCTCCAGTCCTGCCTGGTGCCCCGAGCTCAGCTGATGGGAAATTGTTGCTTAAAGAACGCTTCCAAAGACCCTCTTGAAATACTTCACTATCTGAGGAATTCTGTGGAATACTCAGAAGGTGATGATAAACCATTGGAATGTGGCTGCCTATCCATAAAACCATCCAGCGAAACAACGTTCAGATGAATGCAAAACCTCATTCAATCTCCCCTTTTTGCTGTGGTTTGGTGCCTGCAGGCCTGGGGTTGTTTGCTCCTCACGCTGGGATACACAGTGTGCTGCCAGGTGCCCCTTGGTGCCACCAGCACAGCCGAGGTTTGCCCGTGTGCTGGTGTCCTAGGAGAGCCCAAGTGCAGTGCTCGATGCACAGCGCGGTTCTGGTGATCAGAATCAGAAAATGCTTTGCTGCGTGACTGTGCATGCAAGGATCTCAGCATCCAAGCACCTCAGGAGCCGTCAGAGCTGCAGCCTCCTTTTTCACGTGGTTTGCAAGCACGGTTCTGAAGGAAGACTTGGGGGTCTGCCCTGCCATCAGGCTTTCCCCCACCTCACTGACAGCTTCAGCTTGCTAATTTGACAGATGAGGCTTTGTGCCTTTTGTTTTTTATCAAGCACAAAACAGGTGGCTGGGATGACGGGCAAGTTTCCTTGGCTAAATGGGCGCTCCCAGGCTGACCTCTGCTCCTGTGTGACTTCCAACGTGGGGTGTGATCAGGAGGCTGAGCTGGGAGAAGCTGCAGCAACATTTCCTGCCTTGCTGGACACGAGAATGTATCCCTCAGGGTTCATCTCCTTTTTGTGTGGGATCCTCAGTACTTACAGGACTGTTTGGTGGAAGAGGTATCTGAGATGAGGATATTCATTGCTTCTCTTCCGTGTGGGCTCTCTGAAGCCTCGTGAGGGGGTTTGTTCAGCCTTTAATTCAATTAAGAAGTCAAGCAAGAGTTGCAAATCTGGTTGGTCTCGTTTGTTTCAATGTTCATAGCTGCATCCGAAGCGAACATCTGCACAGCAGAGTGGGGCAGCATCGGGAGGAAGGATTTCTATGGTTTCAGCTGAGATTGCATGTGCTGCTGGGGGCTGGGGAAGGATTTTTGTCCCATGCAGAGCAAGAGATGGAGGGAAGGACTCCAGCCCATCAGTGGCAGGACAGTGGTGGGCAGTTTGCAGACACTTGTGATCCGCATTGCAGTGACTTCTATCTAAGGTCATCAGCTGGTGCAAATTGGACTCGGGCAACTGGTGGATGGTGAGTGGATGGAAAGACAGGAAGGGTGGTTCCTGCTGGAACACCCTTTGGTAACGCTGCTGCCTTCATCTCAGCATTATCTGGCTGAATTTGCCTCTTCATCTCAGCATTATCTTGCTGGATTTGCCTCTAGCTATGGAATGCTGTCTTCACAAAAGAGAAATCGGGAGGAAAAATACCTATTTTTGTCTTGGTGCCCTGAGTTCTGTTTCTTCATGGAATCTTGGAATCTGAAAAAGCATTCGTATGCATGTATGCACGTATGCCTGTTGTATTTGTCTTCAAAATATGCATTTCTATAGCTTTGGTAGTAAAGAGCTCTTAAAACCAAAGAAGTTGAGGCTGACTTAATTGTTTAATTTCCTGTGACTTTCAGTAAAAGCTTTAGCTTAGGTTCTGTTAAACATAGAATAAGAGGACGTTTATGCTCTGTAGCTCTGTTTCAAGCAGAATCAGGAGTTGTGTTCCTGAGGGGCTGGCTGTGGCAAATAAGTGAAGTCAAAGCCAGGTTAAGCTGAATGCCCTTAAGAACAAGCAGACCTTTGCTCTGCCCCGCTGCAGCTGTATATTTAGCCTGTGTGCCCTTTCCAATTACAGCCAGGAGAAGACACCCGAGGAGGAATGTAAGTCATACCCGCCCTGAGTGCTGCCCTGGGATCCATCACAAAGTGCTTCTCGAGCCAGAAGCAGTGCCTTGGTAACTTCTCTCCATAAAACTGACCCCTCCCTCCCTGCCTCCCTCCTTCTTGGGGTTTAACATTTACCACGTCCACAGCCTCGTCCTGCACACGGCTGAGCTTGGTGCGTGCCTTGCTCCTGGTGCATCCTGCGCCCAGCCCCTGGTGCCTCTGTACCTGCTGTGCTCTGCCTGCTTCTCACCAGGGCACTGCAGTTGTTTCTCATGCAGGGTCCGTCCTGTCTCCAGATAATCCCTTCTGGTGCTTCTTTGGAGGCCTGATGTGAGGACAGCACCATGAAGCAGTCTTCAGTTGTTATTTGGAGTCCCCTCTATGGATTTATCCTAATTTGCCTGTGTGCTGCCAGGACCGTGGCAGTTCTGGCTGCGATGTTCCTAATTACAGGGAAAAAATGGTCTCTGAGGCATCCTAAATATTTGGGCCGATAATATCAGTTTCCTTTTAACTGAGCGCACTTGAAGATACGATCTAGGTTGTCTGTTTGGGAATAGCAAAGTGGGAGTAAGGGATTGATTGTGGTTGCTGAAGCTCTCATCAAAGAGAGAAGTCCCACACAGCCAAAATCACTGCTGTGGTCACTTGTGCGGGTCTGGAGCAGCGATGGGTGGCGTGGATTCTGCTGAGCTCCAGGGCATCACAGTGGCACACGCTGAGCATGGCTTTTGAGGGACCTGCAAGCAGGATCTCACAGCTGGGAGGCATCCACCTGGTCTTCTAGCAGAGTCAGGTCTGTGTGCAAGCACCTGGTTCCTTCTTGGTGGTACAGAGCTCCAGCTTGCAAAGAGAAGGTAATGACAAGTAGCAGGAAAGCTTCCCCTGAGCTATGAGTAGGTTAAATATCTCAGTGCTTACTCTAGCAGAATAAAAACCGCTTTGAGGTGTCGATTGCTGTGACCACTTCCCCTGCACGCATGACCTGGGGCAGTGAGTGACAGTTTGCAGTTCCCATCTGCAGCAGTGCTGCTCCTCTCCCTGCCCAGCGCATACCTCAGCACAGCCGAGTTTTGTTGTTTTTTCCCCTAAGTTGTTGCTCAGTGTCAGGGTTTCCTGTTGCTGACAACAGCTGTGCTGGAGATGAGTGGAACCTGCTACTTCACATTCGGTCTATGGTTACAGGCGTGCAGGACATGAATGCATTCAGCATTAAACCACCACTGCAGGGGTGAGCTTGTCTTTCAGAGAGGCATCCCGTCCTGTGCACGTCCTCACTGCACGTGTCTGCTCGGGGTGGGGGCATGGCTTCGTGGAGGGAGAACATCCGTCCCCAGCTTTGCCCGTTTGCTCATGCCAGCTGCGTGACAAATGTCCCTGAGCAACTGTCCTCCTGCATGTCCCTCCCATAACTCAGCCAGGCATGCGGAGGCTGGAGCTGGTGAGTGCCTGGGTCACTGCTGTGCTGGAAGGGTGGAGGGTGAGAGAAACCCCCACCTGCCCAGCCCCCCCCAGCTCCCAGCAGCAGTAGGCAGTGGGGCATGTGCAGCACTGTGCCCCTGCCCGCACCCAGCCGTCCCACCGCATTGCATCATTCCTCCTGCTTGCTGCCTCGACACGCAGCCACTGATGGGACTTGCCCAGAGATTCTCCTGTGGGAACATGCACGAGAGCTGTGCACGTACAATAGATGTGCTTTGGGAAGTTGCACCAGCCCGTTGCATTCTGCTCCCTCTTCCTTAGGGAGAGACCATTTGTTTGTCTTTATGGAGACAGTGGTAAATAAGCAGCTCAGGTAGGTGGGATTCCTCCTTGCTCTCCTTAATTCCTTATCTGGAGCAGGGCATGGGAAGGCAGCTACTCAGGCTTTCAGCGTGCAAGATTCAGAGGCATTAACATGCTGGCAGTGATTAATTACCACAGCCCACTGATGTGACTGTACTTGAGCAATTGGATTAGGTGCAGCTGCGCTGGGGCTCACATCAGCAGGTTCTTGTTGGAGCTGTGATGTAGCTGGCCACACAGAAGTTATTCCTAGGGCAGCTGCACTCCTGGTCCTGCAGTGGGCAGTCAGCAAGGTCCTGTGGCCGGCAGGAGCTGTGTTGCCCAGGTCTCACTTTCAGCCCTGTCTTCTGGCCACTCTGTTCTGCCTTCGTGCATATGAAGCAGTGCATATCCTTAGCACATCAGCAGGCCTTGTGGTTGCACGGAGGAGTCAGCTCCAGAATTGTGTTGGCAAGTCAGCATCATATCAGCATCACCCAGCAGGCCCGGCTGCGTGCTCCAAGATGGGGATTTGGCATCAGCAATCAGACATCAACATTGGCATGTGCGCTGAGCACCAAGGCCAAAGCAGATGTTGATCCCAGCTTTGATGTTTAATCCAGCGTTTTGGAGGTTCAAAGTGGAGACCCAAAAGAGCTCTTACAGAAGCAGGAGGATAAAGAGAAACTCGGTATTTTCATAAGATCAGACAGAGCAAAACATCCTGAAATTCAGGACTAACCTGAACCTTTGTGGTGGTTCTGCCAAACGCAGCAGCGCAGATCCTGCCGGAGGAGGGAATGCTGCTGTGCGGAGAAACTGGGGTGGCCTGGCCTGATAACCTGAAAGCAAGAGGATGAGCCCTGCAGCATGGTGATGCCTGCAGAGCAGAGAGCAGCGGTGCAGAATTCTGTTTGATTTTTGGCTCTGTTCTGAGCTTGCATGAAATGGCAGAATCATGGAATGGCTTAGTTTGGAGGGGGCCTTAAAGATGTCTGGTTCCAACTCACTGAAGCAGGCAGGGATGCCAACCACCAGCTCAACTGCCCAGGATCCCACCCAGCCTGCCTTGAGCGCATCCAGAGATGGGGCAGCCTGTCCCAGCACCTGGCTGGACAGCAGGCTGTTGGCCTTTCTGATCCTCTCTGGCTCCGTGCTAGTCACAGCTAGTCACAGCTCATGGGAGGTGATCCTGAACGCTCTTATCTGCTACCTGTGACTGAGCAGTCTCAAAACAAGTGAGTCTGCGCTTTGCCCGTCACCGCATGTGAAATAGTTTGGCTGTAGCTCTTGAACTCCCCCAGAGGCGTTGTGCAGGTGCCCGTGCTTTTTCCACCCTCCCACGTTGGTTCTGTGTGTCTGCACTTGTATCCAGACTCACAGCTCTGTGCTGTGCACAGGTGAGGATCTCTCATGAAGAGACCATAGCTGGGGGCCTTGCTCTGCTTCTGGGAGCTGCCCTGCCTTTGGTCCCAGCACAGTGTGAGAGCCTGGCACCTCTTCAGCTTATTGTTTGGTAAGGAGCTGTATTAAAGAGATTTCTTGGTGGTGTAATGCTGTTCTTGCTTCTCCTGGCTTTTCTTTTGACAATGGCTACAGAATTCTTCCTGTACCTCCATTGTGCTCTGCTTCTGGGTACAGAGACTGTTCTGTGTTTTTCCTAAATGGAATTTGGAATTGGTGTGACCTGCAATTGTCAGACTAGATCTGCACAGCCTGAGTTGCTTGGCTGAGGGGCACGGGCAGTGCCTGCTGCCTGCTCCGGTGATTCTTTCTGCAGTGGGTGATGACTTCATCTTCCTCTCCTGCTGGCCACAGATATCAGGGACTGGCTCCTTTCTGCCCAGGCATTGCTATCCATCCCACAGGAATGCCCTGGGGCAAATCACAGAGTTGGTTTCACAACACAGAACCACACCATGGCAGTGTGTGGTTCCTGCAGCCTTGACAAATGGGGGGCATTGCTGCTGTGGGGACACGGTGCCCACCTCTGCAGGTGTGGCTGTAGCTCTGCATGGCTGCTGCTGGCTGGCTGGCTGTATGTCCTGCTGTCTGCACGTCCATCCCACGCAGGTGTGGAGGCTCAGCTGTGAGCAGCAGCCGTGTTTCTGTGCTGATACCATCTCAGCTCCACAGCAGCCACATTCCTCAGCTGCCGCCTTCCTCCCCTGGCTGCAGCCTCTGATCTGCCCACGCTTGCAGCACGGCTGCTCTCTAGTCCCTCTGCAGCAGGACCTTCCAGCGATGGGGGTGCAGGCAAAGAAGCTCATGGACAAGGTGCTATGGGTGCAGGCTCTATGGAGGCTGAGAGCCTCTTTCTACCTTCTTATAGCTCTGTGCAGAGTGACAGTGCCCTGGTTTCCCACTGTGGCAGTCAGTGGCCTCACCAGAGGCTCCTTCAGAGCCTTGTTCTGTCTCCAGAACTCATTCAGAACGAGATGTGCAGAGCACGTTGGGAGTTCTCTTCTTGTTGAGGTGACTTCAAGCTCATCCAAATTCACCACGTCCAAAATTCATCCACATTCCTGTGCCATTTGATGTGTGTTGGATTCTCATCTCCTGACAAGGCAGGGAGCTGGTAGGAGCTGGAGCCTGCAAGAAGTGAGGCTTGCTTTTACTGTTCCATTTCTGGTGGTGACAGTGTCTGGAGAGGCAGCTCAGGTGTTTGACTCTGGGTAAAGACCACAGTGTTGCCTTTGGGAAGAGCCTGGATTTGGTTTCTCTGTTACTCAGCCCGATGTGCTCCTGCCCTGGGCTCTCCTGTGGCCCAGCATCTCACACTGACCCCCTCCCACCTGATTCCCAGGGCTTTCCAGCACTGTTTTCTACCTCTGCTGTTTCTCCTGCCTTTCACTTGAGGGCTTTTTGAGACTGGCAGTGCTCAGATCAGGTATTTGCCTGACAAATGCTGCACCAGAGGTTACTGTGTTCGACTTGCAATCCCACTGCCCACTCTGTGCAGCCGCGTGGCCTCCGGGCAAAGCATGCTGCAGCAATGGGTGGCGGGCTGCAGGGTTTGGGGATGGATTAGGTTTCATCTTGACAAGCAAACAGCTTCAGGGGCGAGGAACGCTAAAGCATCCTCAGCCCAAGGACTCAGTGTCCAGAATAGCACAAGCTCTGCGTCAGCCTCAGGGCGCCCACAGCGAGCTCCAGCTTTGTTCGTTTGCTGGGTGGATGCAGAACCCGCCCTGTGATGGCTTTGCACAGGGCAGCTCCCAGCCCTGCTCGCACGCTCTGCACTCAGGGCAGCAGGAGGTGTGTGAGGGCAGCCAGGCGTACACCCCCATGTGGGAGCTGTACTGGGGGCTGTGGCTGGTGGTCGTGAGGCAGGCAGGGTTTGCTCTGGGAATTCGGAGCTGCTGCTCTCAGCCTGGGAAATGAAGGGTTGGTTAAAGGTGCCTGAGCACCTGGGTCCACGGCAGTCCAGTTCCAAGTGTGCTCTGTGGCCTCACATGCCTAGCTTGCTCGGGTCTGATCCTAGATTGCATGTTGCTGGCCCCAGAGTCAGGCATGAATACTGGCTAATCCCAAAGGCTGGAATAGAGTTTTGAGAAGCCAGGCTATGGGGTGGAGGAGAGGAAGCATCTGTAAGCATCTGTCATGCATCGAGTATCAAAGGTTTCTAGGGGCCTTCATGCTGAGTAATCAGCATTTAAATTTGCTGCTGCCCCAGCCTGAGCTTGCCTCCAAAGCCTCCAAAGACCCCTCTGCACTGTGCTCTGCCACCAGCTGTGTCTGCCCGGAGCCTGGGGCCAGTGGGTGCTCCAGGAGCAGCATAACTGTGTGCACGGAAAGCAGGAGGGTCTGATTACTCTAGAGATGCTGTACATCAGGGAAAGAGCTGGGAAGTGTTAACTCTTAGGGTTTAATCCAAAAGCGAATTAAAACAAACGGGGTGGAAGGTAGGAAGCCCGGCGTCCATCACAAGGAGGTCTGTGCGTGCTGGCTGGCTGGCTGGGGATTGCAATTAGTTTGCTGATGGGTTTCCTTTCCTCACCCAGGTTGCCAGGACCCTTAGGATGAGGCTGCTGTGAGGAGTGGCAGATCCGCTGCCTGCACTGCCGTGCCTGCACACCCCACCCCGCGTCCCTCCTCCGGCTGGAGCGCCGTCTGAGAGCCACTGGGCAGAATGACTGTTGGATGTGTCCTGCAGCCCCCATTCCTGGGGAGGACTTTGCTCCCAGTGCTGCTGCTTGCAGCCTCAGCTCACTGCCACTGGCCCAGCGAGCCGGCAGAAGTGCTGAAGGACTGGGAAAACCAGCTGGAGGCCTCCATGCACTCCGTGCTCTCAGACCTCCGAGAGACTGTGCCGGCTGTGGTGGGGATACCAGACAGCTCCGCCGTGGTGGGCCGCTTCTTCAGAGTCTCCATCCCCACAGATTTAATTGCTTCCAATGGAGAAGTAGTCCAGGTGAGAAATGGCATTCCTTGGGGATCATTTTCAGCTGTTGGTGGGGTTACCATGAGAGTGCAGTGAGTTGCTGCAGAGCTCCCTTGAGGCTTTGTAGGGCTGCAGAAGAAGGATGGAGATCTTTCTCACCTCGTTGCAAAGTTTCTTTCCTCTACGGTAAGGCAGTCTTTGGGCCGGTTGCTCAGGTTTGTTGGCTGCATTTAAGCTGTTAAAGCACACAGCCCCTGGGACGACAGGCGTGTTCCTGGGGAGATGCTGCCTCGGGATTGGGGCAGCTGTGGATTGCCTGAGTCTGCCGCCGTGACACTCGGGGAGCTGCTTCACTATGGAAACAAAATATTGTCAGACAAACAGGCTGTGTTCTGGGAGCAGGGCTCTGTTCTGAGTTTGACGTAGTCTTTCCTGACCTTGTCCCTAAGTCCTCTTGGGAAGATGAGAACCTTTCTTTTTGTCTGACCTACTGGCACTGCAGACACCCAAAAGCCAAGCTTTGTAAGCGGTCCTGGGGGCAAGGAAGTGTTGAGACAGCCTGGAGGAGGACAGACGTGCTGCCAAACAGATGCTTGTTCAGCTCTTGTCCTTTTCTGGAAGGGTGCTGAGAAGTTGTCTCAGCATCTGCTGGGGATGGAGAGCTCAGGAAAATTCTGTTTTTGAAAGAAAGCACACTTCCAATCTTAGGGGTTGGTTTTTTTTTTTTTTTCAGAAAGTAGAATTGAAACATACTTTTAAAAATCCATTTTTGGAAAATGTTGTAACAGGCCAACCTTCGAGTGCCTTTCAGAAGATCAGAGGGAGATAGAGCAACTCAGGAGGCAGCCTGACGTCTCAGCCTCTCCTTGCAGGCAGGTTTGTTTTAGCTGTGCACGCTGTTGAGCAATTACATCAGTCTGGATTCACGATCTCACTGTCTCCAGCTGTGGGATTGCAGCATCCTGATGGCAGGTAGAGAATCTGAAGAATGCATCTGTTATTGACGGGCTGTCTGTCAGATGGGGGATAGAGACGCGCGGTGGGTGAGCCCTGGGGCTACCTGGAGGTGGGGTGGGCTGGTTTCAGAGCAAGGCTTGTGATGATTGATTAACCTGGTGGAGGGTGGTGGCGGCTGCCCTACTTGAACCACTGCCAGGTGGGGGTTCGTTAGCACAGGACACTTATGTGAGGGTACCAGGCTTCAGCTTTGGAGGGAGCAGACTCTTCAGTGTGGATCTTTGTGAGCAGGAGAGTTGTTCAGGGCTGCTGTGCCCATGAGCTCTGCCTGGTTCATGGCTTGGTGTGTGATGGGCGCTGCTGCACATCTCACATCTCCTTCTGTGAATTCACTGGAGGAAACTGTGAAGATCTTGAGTTACAGAAATGATCGCTTTGTTTTTGAGTTTTGTTGCAGGCTGGCTTGTTTTGATGTTGTCTAATGGCTACTTTGACAGCAAGAAGGCATTCTCAGTGCTTGTTCAACACCACAGCTTCTCTTCCTGGCACAGCAGTCTTTGATAGCTGTAGGGTGGCTCTGTGGTACGTTATTTCAGCCCCATCTAGCAGCTCTGAGCAATACTTCTGCCACTGGTATCGAGGAGTCTTTGCTGATAGCAACAGATGCTTGGAGAGCAGCAAAGGGAGCGTGCTGGAGTGGGACTGGAGGAGCAGTTGCTGGTTGGGATGTAGCTCAGCAAAGGCTGGGAGCAATTTCCACACTCATACGTGGGTTAGCCTGAATGCACGTTGCATCTGTTCACCTTGAAATTGATTTTAAAAGTGAGGCAGGCTCTGTGGCAGTGCTCCTGGCCTCACTTAGCAGGCATCTGGAAGGGCTCTCCCTTGCACCGAGAGCTGTGTTGGCTGCTGAGCGAGGCCAGCCTTCCCAATGGGGATTTGATTCCTGGCGTACATAGGCAATCCTGGAGTGCTGGGGTGCTTTCAGGGCAAGCTGCTCTGCTCTTTTTCTCAGGCTGCCTGAGCCAGAGCAGTGATAACATGGTGCATTCAGGGTTTTTCACACAGAGGGTGGTGAGGCACTGGCACAGGTTGCCCAAGGAGGCTGTGGGTGCCCCATCCCTGCAGGCATTCAAGGCCAGGCTGGATGTGGCTCTGGGCAGCCTGGGCTGCTGGTTGGCGACCTGCACACAGCAGGGGGGGTTGAAAGTGGATGATCTCTGAGGTTCTTTTCAACCCAGGCCATTCTAGGATTGCATGATCTGGATGATGCTAAATGGGGTACTTGACCCCTAATGAGAGAGAGTAGGGACACCCTTTTGAGGTGTAGCAGTGAATCAGTGCTTACAAGGAGATGTACTTGCCTACGTTCAGTGCCCTTAAATTTCTAGGAAGCTGGATATCATCTCATTTAAAAAAAAAAAGAACAATTGATACATGACATCCCCAAACCTCAGGAGCCTGAGAGTGGTGTGGCTGCTCCATGTCTAGGCAGTTCCCACTGATCATTTGTAGGCTCCGTCCTCACTATGGTGGGGAGCCCCTTGAAGCTGCCTCCCGGCTCCTCTCCCTGCTCGTTAGCAGATTCCAGCCGCCTGTAGACAAAGTAGTTTTCTCTGCATACTTTGTTGTGGGCTGGAAACAACGGGCAGCATTGGCAGCGCTGCGGAGGAGTGCCTGGCAGGCGCCTGCCCAGCTGCGTGGGCTCACTGCACAGTCAGGTAGTGCTGCTGCCAGCAGGCACCAGTGCTTCCCTGCTACCCCCTGCCAGCTTCGGAGCAGGTGAGGTGCTATGGCTGAGCACAAAAGCAAGTTTATTCCAGTGAGCTGGGGCAGCTCATCAGAACTGAGGTGGATGTGCAGAGAAAGGAGCAAAGCCTGACCTGTTGCATCTCTGCAGCCAGCAGGGCAGCGTGCTCAGCTGCGTCCTGTTGCTGAGAAACTCATCGCACCCAGGATGAAAACAGTTGGATTTCCTGCTCTTATTGCTTCCATTTGAAGGCTGTTCCAGAATTGGGCTGCTCTGATTAAAAATGCGACTGCTAGCCTAAATTTAGAGATAGCTAGAAATATTTGTGCTGCCCTTTAGCCTGAATCTCTCTTCCACCTTCATAATATTTACTTCCTTTATGTATTTAAAAGTGACAGGCATGTTCTCCTGTCTTGATTTGGTTAAATTAAACAAGCCAATCTCTTTAGTCTTTCCCCATAAAATAAGCTTTCTTTTCCTCTCCTCATTTTGCAGCTGTCTCCTGCACCTCTTCCAGCTTGAGTTTATTTTTCTTGTGGGTGCCTGACCAGAGCTATACAGAGTACTGCAGGCAAAATGTTACTGGAGCCTTGTATAAAACTTCCTTTTCTCTGCTATAAATACCCCATCCCATAATTGTGTGCTTTTCCATGTCTGCCTTTGGCTCAAACCCGATGTGATCAGCTGGAATACCCAGAGCTGTAGTCTTTCTCCTTCCAGTTCAAGAGGTCCCAGAAGAGCACATTAGCCAAGGTGAGTGGTGTGGGATTTGATGTTACCATTCTTGTTCTCAGTGAGGTCTGGGAGTGCAACCTTTAAGGTTGTCCCATGCTCCCTGTGTGAAAATCTATGCCTCCCATCGCTGCCTGAGTGACAGCAGATAATCAGTGCAAGGGCAGCAGCACCAACACTTAGAGCACTGTTGCCACAATTTGGAACAGTGGCTTTTGCAGCAAGTGCAGCTCTCTGCTCTCAGCACCCCCACTCACATCAGGAAAGCCAACGCCAAGTTAAAACCAGACAAAGGACAGCATTGACGTGGTGATTGCCCCCGTCCTGGCTCCAAGAAGCTGATCTGGCTGCTGGGGAAGCTGTTGCAAAAAGCATCTGATGTCTGCAGGAGAGGCTTTCTGGTGCCAAACTGTGAACCAGAGGCATCGTTTCTCCAATCTGGTTGCAGGAAACAGGAGACATCTGGGCTTCCAGCGTCTCTCCAGGAACACCGGGCAGTGCCCCCAGATCTGAACTTAACGTGCAGTCACAAGGCATGCAGCTCAAACACAACTGTTAGGTCGTTTCCTTAAACTTCTGCCATTTGTAGCCGTGCTTGGTAGAGCCAGGCAGAGCTGGGGAGCACAGTGGCAGCGGGGGTGGGGAGTGGATCAGGCGTGGGGCAGGTCCCAGCAGCACATCTGCACAGCCAGTGTTGAAGAGAAGTCTCCAGGTGAGCACGGTGGACTCCTCCTGGCCTTGGCTTCTGATGTGTTGGTTGTGCAGTGCACGGCCTCACTGGGCCTTTGTGGGGAAGGTAGGTGGAGCACATAGCAGGGCCCCAAGGAGCTGCTGCTCTGTGCAAGCATAGCTGGTGGTGAAGTGATTACAGCAGCAGAACGAACTTAGGCAGCTGCTGTGCGTGGTGCATCTGTGCTGAGGGCTGGTGAGGCCATCTGAGCGCCGGGTATCAATCTGGGCAAACAAAGTCTTTGCTTTCCAGGCAGGAGCCTGATCTTTCCAAAGGTTGTTCTGCTTACCATTTGCTGGAGTGGCTCTTGCTACACAGCTTTGCTCTCACCAGCCCTCGGGGGGCCTTGTTTTAGGGTTGGGTTGCAGGAGTCCTGGCATTAGAATTGGCCATCAGTGCCATGCCTCAGTGTCAGCACCAGCCCCGCAGAGCAATGAGCGAAGGGTGCCGGGCACACCGAGCTGCATGGAAGGGAAACACTTCAGCAGCTTCACCTCGCTCCCCTGTTTCCTTAGACCTTGACTAACTGACAGATGAAGCAACAGCAGCTATTTACAGTGGCTGTGCTGGGATAGAAGCGATGTCTGGAGCAGGTCCAGGCAAAGGGCTTCTTGGGCAGGGCGCTGCCTGAGAGCGATGCTGCAATTGGGGCGATAAGAAGAGCTGATAAGGCTGCTGTTGGGGGGCCGAGAGACTGCTTATCTCCTTCCTGCAGCAAAACAGTTGGGGAGTTTGGCATTTTCAGTGCACGCTTAGTAACAAGCTCTGAATTTGGAGGAGTGGAAAATGTGACTCAATCTAATTATAAACCAGCACTTCAGACAGGCTGGGAAGTTCCTTGTTTTGTCCTGCTCGGCCGGGCTGCTGCCCTGAGCATCCAGGGAGACTGAAGCAAGGGAAGCAGCAGCACCCTGTGCACAGCCTGACCCGGGGCTGCCAGCTCTGCTCCCCTCTCCTTGCCCCTCTCCCCAGTTCCCTGTGATGTGCTGGTGGCAGGAAGAAAGCTCAGTGCTGGCAGCACCAAGCCCCCAGTGCTCGGCATCCCCACCCCCTGGTATTTTTGCTTCCCTTTGCCCTTTTGCTTACAGAAAGTTGCTCTGAGGGAAGATCCTGCCCCGAGCTGCGTTTTGAGGCCATGTCAGGCTTTTCCTGCCCCACATTCACCCCCAGCCATGCCACAGGGCAGCGCGTGGGCCGCACTGTGACAAAGCGGCTGCACAAACCGCAGCCACGGGCCCCATCAAAGGAGGGTTTCTTGGGACGCTCCGTGTTCCTCCATGACCTCCGGTGAAGCAGCCGCTGTGTTCCCTCGCCCAGGCCCAGTGGGGCTCTGAATGGTGCCCTTATAGCAGGAGTGAGGGCATGGCAGGGAATGGCATGAGCTGGGGGCGGCCGCCTGGCACAGGGCCAGCGGGTGGCTCAGGCAGTGCTGGGGGAGCAGAGCGGGGCGGCTGCCTCTGTGTGATGTGGCTGTGTGTGTGCTGCCACGGAGCAGCTCTGTGCTGCCTGCACACGCCTCGCTCCCAGCCTCCATGGGCAGGTGGGGAGGCTCAGGCTGACCCTGGCCGTGCCCTCTCCTGCAGTCCTGCAGGGTGCTGGGGCTCAGCTGATATGTGGACACGGGGAGAAGGGGCGGCGTAGAGCTGCAGGAGCACCCCTCAGCCCTGGGACTTTGTAGGAGAGGGCATGGGAAGTGGGAACGTGGAGTCCTCGGCTGCCCTGGGTAGCGAAGGTCTCGCAGCACAGGGCTGGGGAGTCTCCCTGCTGCCCCCAGCATTCACCTCCACCCAGCAGGGCTGTGTCCTGGCACCATGGCCGTCCTGGCATGGAATCACTGCCTGCTTTCTGCAGGATTCCATGGGAGGAGGAGGACTGAATACTTGGAGGATTAGAGGGGACTTTTGTAAGCAAGAATGCAGGTTTTTTCTGCCTGAATTCCCTTGGAGGCAGCAGCTCTGCTCACAGCTTGTTTGCTTGTCTTTGTCTCGTTGGCTACAGGGCTCTGAGCTCCAAGTTTGAAAAACAAATCAAATGGAGCTATCTTAGTTTATGAGCTGCCTGCCTGCTCCTGGCCGGCCTAAAAATAACAGCAGTGCGTGTGTGCTGGGAGCGGGGTCTCAGAGCCAGCCAGACCCCTGTGTGGATTTAAAATTACTCGTTTTGTGATGGTCTGCAGCATGCTGCCAGGCTGCTGTAACCTTTAGCCGATAAGCATTGGTTTACAATTATCTCAGCTATAGGAAAAACAAAAGCAGCCCTCTTTTCTTGAGCAACAGAAGAGTTGTTTTGAAAGCAGAACTCTGCAGAAAATTATGGGGCTTAAGGCTGATATTTATGGTGTGAGTGGAAAGCTGGGAAACTGTACATGAAAGCGAGAGATCCTGAATCATTAACCTTGCATTAACCATGTGCAGCCTCGACAAATACTGTCGGAAGCGATATTGGAAGGAAGTGCTGATAGAAGAGTCTGGAGCCCTGCTCACATGCAGCACAGTTCCCTAACAGCAGTGATGTGACCAGGACAGACCTACACAGAGGGCTCTGCTGGAGCCTAACACGAGTCCTTAAGGTTGTGAGTTCAGTCAGACCTGGGGCCAGCAGCATCCCCACGAGGTTCTGCTGGTGGTGCCAGCAGTGCATTTCTCTCAATATGCTTCAAGGGGGAGCAGGAGAGAAGTTGGTCCTGAGCAGTTGGCCTCCACCTCCAGGACTCTGCCATGTCTGCCAGAAGAAGCTGTTAAAGTAAAGCTGGTAAAGTCGTTTTCAAAGCAGAAACAGTCACAGTGAGCCATGTCTCACTCTGTTCTTTTGGCACATGAGGTTGGGCACTATTTCTGAGTCAGTCTGGTTATCCAAACAGCAATGTGAGGAGCACACAGGACTGTTGGTTGTGTGCTGGGAGCCTTGTACGGCAACTTGGGTTGTACAGCAGCCACAGGGAAAAGGGAGCAGCCGAAGCCCTGGCTCGCAGGGAAGCTCAGCAGCACGTGACCCTGTATTAGTGGCTTACAGAACACACGGATGAGGGAGTCTCACATACAGCCTGAAACTACACGTCCTGCTTGCATCTAACCACTCGCTATTAAAATCTGTGTTCTTCTTGACTGTGTGAGTCTCAGCAGCACTGTGGCCACATCCTCGCGTGTGTTTGCTCCTCACAGGTGTGTTGGTGGCTCCTGGTTCTGGGCAGGCCCTGCCACTGTCCCCACCTGGAGCAAAGAGTGCCCGAGGAAGGACAGCCTGTCCTCACTGAGGGGCCAGCCCATGGGCTCAGCTGGAGGGCTGCTGCTTCTTGGGGCTGCCAGGATCATGGCAGCTCCTGTCCCTGCTGTGGTGGGGAGGAGGGTGCCAGCACTGCCAGAGCCTGCTGCTTTCTGCCTGGCAAAGGGGTGAATAGCAGAATTGGATGGGAGGGCATCACATCTTGGGCCCTGGGCCTGGATGGGCTAAATCAGCGTGCAAGGTCCTTGGGACTTTCTACTTCTGGTACAAACAGGAATCTTTATTTTCTGCTCTCTGGCTTAGGCATTAACTAAAAGATGTGCTAACAGCTTTAAACTCTGCTCTGCAAACCATATCATGCCTTGTGACACACTTTCTGGCCTGCCCAGGCTGGCGGAGCGGGGCTGATTCCTGCAGCCCTCTGCTGCTTTGGCACAGAGCGTCCTCATGCTGCTCCCAGCAGGTTCCCAGCCCCTGTGCTATCCTTGCAGACAGCCTCCTTTTGCTCTCCTTACCCTTTTGAAGTAGCAGCTTTGTTCTTAGCAGATGAAAAGCACAAAAGTAGCCAGTGGAAAGAGACGTGGTTGTGGTGCAGCTCTGTGAGCCTCTCTGGAGAGCTCTTGGGCACCCAGGTTTTCAGAGCAGGGCCCTGTGAGGCTGCTTTCCCTGTGGGACTGGTGGAGCAGGCCTGGTACTGCTGCCAAGGGGAGTGGGCTGCTCTCTGCATGGGCACTGAGCTGGGGAACCAGACCAGGGCCCCCAGGGATGACCGGTGCCTGCTGAGAAAGAGGGAGCTGTGATCCTGCATTGCATTCTGCCCATCTGCACCTCGAGCCCTACAAAAAAAGCATTGCTATGACCTAAAAGCCGTAAGTAAACAGTGAACTGGAGTCCTGAGGCGTCTGTGGTCTGCAGCTTTATTTCTTGTCTGTGAAAGCAAGTTACTGTATGAAAGTGAAATCCTGCAGGCCAGTGACCTTTGCAGCGCTTGATGAGATCCTGTGGTCCTTCAGGTCTTAGGGACCAGTGCACCCTGCAGAGCCTGTCCTTGTCACCGTGCCGAGGGGATGACACCGGCTGCCCCGCTCCCACCAGGCTGTTCCTTCCCCAGTTGTTACCTTTCAGGTTTCTTCTTCTCGAGCCTTTTAATTAACTGTTATTGTTGCTATAATCTGTCCTGATGCCGTACTTCTAAAAGCGCCTTCTTCTCTTCTTTGGCAGGTCTCCGAAGCTGGGAAGGAGTCCTTGCCTTCGTGGTTACACTGGAATGCAGAGAGCAGCTCCCTGGAAGGGCTGCCCCTGGACACGGACAAGGGCGTCCACTACATCTCGGTGACCACGCTGCAGCCCTTCCCCAACGGCAGCTACGTGCCGCAGGCCGCCAACGTCTTCTCCGTGGAGGTGCACCAGGAAGACCACAGTGAGCCGCAGTCGGTTCGAGCAGCAGCCCAGGATTTGGGCGACGCCGCGCCGTTCGTGTGCGGTGCAGAGGAGCCGGTCACCATCCTGACCGTCATTCTGGATGCCGATTTGACAAAAATGACACCAAAGCAGAGGATCGAACTTTTAAACAGAATGAGAAGCTTCTCGGAGGTGGAGCTTCACAACATGAAGTTGGTTCCCGTTGTAAATAACAGACTCTTTGACATGTCGGCCTTCATGGCTGGGCCGGGAAACGCAAAGAAGGTGGTGGAAAACGGGGCCTTACTCTCGTGGAAACTGGGCTGTTCTTTGAGTCAAAACAGCGTCCCCAACATCAGCAAGGTCGAGGCCCCGGCGAAAGAAGGGACTATGTCTGCCCGCCTCGGCTACCCTGTAGTCGGCTGGCACATCGCTAACAAGAAACCTCACCTCCCAAAAAGGATGCGGCGGCAGATCAACGCCACCCCCACGCCTCTGACCGCTGTCGGACCTCCCACCACCGCCGCTCAAGAGCCGCCGACGAGGATTGTCCCCACGCCAACATCGCCCGCCATCGCTCCCCCCACGGAGACAACGGCCCCGCCGGTCAGGGAGCCCATCCCGCTGCCGAGGAAGCCTACGGTCACCATCAGGACGAGGGGCCCCATCGTGCAGACACCCACGCTCGGGCCGATCCAGCCGACCAGGCTGGCGGAAGGCACCGGGACGGTCTCCGTGCCCATTCGCCCCACGATGCCCGGCTACGTGGAGCCCACCGCCGTGATCACGCCGCCCACCACCACCACCAAGAAGCCCAGAGTCTCCACTCTGAAGCCCGCCACGCCGTCCACGACGGATTCCTCCACGGCGACAACACGCAGACCTACCCGGAGGCCCAAAACGCCCCGTCCCACCAAGCCTCCCAGCACCACCCGCTCCCCGATCTCCAAGCTGACCACCGCCTCCCCTCCCACCCGCGTCCGCACCACCACCAGCGGCATCCCCCGGCCCTGGGAGCCCAACGAGCCGCCCAAGCTGACGAACCACATCGACAGGGTAGACGCGTGGGAGGGGACTTACTTTGAGGTGAAAATACCCTCAGACACTTTCTACGATAAGGAAGATACCACCACGGACAAGCTGCAGCTGACCTTGAAGCTGAAGGAGCAGCAAATGATAGAGGAGAATTCGTGGGTCCAGTTCAACAGCACCAGCCAGCTCATGTACGGCATGCCGGACCGCAGCCACGTGGGGAAGCACGAGTACTTCATGTATGCCACCGACAAAGGGGGGCTGTTTGCCGTGGACGCTTTTGAGATCCACGTCCACAAACGCCCGCATGGGGACAAATCCCCAGTGAAGTTCAAGGCCAGGCTGGAAGGAGACCACAACGCGGTGGCAAATGACATCCACAAGAAGATCATGCTGGTGAAGAAGCTGGCCCTGGCGTTCGGCGATAGGAACAGCAGCACCATCACGGTGCAGGACATCGCCAAGGGCTCCATCGTGGTGGAATGGACCAACAACACGCTGCCTCTGGAGCCCTGCCCCCGCGAGCAGATCCGGACTTTGAGCAGAAAGATTGCGGATGACTCCGGGGGGCCGAGCCCGGCTTTCTCCAACATCTTGCAGCCGGAGTTCAAACCTCTGAACGTGTCGGTGGTGGGCTCCGGCAGCTGCAGGCACATCCAGTTTGTCCCCGTGATGAAGGACGGCAGGGTGATCTCGGAGGCAACGCCGACGGTGGTGGCTGGGAAGGACCCCGAGAAGAGCAGCGAAGACGACGTGTACCTGCACACCGTCATCCCCGCCGTGGTGGTGGCCGCCATCCTGCTGGTGGCCGGCATCATCGCCATGATCTGCTACCGCAAGAAGAGGAAAGGCAAGCTGACCATCGAAGACCAGGCCACGTTCATTAAGAAGGGCGTGCCCATCATCTTCGCCGACGAGCTGGACGACTCCAAGCCCCCGCCGTCCTCCAGCATGCCCCTCATCCTGCAGGAGGAGAAAGCCCCGCTGCCCCCCCCAGAGTACCCCAACCAGAGCATGCCCGAGACCACGCCGCTCAACCAGGACACCGTGGGGGAGTACACGCCGCTGCGGGACGAGGACCCCAACGCGCCGCCCTACCAGCCGCCCCCCCCCTTCACCGCTCCCATGGAGGGGAAGGGCTCCCGCCCGAAGAACATGACCCCCTACCGCTCCCCTCCGCCCTACGTCCCCCCTTAACGAACGGGACGCTCGGGGGGAGACGGGGCCTCCGGTCCCACACCGCTGCCGCCTGCGGGCCGGCCGCCCCCTTGCCGGCCGGGAAGCCGCCATCCCAGCCTGCTCCCCAGCAGGCCGCCCTGCGGCTGTGCCCACCGTGCCGGAGTGCCCGCGGAACCCGGGGGGACACTTGTTTTATTTTTGCCTAACAAGCTTTGGTTTTATTTTATTCATAGAAAAATTCTCAGCTCGAAACCGCCTTTCTGGCGGCGGGCTTCCAGGCACGGCTGGGGCCGGCGCGGAGGGCAGGGAGGGGGGGACGAGCAGGCAGCACTGGGGTGGCACTCTGGGTCTCCGCTGTTTGCCTTTAACACTAACTGTACTGTTTTTTTCTATTCACGTGTGTCTAGCTACAGGACGTAACATGAAAGGTAGCCTAAAAAAATAATTAAATTCAAGGGACTTTCTGAAGTCGATGTTTTAAGTTTTTACATTTAATCTGCTGTTTACCTAAACTCATGTATAGTTCTGGGGGCGCGGGGGGGAAGCGCTACGCTGCAGATAAGCTCCAGGGGTGTCGTAGGCTTAGGTAGAGGGGTGGCCATAGAGGACAGTCGGCCCTGGTGCTGGGGGCAGCGGGCTCTGGCTTTGTTTCCTCGGTTTTATTTTTTAATCGAAGCAATCCTGTTTCTCTCACGCATCACAACACAGCACAGGTCAGCCTGGTGCGGGGGCACTGCAGGGAGGCGAGCCAGGCCCCGCGTGTGCCCACATCGGCCTGTGTGCACAGCAAAGCCCTGGCCGTGGGGTGTTGGGGAGCTGGGAGATGTTCTGCAGCACAGTGCCTCCATGGCCGGGGCTTCATGGGGGGCGATGCTGGGTGGGCCGCATGGCTGTGTGCACAGGGCTGGGGGCTGGCTGCCGGGAAAGGTGGGGGGGGGAAAAAAAAGAGGATAAAAAGGAAAAAGAAAAAAAGGGAAAAAAAAGGAAAAAAAGAAAAAAAAAAAAAAAAGCGCCAGGAATAGCGAATGGTCGGAACAATCGGTGAAGTCTCAAATCTAATTTTTTTACTAAATTTTTGATACAGCCTCAAATTGTTTTATTAAAAAAGCAAAAGCATTAAAGATGGGTAACGCTGACAGCACTCTGTTGGGCTCCGCTTCTTGGGGCGGGATCCCGCCGGACCCTCCGCGCTCCGTTCCCTGCCCTGCGGCTCCGCCCCGCCGGGTCCCTCCGCGTTCTCCGCTCCTCCGCCCCGCGACTGGCGGCGCGGCACCGCCCGCGTTATGGCGCCCCCTGTCGGCCGCGCCGCCCCACGTCCCGCGCCCCGCCCAGCGCGGCGCCGCCATGTCGGGAGCGCCGGGCCCGGGAAGAGCCCCGCTGCCCTGCACCGCCCGCGCCGCCGCCCACCTGCAGCTGCCCGGGGGAGCCGAGGCGGCGCGGCCCGGCGTGGCCGTCATTGACGTGCGCTTTCCCTGCGGCGGCGCGGCTGACGTGAGTGCGGGCCGGGGACGGGCGCTGCGGGTGCCGGCGGCGTAGCGGCGGGGTACCGCTCGGGTACCGGTGGGATGCCGGTGGGATGCCGGGGCCGTGACCGCGCCGCCCCTTCAGGTGCACGAGATCGTCTTCAAGAACTTCTACACCGCCTTCCTGAGCGTGCGGGCGCAGCGGGCCGGGCCGCCGGGACCCCGCAAGTGGCTCACCTGCCTCCGCGACCTGCGGCTGATGCCGTGCCCGCACACGGAGCTGGGCGCGCAGGAATACTTCTCTCTCCGCCGTTCCCAGGTCCGCCCCGGGCACGCGGCCGCCCCCGGCCGCCCCCCACCCGCCTGACGCCCGCTGTCCCCCCGCAGATGCTGTGCGACATGGAGCAGGTGACGGCGCTGCGCTTCATCCTGCGGCAGCCCTCCCCGGCGTGGCTGCACTTCGGAATCGAGGAGCTGCAGCTCTTCCCTCCTGGCAGCAAGGTGACCCCGGGGAGCCCCGAGCGCGGGGACCGCCCTGGGGTGCTCGAGGGGAAAGGGGGGCGTGGGGCCCGGGGTCCCCGGCGTGCCGCTCCCTGGGCGCTGCGGAGTGATGCTCGTAGTGCCTGTAGCGACATGGAGGATTGGCGGGTCCAAACTGCGGCGCGAGGGTTGAGGGCGGGATAGAGGCCCTCGTGTGACCCTTTGGCTCCACCGCAGACCTCCCCACAGGACGTCCCTTCCTGGTTGTCCCAGCTGAGCCCTCCGGAGCGACCCCTCAGCCTGCACGGGGTGAGTGGGGCTGTCCCGTGCCGTGGGTGGGGCTGCCGGTGGGTGCCACCCTGTCCCGGGGTGCACGGGTTGGTCCTTCCCATCCATCACATGGCCCACATTGTCCATCTGCAAAGCGCACAGCTGGTGGCTGCTCCAGTGCTGCCAGGCCTTCTGACCCCAACAGATTGTGGCTTGAGCGCTCCATTCCCAGCGGATGTACCGAATCACGGTACCCAACCCCTGGGCGCTTCCAGCCCCCTCCTGGCCCTGCTGGCACCAGGAATCATTCCAGAGCCCCAAAACCACTGCCCGGTGCTGGAAGCAGTTTGCAGTTCAGAAGAAAAATACCCACTGAGACGTGCAGCTCGAGGTGGCATTTAAATCAGCTCTTCCTCTGCCTGGGGACCGGGGAGGCCTCGCGAGCAGAGGCAGGTGGCAGAGGGAGGCTGACTGGTTGACTGGCAGGTCTGGGCCAGGAGGTGACCATGGAGACCATCACAGCCTGCAAGCACCAGTGTTGGGCCTGCTAGGTGGCTCTGGGTGAGCAGAGTCCAAGGAGAGTTGGGGCAGACGCCCATGTCCCCGCGGGTTGTCACCGTGTGTCCCCACGTCACGCTGGGGTGGGAGGGAGAGGACATGGGGAGCATCGCGCAGTGCTGTGCTGGGAAAAGAGGACTGAGTTTGAGCGTCGTGGTTGCTGAACCTTGGTGGTGCAATTAGGTCTTTAATCATTAGCTAATTGCTGCTCTGGACGCCCGCCAGCGGGGCCGTGCCACCCTCAGGGTCACCGTTTCCCAGCCGCCCATCAGGGCTGCTCTGCGGGCGCTGTGGCCGTGGCTCGGTGCTGCCGTGCGGCCTGCACGAGGGCTGCCCCGGCTCTCCCGGCCCTTCCTGCACCGCTCCCGCTGCCTTCCAGGAGCTGCCCGACCCGGAGAAGGTGGCGGCGGAGGTGCAGCAGATGTGGGCGCTGACGGAGGTGGTTCGCGCTCGGCAGGCGGCTGCGCGCATCGGGCGCTTCGACGTGAGTGCGGTGCTCACCCGCAGCACCGGCGGCTGCGGGCCCGGAGGGTGGCCGTGTGCCGCGCTCCCTCAGCGTTGCAGGGACCCAGCGTGCCGCGTTCCTTCCGCAGGTAGACGGCTGCTACGACGTCAACCTGCTGTCCTACAGCTGAGCCCCGCTGGCTGCTCGCGGGACCGGCGCGGATGCTGCAACCGGTGGACTCCGACCCGGCCTTTGCCCCACTGCCTCCCGCGCCGCCCGCCGGCCGTGCCCCACGGCCCCTCCCGCGGCTCCGTCTCCACCACCCGCGGGCTCGGTTGGGGCCCGGCCCCCACGCGTTCCGCGGCCGTGGCTCCGGATAAAGGCTACTACCGCGCTGCCGCCTCCGCTCGTCTGTGCGGGGCCGGGGGCGGGGCGGGGGCGGGGCGGGAAGGCGGCATGTCCCAGGCGCCCCGGCGGGGCGGGCCGAGCCGAGCCGTACCGAGCCGCGCTGCGCTGAGCCGGGCCGGGGCCGGAGGATGCTGCGGGCGGGGTGCTGCGCCGCGCTGGCCCGTCGCCACCTGGGCTCGGCGCCGGTGAGTGGGGCCGAGGGGAGAGGGGAGAGCCAGCCGTGCTGAGCTAAGCCGGGCCGGGCCGTGCCGCGCAGGAGGGGCTGAAGCGGACGCCGCTGGACGCGCTGCACCGGGCCCGCGGCGGGAGGATGGTACCGTTCGCCGGCTGGAGCCTGCCCGTGCAATACGGCCGCGGGCACCTCGAGTCGCATCTGCACACCCGGCGGCACTGCTCGCTGTTCGACGTGTCCCACATGCTGCAGGTAGCGGGAGGGGGGCCGGGGGCCGCAGGAGGGGTCCCGCTGCACCACCTCACTCCCAGCCCCTTCCAGACGCGGGTGTACGGGCGGGACCGCGTCCGCTTCCTGGAGAGCCTGGTGGTGGGCGACATCGCCGAGCTGCGTCCGGGACAGGTATGGGGGTCAGCGGGTGGCAACCGGGCAACGGGTGCCCAGCATACGGCCCTGTGGGGGACGGATGCCCCGGCACAGGGTCCCCCCCGTCCCAGCACCTACCCCACAGGGCACCCTGACACTGCTCACCAACGAGCACGGTGGCATCGTGGATGACCTCATCGTCACCAACACGGTGGAGGACCACCTCTACGTGGTGTCCAACGCAGGCTGTGCTGACAAGGACCGGGCTGTCATGGAGGTACGGGCAGGGCTGGGGCAGGGCAGGGCCCCCCAACCTGTCCCCACACTGCAGCCCCATCCCCGCAGGGCAGAGCAGCAGAACTGAGGGCGGCTGGCGGCGATGTGCACCTGGAGGTGTTGGACAACGCACTGCTGGCACTGCAAGGTAGTGGGTCCCCATGCTGGTGGCACTGGGTCTCATCCCACCGGGCCCGATGCACAGTCTTGCACCACCCATCTCGGTGCTGCCATCCCCAAGGCTGATGCCTGTCCCCTCCAGGGCCCTCCATGGCACAGGTGCTCCAGGCCGGGCTGCCAGATGACCTGACCAAGCTGACCTTCATGACCAGCACAGCCACCACCGTCTTTGGCGTGCCGGGCTGCCGTGTGACACGCTGTGGCTACACCGGCGAGGACGGTGTGGAGGTACGGGGCACCGCGGGGCACCATGGGGCAGCTGCTCCCTGCAGGGCGCTGTGCCCCCTGACCACCCCATCCTGCACAGATCTCAGTGCCCGCAGGACGAGCCGTGGAGCTGGCTGAACGGCTGCTGGGCTGCCCCGAGGTGTGGCCGGCAGGGCTGGCAGCCCGGGACAGCCTGCGCCTGGAGGCCGGGCTCTGCCTCTACGGCAGCGACATCGATGAGAGCACCACGCCAGTGGAGGCCGGGCTGCTGTGGACCCTGGGTAGGTGCAGGCCGTGTCCCATTGCCAGGCCTGAAATGCAGGTCCCAGCTGCCAGGCCTGAAGCACAGACCTCCCGGTGTCAGACCCAAAGCGCAGCCCTTCAGTGCCAGGCCCAAAGCGCAGGCCTCAGCCCTCTGTGCCCATAGGGAAGCGCCGGCGCGCAGCCAAGGACTTCCCCGGTGCAGCCATCATCATGGAGCAGGTGAAAGAGAAGCCAAAGCGGAAGCGCGTGGGGCTGACATCCGTGGGTCCCCCCCTCCGTCCACCTGCCGCCATCCTGGGCCCCGAGGGCACACCTGTGGGCACGGTGACCAGCGGCTGCCCCTCGCCCTCCCTGGGCAAGAACATCGCCATGGGCTACGTGCAGGCTGCGCACAGCCGCCCCGGCACCACGCTCACCGTTGAGGTGAGGAAGAAGCAGCACCCGGCGCTGGTCACCAAGATGCCCTTCGTGCCCACACACTATTACATGGCCAAGTGAGACCTGCCTCCATTAAAGCCCCTCGCCCATCTCCCGCCTCGTATCTGGCGCTGGGGCAGCACAGGGCGGTGGGGGGTGCAGTCCTTTAATGGCGCGGTGCTGGCGGTGGGCGCTCCTCATTCGCGGTGCGTCTTTCCCGGCTCAGCTGCCGTGCCGTCCCTGTGGAGATGGGGGCATCAGTGGGGGGACAGGGAGAGGGCGGTGGGTGCACCCAGCTGGGGGACGCAGAGCAGGGCACACGGAGATGGGGACAGGAGTGGAGGATGCAGCCAGAGGGAGGGCACAGTGATGGACTGGACTGGGGGGGATATACTGCAGCAGAGTGGGCGTAGGGGCACAGAATGGGGGGGAAGTAGGGGAGTGTGGGGGTGGCGGGATGCCCTGGGCTGTGGGCACATAGGGGGGCACACCAGGGTGGGGACTTACACTGAGGGCACATCCTGAGGGGCAGCGGGCCGGGGGCACAGCAGGGAGGCACACAGAGGGTGGGCACACACAAGGACACAGCAATGCGCGAGGACCCAGAGGGAATGCGCTGGGGTGGCGGCAGGGGGAGGGCAGGCGGCTCCGGGGACACAGCAGGAGCTGCGTGCTGGGGCTCGTTGGTTTGGAGATGCGGGACGAGGACAGGCACCGGGAGGTAGTGGGACAGCGGCAAGGGGGGGGCAAGCAGCGGGATACACAGCTGTGGGGACCCGGGGAGGGGGGAGGCGTTCGCTGGGACGCGCCGGGACGGGACGCGCGGTGCCGGGCGGACTCACCGGGGCGGGCAGTGCCGCTCGGCGGCGCTTTCGCGTCGGGCGGGGGACAGCGAGTGTGCGCGGGGCCGTGCGGGCGCCGGGCCGCCGTCGGTGCCCGGGGCGGGGGGGCGGCGGGCGGCCGGGCGGTAGCAGAGCGCGGCCACCTCCTCGCCGTAGGCGCGCCACGCCAGGCGGGTGGCCATCAGACTGAGCCCCAGCCACAGCAGCAGCAGCTGGCACAGCGCGGCACGCACGTCCTGCGTCGCCCACTCGGCCGCCAGCTCCCGGCCCAGCGCGCCCAGGGCCTCCCAGACCGCCGCCATCGCCGCCGCCGCCGTCGCCGTTACCGGACGGGGCGGGGCGCGGCGCGGCGGGGCGGGGCGGCGGCATGGCGGGTGCGCGCTACTCCCGGCAGCTGTGCGTGCGGGGCCGGGGGCGGCGGGGTTCGGCCGCTCGCTTTCCTGTCGCTGAGCGCCCGCCGTGCCCCACAGGTTGGTGCTGGGAGACGGCGGGCGGCGGCTGCGGGAAGCCGCGGTGCTGGTGGGGGGGCTGCGCGGGGTCGGAGCGCAGGCGGCGGCGGCGCTGGTGCTGGCCGGGGCGCGGAGGGTCGTCCTGCACGAGAGCGGCGCGGCGCGGGGCGGGGTGCAGGTACGGTGTGCGGGGTCACGGCGATGGTACGGGTGCTGCTGGGGGCTCGGTGTGGGTGCCGTCCCTTTAAATGGGTCCGGGGGGTTGGGAGAACGCGTATGGGTACAGGGATGCATCCCGGTGCGTGGATGGGTCTCAATAAGGGATGCGAGTTGCTCGGTAATGGTTATAGGTGTGGATCCTGCTGATGGCGTGGTGGTACGGTGCGGGTGGGGGTGCTGGTGGGGCGTGGGTATGGGCGAAGGTTCCGGGAATGAACACGGGTACAGGCTGGGTGCTGATAATGAGTGCGAGTACGGGCAGGGATCCCATTAATGGGTGTGGATGTGGGCAGGGTCCCAGTAAGGGGTACGGGGATGGGTGGGGGTCTGCGGAGCGGAGCTCGGCTGTGGGTGCGAGATGTGGGGCTGGGGATTCCAGTAATGGTTATGGAGAAGCCATGGGGATGGGAACGGCTGGGAGATCTCTGTCCCAGTGGGGATTGGGGTGCCTGTGCTAGGCATGTGTGTGGGCTCTCTGTTCCGGGTCTGGTTCCCATCAGTGCCGCAGGCCCACGAGTGCCGCTGCCCCACAGTTCCTCCAGGGGGAGTGCAGTGTGGAACAGAACCGTGCTGAGGCATCCCAGCGGCTGCTGGCCGCACTGAACCCTGATGTGGAAGTGTCAGTGCACTCTGGGGAGCTATCGGAGGAGTTCCTCACTACCTTCCAGGTGAGTCTGGCCCCCAGCCCAGGGGTGCCATGGGGCTCCAGTGCCCACTGACAGCCCTGTGCAGGTGGTGGTGCTGACCGAGTGCCCGCTGGAGGAGCAGCTCCGTGTTGGGGACATCTGCCATGCCAATGGTGTCTGCTTCATCGTGGCCGATGCCAAAGGGCTGGCAGGGTAAGGACTTAGCACTGCGTGGCACCAGGTGGCTGCCCCTTCTTACCCTCCCCTGTCCCTCCGTGCCCCCATAAGCCTGGTGGATGGGACCTGCCCACTCTCAGAGCTGCATTGTCCCTGCCCAGGCAGCTCTTCTGTGACTTTGGGGAGCACTTTGTTGTCCGTGACCCGGGGGAAGGGGACCCGCTCTGTGCCACTGTGCAGCACATCTCCCAGGTTGGAAGCTCTGGTTGTCCCTGCACCCCAGCATGGCAGCTTTTCAGCTCCATGTCTCTGACCCAAAATGCTGCCTGGATTGAAGCTGCACGCTCACATCTCCTCTGCTCAGGGCAACCCAGGGATCGTGACATGCGCAGGGGCAGACAAGAACTATGGCCACCGCTTCAGTGATGGTGATCTGGTGATGTTTTCTGGTGTGGAGGGCATGGTGGAGCTGAACAGCAGCGAGCCCTGCCCTGTACGCGTGCTGGGTGAGTGCCCGCCCCGGGGTCTGCGGGGGTCCCTGGTGGTGACCGTGACACCCATCCTCCCCTGCTCCCCAGATGGCTTCAGGTTGGAGATTGGTGACACAAGCACCTTCTCGCCATACTGCGGTGGGGGCCGGGTTTCGGAGGTGCGGCCACGCCAGGAGCACTCGTATGTACGTGCCCCCGTGCCACTGCAGTGCCACCCCCAGCAGCAGCCCCGTGCCCCCACCGTGTCCCCACTGTCCCCATGCTGTGTCAGCAGGAGCCCCTCCGCCAGGCGCTGGCGATGCCCAGGATCCAGGCCAGGAGCTCCACGGAGCTGCTGCGCAGCCGCAGTCTGCACGCTGCCTTCCAGGCCCTGCACACCTTCTGCCAAGAGCGGCACTGCCTGCCTCAGCCCCGGGCATCTGTGAGTTTCCTCCCAGCCCCCCCGGCTCGTGCCCCGTACAGCACTGCCATTGCCCCTCTACCCACAGGAGGACGCTGAGCGTGTGCTGGAGCTGGCACGTGAGCTGGGCTCGGCGCTGGGCCCCCTGGATGAGGACGTCGTGCGAGCGTTTGCCAGCGTCAGCGCTGGGGAGCTGTGCCCGGTGGCATCCTTCATTGGTGCGCTGGCTGCGCAGGAGGCGATGAAGGTGAGCAGCCGTGCGGCGAGCTCTGCTGTCTCCAAGCGCTCGGTGGCCACGAGAGGGCACCTGCTGCCTTCCTGGGGACACCGGGTGCTCAGAGCAGGGCCCTGGGCGGGGTGATGTGGTGCCAGTGCTGGGCACGGGCACTTCTCTCGCCCCAGGCCATCACGGGGAAGTTCCTGCCCCTGGATCAGTGGTTTTACTTTGACGCCCTGGAGTGCCTGGCCGTGGAGGGGGCTGCGAGGCTGATGCCGGAGGACTGCGCCCCGGTGAGTGGCTGCTGCCGCTGGGTGCCGCAATGCCGTGCCCACCCCCACTGACAGCGATCCCTCTCCCGGCAGAGGGGATCCCGCTACGATGGACAGATTGCCGTGTTCGGGGCTGACTTCCAGGAGGAGCTGGGCCGCCAGAAGTACTTTGTGGTGAGCGGGGTGCGGGCAGTGGCGTGACACCGCCGGGGCGTTGGGGTGCAGTGGCTGTGCCTCGCAGGTGGGAGCCGGCGCCATCGGCTGCGAGCTGCTGAAGAACTTTGCCATGATGGGGCTGGCAGCGGGGCCGGGCGGGGACATCACCGTCACCGACATGGACACAGTCACACACTCCAACCTGCACCGGCAGCTTCTCTTCCGTGAGGCTGACGTGGGGGTGAGCTCCTCCCAGGGGGGACCTGGGCGGTGCGGGGATGTGAGACAGGAGAGAGCCATCCCCGCTCTGTGCCCTGCAGAAGCCGAAGGCGCAGGTGGCTGCAGCCGCTGTACGGCTCATGAACCCGGACATCAAGGTGACGGCCCACCAGGTCCAGCTGGGCCCCGGCACCGAGAAGCTCTTTGGGAACGCTTTCTTCCAGCGGCTGGATGGTGTTGTCAGTGCCCTGGACACGCTGACGGCCCGTGAGTGCTTAGGTGGGGCAGGGATGAGCCCTGTCTCCATGCTACCAGGATGGATGCATCCCCCCTTCTCCCCACAGGCGCCTACCTGGAGAGCTGCTGCATCCGCTCCCGCACGGCGCTGCTGGACACGGGCACAGAGGGGGCAAAGGGCAATGTGCTGGCCATGGTGCCCCCCCTGAGCCAGCCGCTGGAGCCAAGCAGCGACCCTGCAGATAGGAGCTTCCCACTGTGCACACTGCGCTTCTTCCCCTCTGCCATCGAGCATACGCTGCTGGTATGGATGTGGATCCTTGCACCTGGCCCTTTGGTGTCCCATCCCATCCCATCCCGCCAGCAGGATGTGGCCCCAGCCGCTTCCTGCCAGGGTATCACCACCATAGTGAATAGGGAAGGGTCGCAGTGTGGGAACCCAGCACTCAGCCCTGTCCCCTCAATGCAGTGGGCTCGTGATGAGTTCGAGGGGCTCTTCCAGCTGCCTGCAGAGAGCGTGAACCGCTTCCTGGGGTGAGTACAGACTCCCTGCCCTGGGGCCAGGGTCAAGGGACAGACGGCCATGTCCTGCACGTGGCGTCACTGCGGGCATGCTGGTAGTGCCTAGCTTTGCAGGGAGCTGCCCGATGAGCCGGTGCGATGGGAGGGCCTGGTGGTGCCCAAGCAGGTGCAGAGGAGCCTGCAGGAGCGGCCGCGGGACTGGGGGGACTGCGTGCGCTGGGCCTGCCTGCACTGGCAGCTCTGCTACCACGACAGTATCAAACAGCTGCTGCACGACGTGCCGCCCTCGCATGTGAGCACGGGTCCCCCTTGTGCCATTTGATGGAGAGGCGTCCCTGGCCCTGACTCCGCTTTCCCTGTGGCAGGAAACCAGCCCCGGTGTGCCCTTCTGGTCTGGGGACAAGAGGTGTCCCCACCCACTGATTTTTGACCCCAGCAATGTGAGTGCATGGCTTGTGGGGCCAGGGAGAACTGCTGGTGGGCACTGGGCGCAGCAGAGCTGCTCAGACAACCTGAATGAGCTCTGCAGCATGGAGGATGAGCGGCACCTCCATCCCCCCCTGTACCGCAGGACACCCACCTGGCATACGTGGAGGCTGCTGCCCAGCTCCTGGCTCACACCTACAGGCTGCCATCCTGTGGTGACCGAGTGGCCACACGGGATGTCCTCTGCCACGTGGTGCTGCCACCCTTCGTCCCCAAGGACGGACGCTACGTCCCCACAGCAGAGGGCATGGAGGAGGTGGAGGAGACTCTGGGTAAGGCTGCATGTCTGTATCCCCAAAACCCGATGAAGAGGCACGGGCCAGGAGGTGCAGTTGTGATAACGAGTTCCTGGCCTGTGCCCCTGCATCCCCAGAGCCTGGACAGATGCTGGATCTCGTGCAAGAGCTGGCGCAGTGGAAACAGGAGCTAGGAGGGGGCACAGAGGCAATGGACCCCATCCACTATGACAAGGTACCGCAGCTGCAGGGCTCGGGGAGGTGGCACTGCTTCCCATGGAATGCCCTTGTCTCCACGCTCTTCCCTGCAGGACAGTGACCTCCACTTAAGCTTCATCACGGCTGCATCCAACCTGCGTGCAGAGAACTACGGCATCCCACCTGCGAGCCGGCTGACGGTGAGTGCCATCCCCAAGGGTCCCCCTCCCCACAGGGCAGCTGGTGACACCCCTCTTGTCCTCAGAGCCAGCGCATTGCTGGGCGCATTGTGCCCGCCATCATCACCACCACAGCGGCCGTGGCTGCCCTGGCGTGCCTGGAGGTTTACAAGCTGGCGTGGAGATGCCGGGACCTCCAATGCTACCGCAACAGCAACCTGTTCCTGTCTGTATGCCTGTTTTTCCGCATCCAGCCCCCGCCAGCCCCCACATACTGGGTAGGACCCTCTTCCTGAGGCGCTCCAGCAGCCCCACGGTGTGCCCCACGGCTAGTGTGTGCAGGGCTGCAGCAGCCACTCGCATCTGGCTGATGGGAAGCAGCTGCAGCAGCCGGCGAGCAGCTGGCACTGGGCCCGGGGCTGCCTGCAGCTGTGGGGGAAGCAGAGCTGGGGTCCCCCCCTTTCTGCCAGAGGGGGGAAAGCAAAGCCACATCGGGGCGGGGGGGCAGGCCCAGATTGGGACCGTCTGGGTGATAGAGGCCCCTTTGTCTGGGGGTTTATGGCGTGCGAGGCAGCCCTTCCTGCGCGGCAGGAAGCGCCGATTGGAACCAGATTGGCCCGGGGGGCCCAGGGCCGGGGGCAGGAAGAGGGGGAGGAAAAGGGCCTTCATCGCCTCCGTGCCGGCTACAGCTCAGCTTCAGGCTGCCCAGCCACCCCACGACCCTCCTGCTTCTGTGCCCTGCCGCCCAGTCCTGTGCCATAGCCTCGGGGTGGCCTGGATGCATTTGGCACGGTGCCGGGGCAGAGGATGTTGCTGTGGTGCTCCGTGCCCTTTGGTCCCCATCTGTGCCCAGCATCCTGCTCTGGGGCTCCCAGTGCTGCTCCATGACACTTCATGCTGGGATGTG
The DNA here is from genome assembly GCF_019238085.1 of Lagopus leucura. NCBI lineage: Eukaryota > Metazoa > Chordata > Aves > Galliformes > Phasianidae > Lagopus > Lagopus leucura. Next base: position 8,734,189 of record NW_024962277.1, on the reverse strand, counting down.
GCAGGAACGCTGTCCTATGGCTTGGTGCCTGGTGCTACCCTGGGGTCCTGAGAGCCCACCAAGGCTGTGGCCAGGGCTTGGGGGCCATGGTGTGCGTGTGGCTGTGGTGGTACGGATGGGGTTAAGGCCTCTCCCGGCACAGGCAACAGAAGGCAGGACGCGAGGGCGGCCCGTTGCCAGCATCCGCGGGACACGGCTGGGGCCAGAGCAGCGCTGCCTGCAGCGGGGGCAGATGGTGGACAGCCATGCCAAGTGCTGGGGTCGCATCCTGCATTCGGGCCGCAGCCAGGGTCACAAAACCCCCGGGGGCCACAAGCGCAAGAAGAGGCGATTGTGTGGGGCTGGGCTGCTTGTCAATGGGGCTTTGTGCGTGGTTGGGGCCAGCGGTGCCGGGGGATGGCCGTGTCCCATTCCCATCTCCCTGTCCCCGAACTCCCTCTCCTCAAACAGCCCTGGTCCATTCTCCCTGCTCTCCTCGCAGTACCGGGGAAAGGAGTGGAGCTGCTGGGACCGGCTGGAGGTGCGTGCTATTGGGGAGGACGGGCAGGCGATGACGGTGCGGGAGCTGCTGGCTCGGCTGCAGGAGGAGCACGGGTGGACCGTCACCAAGCTCCTGCGTGGCAGCACCATGCTGTACGATGCAGAGGAGGATGAGGAGATGCAGGCACAGCAGCAGGCACAGAGGTAGGCAGCCGGCTCTGGCCGTGCCCTAGTGCTGCAGGGCCCCCATCTCTCCTGCTCCGCTCCAGCTGCAGAGTAAACATCCTGCTGCCGGCAGCGCTTCCTCTGCCGGACCCCCGCCGGCCCCCCACCATAGGGGCTGGGGAGCGGGCCTGGGCTTCGGCCCGGTGTGGCTTTCCCAGCCTGAGGGGCCCAGCACACCGTTCCTTTCCCGGCCGCAGGCTGTCAGATGGTGTGGAGCGCTCCGCGGAGCCGCAGCAGCTGGAGCTGCAGTACGTGTGTGCCGGGGATGAGCTGGAGGACGTCTGCCCCCCACTTCTCTGCACCCTGCCCTGAGCCCGTGGGGTGCCCAGATGTCACCGCCTGCCCCTCGCAATAAAAGCTGCAGGATAAGCTGTGACACGTGCTCACTGCGTCGCACCTCTGCCGGCGCTGCGCCCCACAAAGGCTGCCGTGCGTCCGTTTCGTACAAAACGGGGGTTTATTTACAGCGGGGAGGGGGTGGCGGGGCTAGATGTAGCCGATGACGTCGTTGCAGATGATGGGCTGGCGGCTGCGGCTGTTCATGAGGGCGGTGAAGCGGTGGAAGTCCGTGGCCAGCTGGGCGATGTTGCTGTGGGACTGGTGGAAGCAGGCTCCCTTGGGCTGCCCGCCCAGCCCCAGCGGGCACGACAGGCGCTTGGCGGGGTCGCGGCCCCCCGGCCGGGCTCCCTCTGCGGCGCGGGGCCGGGCCATGCTGGCCAGCTTGCGGCGCACGTTGCCCGAGAGGCTGAGCAGGAAGGCGGGCGGTTTGCCCAAGCGGCGCGAGGACTCGGCGGGCGGTCGACGGCGGGGCTCGGCGCCCACCTCGGGCAGGTCCATCCAGTTCTCCACCAGGTCGGCGAAGCAGTTGTCCCCCAGCACCAGAGGCTGCCGGTTGCGGCTCTGCGACAGCAGCGACACCGTCCAGTCCCTCCCGTCGGCCGGCTCGAGCGCCCGCCACTGCTCCAGGCAGGCGTCCGACGTGGATTTGGGGCGGGCGCGGCGGGCGGGGGCGGGCGCGGGGGTGCCGGCGGAGAGTCGGTGTGCGCGCTGGCAGGGTGGGGGGTGCCGCCGCAGCACCGGCGCTTCGTCCTCGCGCCACGTGCCCCCCGACGCCTCCGAGTAGCCCGAGTCGCACTCCAGGCTGCGCACGCTGGCGGGGGGCGAGCGGGCGGCCGGGCCCCCCTGCTCCTCCTCGCCGCAGGCCGAGGGGGGGCGGCGGGGCGCGGGGAGGGGGTCGCGTTCGGCCGGCCGCGTGCCGGGCATGTGCTCCCGGCGGCAGCGCTGCGGGGAGAGGGCGGCTCAGCGTCGGGCCGGCGGCGGGCGCAGGTCTCGGCTCGCCCGCGGCCCCGGGCTCCGCTTTCCCGCAGCCCCGGCCGGCGTGCGGCGGCATGTCAGAGAGCGCGCGGCGCCCAGCCCGGCCGTGCCTGCGGGAAGTGACACGGGGCCGAGGCACGTAGCAGCCCCGCGCCCCCGCCCCGGCCCCTCACTGCCACGGGGCGCCCCGATCGGTGGGACGGGACGGGGCGACGTCCCCAGGGAGGGCCTTCCGCTCGGGGACGCCGGGTGCCCGTCGGGCCCGCTCGCCCCGGGCCCGCTCGCACCCCGACTGCGCGGGGCTGAGGAGCGGCTAGGGAACGGGGAGCGCTGCCGAGCGGCAGCGGAAGGAGAGCCCCGTCCCCGCGGCCGGGCCGCTCCTCTTTCTTGAATTCCTATTGTCTGAGCCCAAAAGCTGGCTGTTACGTCCGCTTCCCTCTCGCGGAAAGCCGAGCGCGCAGGGCGGCCCGCTCAGCGTCCTGTCCCACCGCCCGCAGCAGCGCCCCGTCCCTTCTCCCCTGTCCCCACGTCCCTCTCCCTTCTCCCTCTCCCCGGTCCCAGCTGGCGCCGCGCCACCGCCCCGCACCACCCTGTCCCGCGGGAGCCGTGGGGCGCTGGGAGGGCGCGGGGCGGGAGGGGCTCCGCGGTTCCCGGTGCCGCTCGGGTCGGGGCCGCGGCTGACAGCTCGCCGCTCGTTCCCCTCCGGCCTCGCGCCCCCCGCCCGCGCCCCGCGCGCGGTGCTCCCACGCGTGATGTCACCGCGCTGATGTCACTCGCGGCCCCGCGCCCCGACACGCCGCGACCCGTCCGTCCTCCCGCACCCCGCGGCACTCACCGGCTCGACGCGGCGCTGCCCGAGACCGCCGTCCAGACGGGCGCTGTGCATCCCCGGCCCGGCCCCGCTCCCGGTGCCGGTGCCGGTGCCGGAGCGGCCGCGGCCCCGCGGAGCAGCGGAGCGCGGCTCAGTCCCGGCCCTGCCCGCCGCCTCCCGCCGCGGCGCCGCCCCGCGTGCCGCAGCCAATGGGACCGCCGTAACGTGAGCTCGGGCCGTACCGGCACCGGCACCGCCCCGCCTCGCCCGCCGCCCCGGGGCCCCGCTCGGCGCGCCCGGACACGACCCGCGGGGCGAGGCGGCCCCGTTACGGGCGCCGGGCTCCGAGCGGGAGGGGAGCGGAGACCCTCCGCCCGCCCGCGCTCCGCCAGCGCCTGTTAATTGCCGGCTATTAGCCGCTCTGGTTTGCTAATGAAGGGTTACAATTAGCCGCCCGATAATTCTGCCGGTTCCCGAGGCGCGGCGTGGATCGGCGGCCGCAGCGGGGCCGTGACCTGACCCCCTCCCACCCCGGGGCTGGGCTGGGAGCCGCGGTGACCGGCGTGACGCCGGGCATGGGTGGTGCCCGACTCCCGTGGCAACGCGCTCCGGCTTGTCCCAAACAGCTGCCAAGCCATGGGCACGTACGGACACCTCACCTTCCTCCTCCTCCTCCTCCATGCCCCAGGTAGGCACCCTGCGGTTCAACGGCACCCAAAGGAACTAAAAGAAGAGGGACGGGACAACAGGGTGCCCCGGGTGCCCCCGGGTGCCCACCCCAGGATGGGCACAGGGGGTGGCAGCTTCAGAGTCTGGGACACATCTGGGGTATCTTGGGGACATCTCCGAGGCACCCTTGGGGCACTGCAGGGACAGCCTGGCAGGCTGCAGTGACACTCTGCTCTTTGCAGGGACCTTTGTAAAGTCAGCAGGTAAGAGCGGCGGGGCCACCCATACCCCCATGGGGACGGGGGACAGGACCCAGTTCCCTGACACAGCCATGCGAGCTGCTGGTGGCAGCGGCCACACGAGGCCAATCCTGGGGTGTCCCACCAGCCCTGCCCGACCTGCCACGCATAGTGACACTGAGTGAGGATGCTGCACCGGGCGCCCGCGTGGCCGAGGTGGCTGCGTCCTGCAGCAATGCCAGCAGCAGCCCTGACGTCACGCTGCAGCGCGTCGAGTCCGCTGTCCCCGTGGGCTCCAGTGTCACCCCACGCAACGCCGATCCCAGCCACCCCTTCAACCCCGTTGCAATCAGTGCCGATGGTGTGCCCGCTTCCTCATTTAGGGCAGAGGTACGGCTGGGGGGCAGGGAGCAGAACTGAAATGTGTGGCACCCTGCTGAGCAGCGTGTCCCCACACAGGTGACGCTGCGTGCCGGCGCAGAGCTCGATGCCCACCAGGTGAACTGGTACGCGCTGGTGCTGCGCGCTGCCTGTCCTGGCGAGCAGGAGGTGACGGGGCAGCTGTTTGTGCGGGTGACATCGGGGCAGGCGCTGCGCTGTGGCTTCCCGTTTGCCAGCACTGGTGGGGACGTGGTGCGGGTGTCAGCAGGCGTGGCACCCCGTGCGCCCCTGTATGCGGTGCAGGCTCAGCCACAGGGCGGGCTGACGGTGAGTGCCAGCTGTGCCATGTCCCACAGCCTCCCAAAGGGAGCAGACCCTGGGGACAGCCAGGTGCAGGGATGGAATTCTCATCTCTCCTCTGACAGTTCCAGCTCAGAAATAGCGGCACACCACTCACGCTGACCCATCAGGGGCTGGTGCTGGCGCCTGATGGTGGCTTCAGCCCCAGCAAGGACACCCAGGTGGGCACGAGTCCCCGCTCTGACAGCACCGTCATCGCCTCTTTGGCACCACACACAGCCCTGTGTCCTGGTCCCCTCAGGCAGACCCCAGGAGTGCTCAGCTCTCTTCTTGCTGTCCCTACCCCCAGCTCCGTCCCCTTCTGTATCCCATCCCTGCCCCTATTTGCATTCCTGACTTCATCCTCATCCCTGTCCCTGTTCCCATCCCCATGCCAGTCTCCTCATCCTCATCCCTACTCTCATTCCTATTCCTAACCCAAGCCCTATTCATGGCCTTCTTCATCCCCAGTCTTTGCCTCTATCCCTGTCCCTATCCTGCCCATTTCCCTCCCCGTTCCTATGCCTGTCTCCTCCTTCATTGTTGACCCCACCCCATTTCCATCCTTGCCTCCATCCTATCCCTATCCTCCAACTCCATTGCCATCCCAGTCTTCATTCCTGTCCCCATCTCCATCTCCATCCCCATCCCTGATGGCAGTGTCACTCCTGGCTGTCTCACAGCCACCCCTGTGCTGCTCACAGACATTCAGGCTGGAGATAGAGGTGATGGATCGGCATGGGCAGAACTGCAGTGGGGTCGTGACGGTGGAAGTGCTGCCATCGCGCCATCCCCGTGTCACCATCCTGTGAGTGAGGCTGGGTGGGTGGGGGTGCTGGTAGCACCAGGCTGTGCCACACTGCCCGCTGTGCCCGCAGTGCTCCGCAGCAGGACGTGGTGGTGCCGGAGGACATTGGTCCCTTGGTAGTGGTCACGCAGGTCCGTGCCAGCGGGGCCAACATCCGCTATGCCATCCTCGCTCCCACGTCACCAGCGCTCTTCACCATCGATGAAAGTGAGCATGGTGGCAGGGTCCCCGTGGCTGCCCTGTCCCCAGCCCTGCACTCGGCTCAAGGCTGTGCCACCTCCTGCAGTGACAGGTGAGATCCGCAGCACGCGTCGGCTGGAGGTGGCCGGTGCACAGCTCCTCATCCAGGCATACAATGCGCTGCAGCCCTCTGACCAGGACACCATCGTGCTCAATGTCACCGTGAGGGGGACAGACCAGCGGGCACCATCCTGTGTGCCAGCCCTCTATGTGTATGGTTCAAGGGTTTTGCGGGTGATGCTCCACAGTGCTTGGGAAGTGGAGCTGAGCAGCAGCCACTCCCACACAGGTCCCAGGTGCGTGAGACCTTGTCCCCTGGCAGCACGCTGGTGACACTGAGGTGCACTGACCCTGCTGGCGATGACGGGTCCCTGCATTACACGCTGGAGGGGCCACCAGGCTCTCGCTCCCACTTCCACATGGAGGGGCCAAAGCTGAAGGTGTGTGGGGACAGAGCTGGTGAGCCCCCACTGGGGGAGCAGGGTCCTTCTGGCACCCAGCGGCATGGCAGGCTGTGGCTCTGGGGGATGCCCAGCACTACAGGACACCATGGCTTGGTAGGTCAACACCACTCTGGACTATGACACTGAGGCAATGGCTGCTATGGGCTTCCAGCTGACGGCCACCATCGTGGTGACAGCCAGGGGACAGCCTCTGAGGAGCAGTGAGTGCCCATATCCCCTGCACCCTGTGCCCATGTCCCCTTCGCCCTGGGGAAGGTCAAAGTAGAGATGTGCAAAGCTCCCTTTGACCCCCAAATCAACACACAGCGGAGGAAATGCTCCTCTCCTGTGGCCCCAGTGATGCCCAACCCCTAAGGCACCAGTGTGGCACCGTCCCAGTGTCCTTATGGAGCATGCCCAGTGCAGTGTGGGCCATGGGATGCTGCCAGCGCAGCTGAGCTGCTGTGTGCTGTGCAGCCCGCATACCCGTGCTCGTGACAGTGATACCCGTCAACGAATTCACACCGGAGTGCCCCAATGGCATCATCTTCACCGTGTCAGAGACAGCACCTTTTGGCAGCATCGTGGGGCACGTGGTTGGCACTGACCGTGACCGCCCACCGGACAGCCTCGAGTACAGCCTGGAGGGGGGCACTGGCCCTGCACAGCCCTTCTCCATCGATGCACGCACCGGTGAGTGCCCAGCCCTTCCCCTGCCCCACAGCACCCACGGGTGCCAGAGAGCTCACACGACCCCACAGGTGAGATCCGTGTGGTTGGGCCCCTCAGCCCCCCGCGGCGTGCTGGCTACCGGCTGACAGTGCGGCTGACGGACACCCACAATGATCTGGACCCATTGAACCGGAGGAGCCGCCTGTGTGATGTGGCCGTGCGCCTGCAGGTGTGAGCGTGATGCCGGGGTGCCACTGGTGCAGGACGCTGTGCTGCATCCCTGTGGCTGTCCCAGGGGTGGCTCTGGGCTGGAGGTACCCACGGGGACCGGGTGGGATGGAGCTGAGCCACCTCTGCTCCTGGCAGGCCATGCCTCAACGGGCACCACTGTGCAACCCGGAGGTGCAGGAGCTGAGAATCACAGCTGGGACAGGCAGCCGGCAGCCTGTCACCCACCTGGTGTGCAGTGGGGACCCGGAGGGCACCACGCTGTCCTATGCCATTGTCGGAGGTGAGGAACAGCCAAGCACCGTGATTTGTCTCTTCAGCACGGCCGGGGTGCTGAGCAGACCCTCCTATGCAGGCAATGAGGATGGGCACTTTCGGCAGGAGGGAAGCGTGCTATCCTACATCCCCACCGGCCTGGCTGAGCCCCGCACATTCGTGCTGCTGGTGGAGGTGTGGGGCAGCAGTGGGTCCCCACGCCGCAGCACCGTGCTGGCACTGGTGGTGCACGTCACACCCCGCAGCACCCCAGTGCCACCCAGCACCACCACCCTGCACACGGTGAGCAGCATCCCATGGCCCGGGTGCCTCAGGCTGGGACACCACCTGGCCTCTCACCTCTGCTTCTGCAGACGCTGCAGAAGGAGCCACTGGTGGTCAGGCGGACGGAGCTGACTTGGCTCCCACCAGCTTGGTTTGTGGCAGTGCTGACTGCAACCAGCGCCCTGTTCCTGGCCAGCCTGTGCTGTGTGGCACACAGTGTGCTGCGCAGGTGAGCCCCAGCCCGCAGCATGGCACAGCACAGTGAGGTGGCGGCTCAGGGCTGCTTTCTGTTCTTCCTGCAGCAGCCGAAACCTCAGCAAGGTGCTTCTGAGTGAGAGGTGGGTGCTGGGCAGTGGTGAAGGCTCCCGTGGTGTCCCTGCAGCCGTATGTGAGATGTGGCACTTGGGGAGGGGATGTTGATGTCACCAGGGAGTTGCTCTGAGGAGCAACCTCTGCTTTAGAGTAAGGGCACGGAGCAACGAGCGCAGGGATGGCGGTTTTACCAGGGAATGGCCGTGCCAGTGGCCAGGCTGGGGGCAGAAACTGTGCAGGGTGGCACAGTGCAATGCAAGGGTTGTTCCTGACACCGGCTGGAGAAAGGGGTGACAAGGAGCTTTGAAAGGCTGTGGAGGGAGAGCCTGAGGGGCGGCAGAGCCATCCCAGCCCATGAAAGGCACCCGTATAGCGACAAGGAGCCACATCAGCCTTCGGGGTGGCCGACGGCCGCCTACAGCTACATAACCCAGCGCTACGCGACGTCACGGATGGGCACGGAGCCGGGAGCGCGGGAGCAGCCTCCGGGTGACACGCGTGGCTCGGAGCCACCCGGGGTGCCGTCCGGCGGGACCCGCGCTCCCGGGTGAGGAGCGCCCTCCCTTCCCCCCTTTTCCCCCGCAGCTCCCGGGACGCGGTAGCGCAGAGCAGCGCCCGCGAGGAGGAGCGGAGCCGCCCGGCCGCCCGCAGCCCGTCCCTCTCGGCACCGCAGCCCTTCGACGGCCGCGCGCACGACCCACGTGAGCGCCGCGCCCCGGGTGAGAGGACGGGGCCGAGGGCACGGGCTGAGCGCCGCTCCCCCCGCAGGGACCGGCAGGGACTATCTGTTCAACAGCGTCACCGGGGCACGGCGCTGGATCTGAGCACCCCACGCGGGACGGGGATCCCGAGCGCCCGCCGTGCGCGGGGCGCAGACATTAAACAGTGCACGGACCGCGCGCCGCGCCGTCACTGCCGCGGGGCGCCCTGGGGAAGCGGGGGGAGGTCGGCGCCTCGAGGGGAGCCGGGTGGGAGCCGAGAGGGCAGAACCGAGGCGCGGCCACGGGGCGGTACTGTGCCCGGACGGCCGCCCTCCCCGCGGGGCCGCTGCGCTCCACTCCTCGGGCCGTGCCCACAGAGGGGCTCCCACCGCGGCCCGCGCTCGCTGCGCAGCGCCCATTGGTCCGGCGTCCTCCCACTGGTGGCCAATGAGACGGCGCGCCCTGCGGGGAGGCGGGCCGTCGGGGGGTGTCACGTGTGCCTAACGTGCGCGGCCATCCGGAGGCGGTCCGCGCTCGGAAAGGGGCGGGGCGGTTTTAGGCTTGACTGACGTCTGTTCCGACCTATCAACGCGCCCGCTTCGGCCCCGGCGGGAGGGGCTCGGCTGCTGATTGCCGCAGAGCGCGGCGGGGCGGGCGTTGGACGGCGCGGTTGCTATGACGGCGCGCCCCTGGGGTCCGCCCCCTCGGCGGCCGCCATCTTGTTGTTGATTCGAACGGCGGGGAGCGGGCGGTGGCGCTGGGGGCTCGGGGTTGCCAGCCCCCGGCCGGGCAGGCGGAGCCGCCCCGGTGAGCAAGACGGGCTGAGCTGAGGGCCGGGCACGGAGCGCGGCCCCGCGAGGAGAAAGGGGAGGGAATGGGGTGGGATGGGTTGGAACGGGACGGGTTGGAATGGGACGGGGGGAGCGGCGCGGCGGCGTGGTGGATGAGCGGGGAGGGGTGGGGGTCCGGGCGCGGCGGGAGGAGCCTGGCCGGGTCCGTTTGGGGCTGGAGGTCGGGGGATCCCGGCGTGCGGCGAGCCCGGCGGCAGCCCTAGCGGCCCTCCCTCTGTGCCCTTCCTTCTGCAGAGGCTGCGTGCGGCGAGGAGCCCTCGGAGCGCGGCGGTGCCATGAGAGCGGCATGGTGAGGGAGCGGCGCGGGCAGCGAGCTGAGCGCTCCTCCCGTCGGGCCGGCGCTGCCCCGGCTGTGCTCGGGGATCCGCGAGTCCGAGCGGCCGCCGTGCCCAGTGCGCGTGTGTGTGTGTGTGTGTGTGAGCGCGGCTGGGATGGGCTCGGTTTTGTATCCGAGCTGCTGCGAGGCTCCGTGCCCCTCCATCTTAGAGCTCTGAATCAGCAAAGCCCCCAACGGCGTGCTTCACTGTGTGCTGCTTTTGTCATGCCGGCCTGTCCTGCGTGTTTCTGCTTTCTTCCCTTTGCAGCCGGCTGTCCCAGCTCGGTGTTTCTGAATCCCGGGGCTGGGCTTTGCTGACGGAGCGCTGTATGATGCCGTAGTGGTGTGCATCTCTTGGCTGGGCTGTGTCGGGTTGGCTGGCGGCATGTCTAACAAAGAGCTGCACTGTAACATCTTTATCTGTTGAAGCAACGTGTCTGACCAGGTGACTGATCTGTGTGCTAACGGTCAGGGCTTCAAGGTAGAAGAATACTCTATTCTGGATGTACGTTGCTGGGCTGAGGCTTTGGGCAAGCTGCCTTTTCCTGAAAGCCTGTCAGGAGCTTGATTTAGAATTGGGTGCATCATTGGTTAGGTGTCATCACCATTAACCTAAACAGGCCTACTGTGGGACATCTTAATCCTACATAACAGCTCCTTGTCACTGATGTTGAGGGGTGTTTCCCTGTGGCTGGGTTGGCTTAGCACTGCCCTTGGGTAAGTGCCCTATTTTAGAGCTGGAAGCAGTGGTGCACTTTGAAAAGATTAAGTGTGAACTCATTATGTACCAAGACATCGCGGGGCTGATGTGTCAACTACATAAAGCTCATGTTTTCTGTCTTTTGAGTTTTCCTATTGCTAAATTTTCGTCCAGTAGCTTTAGGAAGTATTTCATTCTCATCCTAGCTTTTTCACCATGAACGTTTCCAGGTGTTTGAATGAGCAACCTGTTCTGTTCTGGTTAGAGCCTATGGGGCTGACTTGGTGTGTCCTTTTCACGGCATTGCCTCTGCTTCCTGTCTAATAAGGACTTCAGGTAGAGCAGGGGCAGTGAGCTTTGGCTCCCTGAGGCAGAAGTCAGTATATACAGTGTTGTAAGTGGGATCTCTGAAGACCATAGGACTGGGAAGGATAGGGGCCTCTTCTGAGCATGTGTTTTTCCTTGGGTGGTTGATGCTCTGGGTATCCAGCAAGTCCCTCGTGGCAGTTTTGTGTGTTTTTGATGTTGAAAAAGAGCAAGAGAGCGTGAATCACTGGTGAGATGAGAGAGGTTTCTAGGATCTGCTTCTAGTCACTGGGAATTTTGTGCCACCTTCTCCACGTAGCTCCTATTGCTTTGAGCTCATATAATTAAAGCCTGCAGCCAACAGGAGGGTCATGCCCTCTCCCTGCTGTTTGTGCCTTACCAGTTTGACCAGGGAGCTAAAGACATTCACCCTGACCAAACTTCTTTCCTCCTGCTTTTGTGAGTAGTACCATGATCTGCTTCATCATAAGGATGGCAATATTGGGCATGACCTTATTTCCAAAATATGCTGGAGGGCAAAATCAAGATTAGATGTGCACTGGGGGATCCCCCTCGAGTGGCAGATTGTACAAGGCAACAGAATTGTGCGTTTCCATTGCCAGTATTGTGAAGTCAAGGTTAAAGTAGCAAGCACTCTGGTCAAAAAATGCCCTAGCTGAAGTTGTACCCGCAGCCTTAATCAGCTAATTAGCCTCCCCGACAAGCATTATAGTTTGTTCTTAATCATGCAGTTCCATGCTATTCTTGTCTATGCTAAGCTTCCTAGTGTTTTCTTCTCTTGTTCCTTCGCCCACGTGTGGTGCTTATTACATTTATTAACCTCTGAAAACGTGACCTTGTGAAGCCCGATGAGCGTGAGGTGATGAGCCCTGCCCAGGCTGGGTGCTGGCTGCTGACCATCTGCTTACAGCCTCCTGCTTTAATAGATCACCAGAGGCCTGTCTAGATCTTGGTTGCGTTTGAGATGTCTCTTCGTTTGTCTGTTTCTCGAGGTTGCCGTGGAACTGGTGAGTGGGTTATGAGGTGGAGCATGCTGTCTCGTGGGTTGTGTTTCGAGTAAGAAGCACGGGTGTTAAGCCTGAAGTTCAGTATGGACGGCCTTTACTCTTGAGCAGGCACATCTCTTGGTTGAAGCTGTAGAATGCCTGATGAAGACCTTCTTTGGGCCATAACCCAGGCACTTAACGCACTGCGACCAGGTTCCCCCAATCCATCCACCATCGGTTAGCTTCAGGATGGTTGATACACACAGCAAAGTTAAGTGGTGATGCTGGGCTGCAGAGTGTTGGAAGGCTGCAGGTTATTGCTGGCAGGAAGCTGCAGCCTGAGTGTTTTTTCTCTCCTGTTGGCAGTGTCAGTCCAGTTGTGGTGCTGGGCAGGGTGTAGGTTTGAACGTGACCTGTGGTGTTTGCAGATGTGTGGCAGTTTAGCAGAGCCCTTACTCTGTGTCTGTGCTGTATGACTTGGCTAAAAGGAATGTCTGTAATTTCTGGCTTCTTTCTTTGAGAAAGAACGGATTAAAAGCTGGGCTACAAAATGCAAGGAGTTCCCTCCTGAGAACTGAGATGGGTGAGCTGGAGGAAGGAGTGAAAAGAACAAAGAAAATGTGACAGAAACCTCTGCAAGAATCAGGTTGACTATTTACATGACTTGTTGTAAACTGAAGGGACCCTTCAGATGCGAATAGCAGTAGCTGGCAGTCTCCTTTTTGTATTCCTGGTGTGACAGGAATGCAGAGCAGGATGCTGGCAAGTGTTTAATCTCAGGTTTGTTGCTGCTGTCATAAGGGTGGTGGGGGAGGAAGAGGAAGTGTCTGCATGGCTGCTTAGTTTCTGTTTTGCAGGCATTGCCTGTACACAGTGCTTTAGCTGTTCTGATGTGGCAGCAGCTGTTATTTTTGGCTTTCCCAGCATGCTGGTTTAGTAGATGCGCTTTCTAATGGATGCAGTTCTCCTAATTGTCTTGTTGGGGTGCTTGTGCTTCCTATGTAGTTCCTTTCAGGTGCAGGTAGTACCTGGGAGCAAGTTATTTGCCTTTTTATTTTCTATATGTATTTTGAGTGGCAATAACTGTGTGAAACAAGCATGCTAAGCTTAAACTGTTATTTTGCATGCTTAAGCTGTTGTTTTGCATAACCCTTGTCAGTATATGGTCAGTTTCACTTACAAGGAATGATGTTACCCCATTCTCGTGGGAGAATCACAGAATGGCTTGAGTTGGAAGGGACCCCAAGTGTCATCAAGCTCCAACCCCACATGCAGGGCCACCAACCTCCATAGCTAATACCAGACCAGGCTGCCCAGGGCTCCATCCAGCCTGGCCTTGAACACCTCCAGGAGCAGAGCATCCACAGCCCCTCTGGGCAGCTGTTCCAGCACTTATTCCAGAACAAGGAGATAAGGTTCTCTATCAGAAGGTGCCTCCGTATCACGATATCCACAGTACCGTTAGCACGACTGCAGTTGGTTCTGTTTAAAGGCAGCATGGGCGTAACTGCCATAATTGTATTAATAGAAGATCAGGCCCAACCAAATCTGATAAACGCAGCAAAGAAAGTTGGAATATAATTTGCCTGTCCTGACGGGATGTTACTAAGCATGGTTCAGAGCTCTGACAGATAAGCTGTGTCTGATTTAGCTTTTGTAGTTGGAAAGGTTATCTCCTCCACCAGCTGTCTTGCTTCTTTGCCACAAGTTACCTCCCTGGTATTAGGGGCTGCAGCAGATCCTGGTCAGCTGCTACCATTTAATACATAATTTTTCTTGGTTAATATCCATTGGAGTGCTGTGTTGTGAACCAGGCCAGATGAAGAGCAGGCGTGCGCTCTCTTCTGCTTCACCTGCTGGTTGGTAACGACCAGCTGATGGCTGGAGGAGTCATCTGGGGGGCAGCGGTCCCTATAAATTAATGAAGAGCAGCTGTCAGAGCCCTGATCAGTACGTGAAAGTATTTGTGTCCTGAAAGGAGCTCACTTTGAATTCAGGTCCCAGCCTTGAAGGAGGGTGTGATCTCAATCGTTGTGGATTGACGAAGCAAAGGCTGAGCTGCTCCTCGTTAACTTGTTTCCATACAACGTTTTGCAGGCTGACTCGCTTCTGGCACCCCGCGCCCTCTTGGTTGCAGGAGGTTGGCTCCACATCCCGGTGACTGTTCAACACAGAGAGTTTGGGTAACATCTCTAAGGTAACTTTTTTGTTTTGCCCTGAACACAAATGCAGCCGCATTAAATATCATGCAAAGAAAAATCAGTTGCTTGCTTTTATACTTCTCGTGTTGTCATTGTATCCTTATAGTATGTGTAGATATTGTTTCTGGGAAGGATGCTCTTATTTTCAGAGGAAACTACAGGAATCCCCATAAAAGCACTAACTGGGAATGAAAGGCTCACTATTTATTAACTTGTAATCAATTAAATGACACAATTCTTTATGATAAGAACTAAGCTGCCAGGTTTTGGAAGCTGAATCTGTGATGCATTAGCAACTCTGGCCGTTTTGGTGGCTGAATGCAGCTGTGTTACCTTAATACTGATTTCAGGATTTGATTATTGTCTTTTTTGTTGTTTTTTTTTTCCTACTCTCTCCTTCCTGTTTTGAGTTTGGTGGAGTACAATAGCTTGGTGTGTTGGTCTTCCATGCTGCGAGGCTACTTTGTGCTCTTCTGAATTCAGAAGAGGCTCTGGCATACCTGCTGTCTTCCCCCAGTTCTTTATTAACGAAGATACGACTCAGTAGCACTACCTGTGTTATAAGTATCTGTTCACCACCAGGCTTGACTGACCTCAGGAGGCCCCGTTTTTAGGTAGTGGTTGTGTTGCACAGATCTCTTCTTTGGTGAGGAGGTCTCAGGGCTGTGCAACTTGTGGTGTTTGATGCTTTGAAGTGCAACCAAGGATGCCAAACTCCACAACTGCCTTCTTGGGAGAGGGAGAGGAGTGTTATGGTGGCTCTGCTGGAGATGCTCCTGTGTCTGTCACTGCTGACTTGCAGCAGATTTGGTGCTTATTTAAAGACTAGCAGTTGTGTAGCTCTTACGTTCTGCTGTGACGTTGCTCTTTTTCCCCCTTGTATTGTATAGTGAGTTGTATTTCCCCCTTCCTAAAGCTGTCCACTTAAAAAACAGCACATCAACTTGAATTCAGATTACCTGTTGGTATCAAAGTGTTTTCAAGCATTTCACAAAGTGAATTTAGCAATACTGGAAGGGCACTAAGACAGGGTAAGGGCTGCTTGTTCTGCATCCTTTGACTGAACTGCCCAAGCTGCTTGAGCATGTGTGGGGAGACGGCTGTGATCTCATTACAGCTAACGACAGGGATAAGCAGCTTGGAGCACCAGAATCAGCACAGCAGTGTCTGCAGATGTCAGTGAGTTATTTAAAGCAGGAAGGATTTGGGAGCGAGGCCTGGGGGATTGCATGGTCCTGTGTGGAGAAACAACCAAAGAACAGCTAGGATGAAGACACTGAAGGTATTGCAGAGTGTGAAGTGTAACTGCTCCCTTGTGTTGTAGCACTGTGGGTTGTAGCAAAACTAGCAAAGGCCTGGAGCTTTGGAAGGCCCTCCCAGTGCTCCTTTCTTAACAGAAGGAATACTTCACTTTTCCAGACTGTGATTTGTGTGTAAACTCCACACCAGGCTAATCACAAACATGCAGGTTTTGCCGAGATGAAATGTGACTGTCTTCAAGTATTCTTACTTTTGGGGACGTTGGGATGTTTTGCTTTGTTTCCTGTTTGGGCTGAGTCTGATGCTTTTTCTCAAGCTGTAAAAGTGACATTTTCTTTGGGCATAAAACTGCTTTGTGTAATTCAAGTCTAATTTCTTTTTTTGCAGTTCTTACCATGAACACTGACCCAAACACGCTTACTAAAATTCGTAGCTAAACCTGAATCAATAAGCATTATCAGGCACATTTCAAACATCCTGTATAGAACTGAGAAAACCACTAACTGCTTTAGTCTGTCTGATAAATAGCAGTGTTTTGTACCCTGCAAAATTGGAACAGCTTTTACTCTTTATTCTCCAGGCACTGTGTAAAGTGATGTTTCCTGTACTGCTGTTTTTCCTGCAAAAAACTAATCTGTTAATTATTCTTCTAGTTAAGTTAGACTGTATTCATGTTACTGTGCTGTTAATCACAGCTGTCACAGAATTACAGGGGCTGGAAGGGAGCTCTAGAGATCATCCTCCCTCCCCCCCAAAGCCAAGCAGGTTCCATACGTAATCTTTTCTTCTGTTGTAGTTCCTGTGGAAATAAATAGGAGATGCTGCTTTTGGGGTGACCTACGTGTATGTGTACAGGTATTTTGCTTTAATAGATGCTGTCTGACAGGAGCTCAGCTGTAACAAACGAATTCTCTTTTGGCTTCAGAACTCTGTTACTTAGATGGTGGCCTCAGTTCTAACTGGTATTCTGCAAAGCCTGCTGGAAAGAGCTTTGAGCTCTGCTGAGCAGCTTAACATCTAGATAAGGTACTGGAAATGTGTGACCTGGGGGGTGTCTGTAAGAACTTGTTTCCAGCTGCTGCAGTGAACGGGAGGTTAAATGTAGGCTTTGTTTACCTGAGTCTTTACTTATTCTGAAAAGAAAGGATTTTGTGTTCCAGGCCTTCAGAATTGAGCAGGCTGCTGTGCTGGGGTATTCTGACACACCTGCTGTCCAGTCTCAGCATATGGTGTAAGGAGAGAAGTAACAAAGATCTGAAGCATTACAGGGCTCTTCTATTTAGGAAGAGCTTAAAAATACAGACGAAGGAATTGTGTTCAGTGATTGTTGTTCTGGCATCCAAGAGCACCTTTATACCCTTGGCTATTTTTCTTTCTGCACCACCCTTGTTTCTCTGGATCACTGGGAAGAGAGCACCAAAGGATGACACTGCTATGGTATTGCAGATGTTTCACATGCCAAGTTTTGGTTTTTGCCCTTCAGAATGCATAGCATCTCGCCAAGCTTGGAGCTGTGACTAGCTGTGCAACTTGTGTATCCTCTGAGAAAGCGCCCTCGGATTCAGATTGCCTTTTGTTGTCACACAGGTGGCTGGGGCTGTCTGCTCATTCATTGCCCTTCACTTTCCAAAGCATGCTGCAGACCACAGAGCAGCTCTGGAGGTACTCTGACAGCTGCCAGGTTTTCAATCTGAGCATCTTGCAGATGACAGCAGAAGGCTCCTATCGAAACCCCTTCCCTGAGGATCTTCTGTATGCTTTGCCACACTGGATTTTTAGAATCATCGCTAGGAAAGTGAGAGTATCCTTGTATGAAGTTCTCTTTAGCCTTGTAGGCAGTGTCAGATTAAATCTGCTGCCTTAGCTTTAGGTGCCCTCAGATCTTATATATACTTTACTGACATTAAGCACTAGCTGTAATGCGTGACTTCTGTCTAAAACATTTGCTGTGACAGGATTTTTGCCTTATTTTTATGCCCTGACTTGAAAAGTGAAATATTGCACTTTAATCCCCGTGTTTCCTGGCACTGTTTCCTTGCATGCAGTAAGGACAAGAAGAATTCAGTAAGAATACAACCAGATCTTTTTTTCCCTAGTGTTGAGCTGGATCTAACAAGAAAGTTGCTCAGACTTTTCTTTCCTTCTGCTTTTTGTAGGTGGCTTCACCACACAAGATAACGTGCAGGCTTTTAGTGCTTCTACCTGGAAGACGTTAGAATGAACAGATCTCACGTTCAGAAGCAGTAGCTCGACTTTTCTTGTGACCCTTAAGGGTCATCTGCTTAGGAAAATTAAATGATAACGAGTAAGGGGCGTGGATTTGCAATGTGATTATGTGGCTTTAAATCCCTGTGGACGTGCCTATAAGGTCATTTCTACTACAGACTGGGACAGCTGCATTCATCAGCAGGTTCACCCTTGTCTGGTGCGGTTCTGCTGCTGGGATCCCTTAATGTAGATACAGTTGCAATGAAGAGCCAGGCTTTTGAAGTAAAGCTTGTTTTGCTTTGGGTGCTGAGAGGGGAAGCAGTGGTGTGAGGGCTTTTTTCACTGCTGAGAGCAGCACGTGGGCTGAAGGAAATAAGTATTAGAAAAACAGAGCCCCAATATTCACCTTATCCAGTTTAATCCATTTTTTCATCAGCAATTTAAAAAAAGGGAGAGGAATGGGGCACAGCGGCAGTCATCTCTCAGTTGGTCTCATAAAAAGCTTTTACCTCTCCCCACAGACCTCGTATTTATTTCACAACTGTCCACTCAGCACAGTAGAGCATCCTGCAGTTCCCTTTTCTCAGGTGATAAGTGAAGCCACATCCTGGGCACTGGTTGGTGTTGGGCTGTGGAGCACAGCGCGTTTGGCTGCGTTGCATTTCTCTGCCTCTGCTGCTTAACAGACCCCTGGGTTTGGTTTCATGTTAGTGCCTTGTAGCTACGTTAGCAGGAGGAACTGCTACATAACAGCTGCTCCTTTTCTTTTGGCACAGGACTGTGTAGCAGAACAAAGTGAATTTGTTTGGTTAGTATTGCTTTTGTGCTCGTAAATCTTCCCGTGGAGCTGACGTGCTTCTAGATGGTCCTCTTCTGTTTCTGCCATTTTGAGCAGAAAAGTAGCTAAAGCATTTGATTCTTTGGCCAAACGCAGCACTGCTCTCTGTGAAAGCATGAAACGCAGCACTGCTTTCATGTGCAAGCACTGCCCTAATTTTAGTTGGTATTAGCAATCTCTGTTCAGTAGTTCATGGATTGGGGCAAAACATTCCAGCAATCATGAAAAGTTAACTATCAAGTAAGACTCAGTTGAACTGGAACGCAAAGGACTGCTAGAAGTAAAAGGATCTCCAAACTGCAGTCTTTTCAGCAGTTTATCACAGAATTGTAGGGGTTGGAAGGGACCTTCAGAGTTCATCGAGTTTACTTGACTGCTCTGCTGTTCCTTCTTGACATGCAGCTGGCTGAAGTGTGCCAGTGCTGAGTGGCTTGGCTGAGGGTGCTGAAGCCTTCAGTGAAGCACCAACACCAATAACCTCTCCCTGCTTTTCTTTTGTAGCATCTTGCTTCATCCAGGTGACAGCTGGGCACTCGTGACCTGTTAACTACAGTGGGAAGGTGTAAGGCTTTCTGTATTTCTCTTTGCTTTCCCAGTGATCAGACAGCAGCTGGGCTGTGTGTTAAGACCCGGTGATGCAGTCAAGGGCCTGCCAAATAAAATGCTGTCTTTTTCTAGCCAGGGGAGCTTACAGCTGAAACAAAGTATTTGTTCAGCTTTGCCTTCATGGTAAGCCAAAGAAAGAGAAGATTCCAACGCCAGTCACCTCCCTGCCTTTTCACACTCGAGCTCAACTGGCAGCAAAAATTTGTCTGTGTATCTGCCTGGGTCTGTCAGATGAGAGCCCTCGTGGGTAGTGAAATTGCAGGTGGCACGAGGCTGTGAAGCTTACTGTTCTGCCTTTCTTATCCTGGAGGGATAGGTGGAGCTTATTCAGACAACACATTCAAGTCACAGTATTCATCTGGTTTTGCTCAAGCCTGCTACTTGTATATCTTCTTTAGTTTTGGCCGGAGTTTGTCGGGTCAGAACGTTACTGTGATGTGGTGTAGGGGTGGCAGGAGGCAGAGGTAAGGTTGCATTGTGGCTAAGCACGTTTGTTTCTGGACAGAAGTGAGAGGAGGGGAGCAGTACTGCTGTGTTTGCTTGTTTGGATCTTAGGTTAGCCCTCTTTATTTTTAGAAAGAGTGTCCTGGATGGGCATTGCTGTGGATTTCCTGAAGTCAGAGGTCCTGTAGTTCCTTTAAGAACACCACTGGCTGGGAACCCCTTTATCTAATGATGTACATTTCTGAAATTAATTCTTAAACAGCTCAGGAGCAGAGCAGCGTGTAGATCTGAGGAGATGGATCAGAGCAGTGTCACAGCCCACAGCACATCACAGTAATTGTAAAGTTACTTTACAGTGAGTTTGAAGCAAGCCAAATTAAATGTGGATTCTGAAGGGCGCTAAAGAGCAGATTAGCTTGCATGTGATGATTCTTCATTGCTGGCTGCTGTTTTGCTTTGATGCATAACTCTCAGGCTTGATAGATTTAAATCTAGATGGTGTCCTAATTCCTGGGAAACAAAACATTCATGCTGCTTCCTGAGTCCTGGAGCCTGCGCCTGCTCCTCGGCAGCTGAGTTTGCAAAGGGCAAGGAGAGCAAAGAGCACGTAGCTGTTCTCAGTGTGCTCACTGGGCAGAGTGCTTGGATGTTTGCTGCAGGGTCTGTCTCTTCAAAATGAGAAAAGTTTCTCTTTACAAATCCTGAATTGGTTGGCTTAACAGTAACTGCTCTGCTGCTTTGGGAAGTCCTTTCCCCTCTTCATGCTGGGGGCATGTGTTTGCTTGTCCTTCCTCTTCAGGAGCCTACATGTAAAGCAGAGGCAAAGGAAAAGTGCTTGGTTAGCTGGGTCAGTTTTCTGGGCAGCGGTACTGTGCTATAGAGGTGAAGAAGAAACAAAAACTCATAATGCAATGAAATGCAAAAATGTACAGATAAACTAGCATGTTTTCATTGCTAGCAGTGTGAGGAAGAGGCAGGTGGTGGCGTTTTGTTTTTTCTTTCCACCAGTCCTCATGAGTTCTGTTTGTCTTTTGCATTTAAGATCTTGAGATAAATACACGGGGTTGGCAAGTTGTTGCAAAGGGATTTTTGCTTAAGTCAGGTCTCGCTCAGCAGATTAAGAGAGTGTAATTTCCGGAGCCAGTAGAGGAGGTTTAGGAGGAGTTAATGCACATCATGCAAGTTCTGTTGTCGTTGCTGTCTTGCCTTTTATTTTGGGAAGGTAGTGGAGATAGTGGGGTAAAGGACGAGGAGCCTGCACTGCGCATCTGCATCGTGACCCAAGGAGTGAGCTGGCCTGGTCATAACTGTGGAGCAGCAGCAGATTGCCAGACTGCCTTCTGGCAGGCACGAGTTTGTTAGTGGCTTCAGTGTGTGGAGAAAGAAAACCCAGCCCGAGCTTGTCTGTGTTGCTGAAGGTGATGTGCTTTAATTATATCCATATTCTTACTGAAGAGAATCCTGCTTGAGGCTCATTCTGGTTTGCTTTTGGTTGTTTGCCCACGTAAACACTTTCATTATTGAAAACAGATACTGAAAGGTTTCAAATCCACCTTGTTCCCAGAAGGGGGCAGGGGAGACTGGAGTCTGCTAAATGTACTTGTGTTTATGCTATGCTTCCAGGCAGAGCAGGCACTGCTGTTGCTGTGGCACGATGAGGAGCCTGCAGCAGCTAGCTGGGCTGCCAGCAGTTCGTTCTTTGGTTCTCCTTTCTGTTGGGGAGCTTTAGAACAGCTTTAGAGCAGCTTAGAGTTCTCTCTCATCGCTGCTTCATGTCTGATATGCTGAGATATTGTGCATGTGAAGACCATGGGAGTATGGAGGCACCAGAAAGCGTCTTTCTGTCTGTACCTAGAGCAGTCTTGGCATCTCCTCTGGGTAACAATCTGAGTTCTTTATTCCAGATTCTTTCTACTTAAAGCTCAGAAAAATCTTCTCCATGAAACTGAAGTTCTTTTCCAGGAGGACCTATGCTTGCTCTTTGAACAGTTGGCTTCCCTGTGCTAAATTCACTCAGCCTTGCCAACAGTGGGAGAGAGGCTTTTCTTTTTTTGGCCGAATACATTAAAAATGGGGTCATGCACCTCTCCAGTGAGCTGGTTTTACATCCTGCAAAGAGACCTGTGGTTTCTGTGACAACCTGGAATGCAGACAGAATAAACTCAGCTATGTTAGTCTGCGTTTCTGTCTTTGAATTGTGGAAGTAGCTACTTTTTCTCAGGACAGTGTTTATTACAGTGTTCCTGATAATATGAGGTAGCTTTATCCATTAGCAATGAAGGACTTAAGAAGGAAAAGTGAACTCTGCTGAATGTGTTAATGAATGAGTGATTTTTATGTTGTTTTTTTGCCCAGTCTTCAGTGGTAAGGTCTCCTGGGCCTCTGTGTTTGGAAGTTAAGTTTCAAAGAGGGGATGACAACCAGAGGCACCTGGAAACAGGGTTAGGGATTGTTTAAGAGAACTTGACCCATGTACATCCATGGGACCTGGTGGTCTGCACCCAAGGCCGTGGAGCTGGCCGTGTTGTAGCCATCTTTGGATGTTGTGGTGGTGCAAGAAGGACTCTGGTTACTGAACAGTGGCCCATGTTGGACTGGTCTTCAGCATAGACCCAAAGAATCATCCGGACAACTACAGGTCAGCCTCGCTTTGGTCCCAGGAGCAGTCATGGGACAGTTCTTTTTAGCACCTTTCTGGGCATGTGAAGGAGCAGTCAGTATGGATTTACCATGGGTAAGGGATACCTGGTTGTCTTCTGTGATGCATAAACTGTATTTGTGGATGAGGAAGAGCAGTAGAGGCCATTTAGCTCAACTTGTACCAAGTGTTTTGATATCATCTCCCACGGTATTCTTGAATGCGGGTTGGAGCATTACAGTCTGGATGGAGTACAACTGTAGGCACCCTGAGCAATGCTGCAAGGAGTGAATGGAATCAGAGGAGGATGAAGTAGTAATTCACAGAGAACTTCTACATGGGAGGACAGTAGTTCCTGAGAGGAATCTCTTTTCCTCTTGAGTGTTGTGTTTTTGCCACGATGTGATGAGGTTGAATGGATGGCACTGTATAGGAGGTTGCTTGGCAGAAATTCGTCAGTCTTACTGCTCATCGTCATAAATTTATCTTTCTGTGATATATTTGGAGAGGTTGACATGGATGTTCTTCAAGATTACCTTGTATTGTTCTTTACTTGGTCATCTGTGTGTATGTGAGCTGCAGATCTGTACAGTACTCAGCTCTGGACATGCTTGTCGTGCCTGGCTTAAGCATGGAGGGTGTATATGGAATACTGGGAGGCCAGTATTACAAAGAAGAGCAGTGGCTCAAAATGTAAAGTTATTTCATCTTTGGTTACAGCCTCTTTGGGTTTCACACACCATGCAGCATAGTAGCTTGTCAGTCCAGATTGTCTGTGTGCTTTGATTGCTCTTCATGTATCTGCTTGTGTCTGAGGAACTATAACGCATAAACTCAGTGTGTGATGCTTGCTTTGGGTTGTTTCCCATTATTGCTGTTCATAGCAATAGGCTTGTTGCAGCTGGTGCTGCATTTGGGCATTAAGGATTCGGATGATGCTATCGAACGTGAAGTGCGCTGAATGAAGGTGCCAGTTCTGAGCAGAGAGCTTAATGGTCTTGCATAACGTTTGTATGGAGGCTTTTTTGTCACTGCAGAATTAAAAATAGCCATTAGAAGTTCTGTCTTGTCCCAGTTGTGGATCTTGCTGTGGAAATCAATTACCTGCAGCAAGTGACTTTTTTGTTTTAAACTATTTAAACTACTGAAGGAGTGTCGTTTAAGCTCAGCTAGATTTATAACTTTTGTAATAATTATTTGAGGTTTGTTTCTTTGTGGCTTTTGTGCTCCTGTGGTTAACATTGTAGCTTCTGCATACAGTTACTGGTTCAGACAGTTCACTCTCCCCTTAGTCTCTAAAACAGCCCAAACCACAGGGTGCTCCTTGAGATGCATCTGAGAAGCTCTTCTGCTGCATTCGTTATGTGCTGCTTTTATAACAGAGCACGTTTTGAACGTTTGTCCCAGGTCAGAATGGGCTGTTGGGATTATCCCTTGTGTCTAATCTCATTTTAAATCTCCATTCCCAGAGATGCTGTATCCTTGCAGTCAGCACGCTCTGACCTGTTGGGGTTTTCCTTCATGAAAACTCCCCTTGCAGCCTTTGTAACTACAGTATTTATAATACATTTTAACTTGGATTGTATTGTCAAGGGAAAGCTGCGAATCTTCACCTGCAGTGCAGCATGGAGTGCTTCAAGTCTGCACACAGTTAAATGGCAAATGAAATGGTTCACTGATTACTGTTGCCTAGGACTTGCTTCACAGGCTCCATTCAGAAATGTCCAGACGGTCCTTTGTTGGAAGGTGCAAAACAAACCTGGAATAAGGGGGGACAAAAATTGTCCTGAAATTGTTTGTTCCTGATCTCAATGAAAACCAAAGATTTATGGGATTGGGTTTTTTGCTTCATTCTACCCTTTGGATTTGCATTTGGGGCACTGATGTGTTTCTTGCAGTGTGCTGCTGCCCGGTGCCTCAACTTATTGCATGTGGGGATGTTCTCCTTGGTTTGGTGCAGCCTGTGTGTGAGCTGTGGGCAGCTCTGAACCAAGTTCACTTGTCTTGCCCTAATTTTTTTTGCGTAAAATCATCTGAAGCTTTTAATTGCTCCTTGATTAAGATACCTGCTTTGAAGGGTAGCCTGCAGTCTGCGTGTGCAGATGAGCTGAATTAGTGTTTAAGCACTGAGTAGACCTGCAGCCTAGTCCCTACCAGGCACTCATTTGTAGCTTTTCCTGCTGGCATTAGAGGTTCTATTTGAAGTCCTGCTCTTTAAGCAGCGGTCTTAAATTCTTCTAAAATCTCCCTGCTGATAAGAACGAAGAGATGAGACACAGTATTAATGTGTAAAGCTGCGGGCCTGTAGCTGAGCAGAGGTCCCCAAGGATAGGAATCATCATCCTCTTAGAAGAGTTGGGAATCAAAGAGGCTTTGAGAACTCGCCTTTTGCAGGGTGAGAAACAGTCCTTGTGCAGAGCTCTTGGTGATCAGTTTCTCCCAGTGTTTCATGCTCCATCTAGCAGCACTGGAAAATAGATGTAGGTGAGTCCTGCAGGAGACTTTGACGTCTGTACAGTCTCCTGGTTCCTCAGGTTTGCAGAAGCAGAGGCCATCAGCAAGAAGACAACTGTGTGCATGTGGGCAGATGGTTGTATGTGACTGTGTGACACAGCCCCACTCTGTAAGATAGTAGTAAATAGGGCAGCAGCTCATGAGGTGCACTGATCTAAATGCAGCCTCGTGCTTCTGCTTAACTGCATGCAGCTTCACTGCAGCTGTAGCTTAGTCTCATTTTGCCATGGGGATGTCTTGGTGTTGGAAATGAAGGTGTCTAAATGCAGTTTTCCTCACGTTTTAATTAGTTGGTATTTAAAGAGAAATACTTGCAGTGTTTGATATTTAAGTGTCAACAGTCAGGAATTCAAGATAAACTTCCAATTCTGATTTATGATATTGTGGTGATTTACTGAGCTGGGGAGGTTCATGTTTAGTCATGAATGTGCTGTTTTTCTCTTTGAATAGACCTTTCTTGTGCAAAGCTGTCCAGTGTTGGATGCTTATTCACAGGAGCCACAGCTGTAAGTCCTGGTTTTGGTGGAGTGAACTGTGTGGAGGTGGCCTGGAGTATCTGACCTCTGTATGGCAGCGAGGTGATGTACAGAAACTGCATCTGCAGTACCTCTGAGGTAAAACCAGGTCTTACAGGAATCCCCTGTTTGATCAGAGCTTTGACCACAGGCAGGTGTTACGAGCAGTGCCAAGAGCTGACTGGAACGGATGTTGATCATGTGGAAGTGGTGTAGGTAAGGTCATGAGACCTACACTGTGAATGAGCAGCGCTTCTGAGAGGGCCCTGCGATGTCACTGACCTTAAGGTGCAGAGTACAGCAGTGCTGACGAGCGGCACATGTAGCTGTGGAGCTGCAATAACTGTTGCAGTGATCTGAAATCCCTTTAGAAGGATCAGCTCTTGCTTCCAAAAACCGTGGCTGCACGGAAGCGGTGGGTTTTCTGAAGTGACTCTGCTAACAGTTGAACCAAGGTAAAGAGAGCACTGGATGTAAGCCGGGCTGCAGTCTCTAAGAATTCTTTGTTGTTCAGGAATCAATGTTGTTTGTGTAATGTTGTTGCTGTTTTTCCTGGCTTTCCTCCCCAGTGCTGCTTGTGCACACTGCTGCTGTTTGTCATGCCCTAGTTAATCGCAGATGGCTGTTCCTTGCTCTCACCTTGTGTATGTTTTAGTAGCCCTCTTGCTCTGAAAATAATGCTGGCAACAAATAAATTGGGTTTATTTTTGAGGAGGTAGAATGTTGGGAGCATCAACGATGTGCTGTGGGAACTTAAAGCATGAAGAATTAAAGCTTTGTGCATTTCTTACATACAATTTAAATCTTTTTGACCTAAAGTTTGCTTTTATATCACTGCTACATAGTCCTGCTGTGAATTCTTGTCGGTGGTGAATAAGAGCAGAACTTGACAGCTGCTTGAAACTGAGCATTAGCCTTTCCTCCCTTCCCTGCCAGCTTCCTGTTTGCTCCTTTTGTCACTGGCATGTCTGTTGAACCATTGGTTTATGGATCTGTTGAGGCCCTGTCTGCAGGAGTGCTGGTGCAGGTGTAAAAGAAACGACAGCAGAGAGTTGCAAGTGCTGACTGATGTTTCTATTGGCAGCAAAAAGTCATGGTGAGATTTCACTGTGCACGTGGTTGCAGGGCGGTTGAAGCTGAATCCAGTTGGCTCTGCTTCTCCTCTGTGTGTCCTTCCTATGCTGGATGGTTCTTCCCTTTCCTTTCAGTGGCACTAAAGCAGTGCAGGAAGCCACACTGGCAAAAGCAATTTTCTTCCTGGGCTGAACTTTCTTGCCAGAGTAGTTTCTGAGCAGGGTCAGGTGAGTGCCAGTGCTGACACAGGAGCGAGGATGGGGTTGAAGAGTGCTGACTTGGATTTACTTAAGCTGTTGTGAAGCTACGCCCTGAGATCCACGCTGAGGAACCAAATGTAGCATTTGCCAAATACCAGGTTTGTTAATTTTGTGTCCTCGTGGATCGGTTTGACACCTTCCTCTGGAGACTGATTCATCTCTTCTAGAGCAAAACACAACAGAGACTGTTGAAACGCGAGTTTCCTGGAGCTGTTTCATTAACATGCCCAGTTCCTAAAGTCAGGTCTTAATAGTCATTCAGTCTTTGGTGTCTTGTTTTCAATGAGAAGTCTTATATAACAGCATACTCCTGGTGTGGGTCCTGCCACCAGCTGAAAGCAGAGAACCACGACCTTCCCAGCAGGTTGCCAAGCAGTCATCAAAGAAGAAGCATTTTCACTTGGTTTTGTTTCACTTGGGCTGGTAATCTGGGAAAAGAACCATCAGTGTGTCTCCCATGGACGTTTCTAAAACATGCTAGCATTTCATTGTTGCTTGGTGCTTATTTTGGTTTTCTGTCTTTGGTTTTAACGTGGAAATACAAAAGAAACCAACACAGCTGCAGTTTTAAAGTCACACATGCTGTAGATAGACTCTGCTCCTTGAGCATCACAGTCTCCACAGAGGTGTGAATCTGCACGTCACGTAGGCTTGGTTCTGGGTTGTTTTTGTTTCGAATGAAGATCACCAAGATAGATGAGAGTTATGCAATTTCTGGGAGAGTTGTGTTGCAGAAGTTGGCCCAAAGCTGTTCATTCGCCTCAGTGACTTTGTTAGTCATCTTTTTATATTTCAGCATGCAGACTGCAGGATGACATATAACTTAGGACAAGCAGCAGCTCAAGGGAAGTCAGTAGCCATGCCGTACTTGTTGGATGCTCATCAGTGTGACCTCATTTTGTCTTGTTAAATAGACCATCCATGCAGCACTAAAATACCCTACGTGTTCAGTTTTGCAAGTAATCCTGTTCTGCAGCAGTCCTGAAACAGAGGTGAGCTGGGAATGTAAACGTTGGCTTCAGGCGTGAGGATAACTATCAGCAGTTCTGGCACCTTGTGCTGATACAACTGTTTGTACAGCTGCCCAATAGATTGGGGATCTGACCTCAGTTGAAAAGTAATCCTTAAAACCAAAACAAAATGCTGGTTTATTTTTAACTTCAATCAACTCCCTCATTTGTTTCCCTGCAAGCAGTTGTACCAGCACGGCAGGGCTGAGTGGGAGGGTGCTGCTCACGCTGGTGCAGCTGTAACTGTGCTCTGAAGAAATAACTGAAAGAGGGATTAGAAACTGATTTGGCACAGTCAGTGCTGGAAGGAGTCTGAACTTAGTTTTTTGTTTGAAGCCAGGCATTTGGACCGAGTTCGATTTGTTGTGGAGGATCGCTTTAAAGAGCAACCAAAACAAGCTGCTGTCTCCACCCCAAAATGGGCCCTGTTTTTACCAAATTAGGGAGAAGGTGGTGGATGAATCAAGTATCAGCACACACCTTTTTCTAGTGCGGATCAAGCCTTTAATGCAAGTTTTCAGACTCTGCCATTTGAGAGTGAGAGATCTGGAGACCTGGCTGCTCGCCCAGGATTTTTTTCCCTTTAAATTTGTATTTGGTGTATTCTCCTTTTTGCATATTCTAAAAACAAAAGCTATTGTTACACAGTAAGTGCGTATGAATCTTGTTTTGGCTTTGTTTTTACTGAATAGCTCTTGATTTCCCCTCTTCCTTCCCCCTTTCCCCCCCCAATCTTCTAGGGGTTCCTTATGAGATGGAAGAGGTCCGGATCCTCCCTGCTCCTGCTTTGGCAGCTCACCTATGGCCTGGAAGTGGGTGTGTGCTCCTCAGTCAGGAGGGCTGTGACTGTTCTTCCTCTTGCAGAATCCTCACTTTAGCCCCTGTGCTTTGCTTTCTGTGCGGGGCAGGTAGCAGGCATTACATCAACATTATTTCCAGTTCCTGTCCACCACTCTCTTAAGTTTGAAAACTGATTTTGTTGCTGTGCTTCTCTGAATTCTGGTGCCTTTGCTGGAAGTTTCCTTATGTTGTGCAAGCTGGGAGGTTCCAGTCCCATTCTCTCTGTAGCCTCGTTACAGCCTCAAGGGGCACAGTTGTTCCTACTTGTTGAGGCTGTGCGGAGGTGTGAGTGGGAGCTCTGGCTCCCAAGCTTCTGGGCGTTGTTAACCCAGAGAAGGTGAGGTAAGAGTTGTCTTACAGGGTGCCAGCTTTCCCCTTTCCCCTGGCTGTGACATAAACCTAAGACTTGAAACTCACTTGAGTTCTGTGGGTGCTGTTGGGCTCGGCAGCCCCTCTGGCACAGAGCAGTGCTTCCCAGTGCTGCCCATCCTTAGCAGATGTGCACACTGCCATTACATCACGCCTTCCCTTTCTCGGCCAGCAGTGCTTTGCTGTGCTGAACAGTGCTTTGCTGTTCCTCTTGCTGAGCGCAAGCACCACAGTGCTGACTCATTCACTGCCTTCAGCAGGACAGTGTGGGGCTTTACCTGCTCGTGCCTTGCCTTCTGATGCTGTGGGAGCTGTGGCATTTGGTACATGACATGAAAGCACTTTGAGTTTGACATTCAGAAACACAGCCTTCCTGCCCTGGGAGGCACCTGGGTAGAGTTACCTGGAGGATCCTTTAGTCCTTTAGGAACTCCTTAGGGATGTGCCTGCCTTATTTAAGCTTTACTCCTGGGGAGGAAGCCACGTTCTGGGTCTGAAGAGCTTGAATGCTTTGCTGTCAGCATTAATGAAAACATTAAACATAAGATCACAGAATCACAGAATGGCCAGGGTTGGAAAAGACCTCAAGGATCATGAATCACCAACCTCCACATTAAATACCAGCCCAGGCTGCCCAGGGCCCCATCCAACCTGGCCTTGAACACCTCCAGGGATGGACGGGGCATCCACAGCCTCTCTGGGCAGCTGTTCCAGCACCTCACCACTCTCTCTACAAAGAACTTCCCCGACATCCAACCTCAATCTTCCCTCCCTCAACTTAAAACCATTTCCCTTGTCCTGCAGTTATCTGCCCTTTCAAAGAGTTGATAAGCGATCAGAGATCTTTGAGGCAGGACATGGAACTGCCTCCTTTGCATTTTCAGACTGGAAGTTAAGGTGCAGATTCTTTCCAA
The DNA here is from genome assembly GCF_019238085.1 of Lagopus leucura. Lineage (NCBI taxonomy): Eukaryota > Metazoa > Chordata > Aves > Galliformes > Phasianidae > Lagopus > Lagopus leucura. Next base: position 8,704,916 of record NW_024962277.1, on the reverse strand, counting down.
GTTAGGGTCGAGCCTCTTCACTGGGTTTGATTATGATTGTTGTTTCCTTCCCTCCCATCTGTGAATGCAGGGACTGTGGTTCCTGCTGATTGCCCTGCTGCTAAGTTTACTGCTGAGCCCTTTGCTAGTGAGAATTCTAGCAATGTTGTTTTTTCTTGATGGATAGGGCTGATTCTTTATGGTTTGTGATAGTTGAAAATAAATCCCTTTCTGGCTGCTGGAGCTGTGCTGAACAGCAGCGTTTGCATTGGAATACTTTAAAAAGGGACCAATATTCAGTGAAGACGTTTTTCCCTTTTGCAGCTGAGGTGATTAGAAGCCAGGAATTAATGCACAGAATGCTGACTGACCTTGCAAGCACCAATCAGTGAGTTCTTCTCTGGGAAGTGTTTGCTGTATTCTCATCTCATCCATAAAATACCAAACTGGAATTGGACATCCCTGCTTTCCTAGGCACAATCTTGGAAAAAAACCTGGGCTGGTACTGATAAGGCAACCTTTTGTTAATGTACGTACTTGCTCTGGTCCTGCTGCTATGGAAACTCGGGCTTGGGCTGAAGCCAGCGTCTCAGGATGGAGCAGGAAGGTGCCCTTTACACTGAGGCAGGGTGTGTTTTCAGGGAGGTGCAGCAGGATTCAGCAGCTCAGCTCCTGTGCCTCGCTGCCTGCTGGAGAGGGTGAGGGAGAGAACTCAGCCAGGGCTGGGCCTTCTGCAGCCACCCCTGGGCACTGATGGCTGTGGCAGGGGCTGGTGGGTCCCCCAGGCAGCCTGTGTCCTCCTGCCAACGTGCTGCATTCTGCAGTGGAGAAGGAGAAACCTGGAGAGGAGAGCAGCGAGGGAATTAAATCACTGCATATCGTACCTGTGCTGTGCTGTCCTCTTTGTCCCTAGCCTGATGTTATTGCTGTGCTGCCACCTTTTCCAGCATCCAGCTGAACAGGAGTGCAAGCTGGAAGAGGCTGTCTGAGCTGCTGACTTGGGTTACCCTTGCTGGCAGACAGCTGCGTAACAGATGTCCACAAAGTGTTGCACAGCACCTGCTTCATATGGTGCAAACAGTCACAGATGTTTCCTGGTGCCTTGTTGTGTGCTAGGGTTTGTCATTTAAAAAAGTAAAATGCAATAAGAGAAGCTTTCACTGTAATGTTGCATTGTGAGAAAGCAAGAATTCTCTTGGCCTGGGATCTGGCAAGGGATTCAAGTACCTCATCACCCCTGGATGCAGTCTGTGCCTGATGCATAGGTGACAGCAGAATGCCTTTGCAGTTCCACGGGGGGAACAGCCTTCTTTAATCCCAGATCTAGGTAGCAGTTCTGTTGGTTGTTTGAGCGTTCCAGCTTTAGTTAAGACTGCATAGCTCAACCTTTTTTGCTTCAGGAGGAATTGAAAGTGCTTGGCTTCTGCTACTTAGTAAGGAAGAGAGCAGAAAATTTGTGGCTACAGGCAGAAGTGCCAGAGCTCTGTGATGACTGGGATCTAAGTGCAGATTGTTGTCTTTCAGATCTCCAGAAGATAAAAGCACAGGGTACTCTTAAGGGCTCACAATGCAAACTTAGTTGTATTCTATGTGTGATCCTTTCTGTAAGTTAAGTCAAGCTGTGTCTTAAAACTGATGAAGCTCCTTTCCTTTTGCACACTTCAGCAGCGAGTGCTTTTCCCTGCTGTTGAGATGGGAGAATTTTGGTTGGAGTGCTTTTGATCAGCTTGTGGCATAGGGGGTATAGGGCCATCCACACCTGCGTGTGGTTCCTGTCCTCACTCTGGCAGCAGAGTATCCTTTGCTGCATCCCCATCATCATTCTCTTTCTCAGCTGCCTTTCTGCAAGCAGCTTTCTCTAAAATATCTGTTTATGATTTTTCAGGATAGTGTTCACCCCTCTGGGCTTGATCTGTAGAGCCATCTTGGTGAGGGAGCGTGTCCACATTAGCTGGGGCACTGGACAAGGTGCATAGGGAGGCTCAGGATTCAAAGCTGCATACTTGAGCAGGCTAGGAAGGCTGGTAGCTTCCAAGGTACCTTGCTGGCTGAATGTGAGCATTTCTGGTTATGTCCTGAACGTTTTTGCAGGTCGTGTTTGTGCAGGAGGGATATGCCTGGCTGCAGAGATCCTCAAGGTCTTCTGCTGATGTGCCTCAAGCCTGTGGTTCAATGGAAGTTTTATCTCAAATCAAAGCACGTGGGGATGTTGTTCCATTTTAGGCTCAGATTTCATTTATAGAAGTTGAGTCACTCATTCTGGCATCACAAAAGAAGACTGGATGCTAACTGTATCTGCTCTTTGGGCTAGCCAGACTCGCAGCCACCAGGCACCCCCTGGGCAGATGCTCTTATCCTCATTCCTGATGCGTCAATGTTGTTTTAGTTTTGTGCTTTGCTCCTGCTTGTGCTGGGGACGTTAAGGGAAAGTCCCACTTCTGTCCCCACGACCTTGAGATCAGTGTTTATCTTTGCCTGTGGCCCACCCCAGGATCCCGTGTGGCCATCTGCCTTGTGCTTTGGCCGTGCAGATCCTGCAGGCAGGCTTCAGTGCTGGGAGCCCCAGTGGGGCTTTATGGGAAGGCAGCCATGCAGGCTGCTCACGGTGAAGGCATGAGTCAGCGCTGCTTAAGGCAGTCAGCTTTCTTGCTGTGTGCATCACAATCTGAAGTGTTTGTTCTTCATTTTATTTTGGTAGAGTTCAGCTCTACTAGTGAGTCACAAAGCGTTGCCAGTATTCCCATCCAGGACAGCTTGGATTGGAATCATGCACATCATGGTGTGATCTCAGCAGTCCGTTGGAGCGAAGCTCTGTGCCCCCACCTCTCAATTGCATGGTGACGTGGGGCTCGTTTCTCTGTCACCTGAAGTTAGCCATCACAGAAGCATCCCCGTTGTTCCCACTTCCTGCCCTGGCAGCCTTGTGTTGTTGTGTTTGAGCAGCTGACCTTGCAGCAGCAGGCATTTGTGTTGTCCTGCTGCCTCCATCCTTGTGTCTGCACGGATGCCTGTGTGGCTTGCACAGTGAATGGCACTGGGAGCCTGATCTGAGTTGAGCCAGTGGAGCAGAGGAGTTTGTCTTGATGCAGTTTGTCATGCAGCCGCGTGAGTTCTTGTGCTGGTGCAAGGCTGGGTGTACAGCAGGATGCAGGTGCTGCTCTGAGAAGTGCATGCTGTCTTCTAGGGAGCACAGAGCTACAAATGGAGGGGTTTGTAAACTGCACAGAAGAGGGTGTTTGTGCAGTGTCGTGCCTTAGCTATGGAACGTCTTTACTGTACTTTTGCAGAACATGATGTCTCACCCCAGAGCTTGAAACTGCTTAAAACTGTGACTGAACAGAGTTGTCCTTCCTGCCCTCTATTCTTCTGTATGCATGTGTGTGTGTGTGAGTACGCCTGATGTTCTCCCACCCCAGGTCCCCTCAGTTAGTGCCTGCCATCTCCTTGGCTATGGGGGAGGTCTGGTAAGACATTAACCTCAGCTGGGGGTCTGTGAGATCCTCTGGTTGGATCTAGGAACACGTAACCAGTTTGTTACTGTGTTGTGCCACGTACCTTTCTGAAGGGCAGCATCAGTAAGGGCAGTGGGCTTCACTCTGCTTCATGACTGTGGAGCTCAGGGTTACCTTGTCTGTCTTTTTCTTTGGAAAGATTTTGTGCCACTGCAGGAAAACCCAGCTGATTGTTCTTGGTGTCTGTGCCATTAAGGACCGGGTGTTGGACAGGTGAGGTTTGTAGCTTGAATTCAGAGCATGCGTTCAGATTTAAATATTGTGGAGCCATTCCTTTTCCACTACAGGATATTTTTAGTGGCTGGGATAATGGGACATTGGATGTGCTGTGTCCTCGTGCACTTACCAGTGCTCTGCTCACCTTCATCTTCACAAGTGTCACTTGGTGGACGATCTGTCTTGCTTGGAAGGGGGGTGCTCAACTGCCCTCTGTGTTCTGCTGCTGGCTGATCTGTGACTGCAGTGTTGGGCACCACCAAAGGATGTGTCTGGGTGACCCCGTCTCTCTGAAGCTGTTGTGTGGATTATAGGCTATTTTTCAGTCCAACTGGAAGGACTCTGAATTTCACAAGCCAGCTAAAATAGTTGAACCAATGCCTTTGTTTAACAGAGGAAGAATGAGTAATATTTAGGCCTTCAAATAGGTTTTTGGTTTTTTTGGTTTTTTTTTTTTTTGCTTTATAGTTGTTTGAAACTGCTGGGATTCTTCTGTCTCTGTTTGTGGATAGTGTCCATGTTTAGTAATAATTCTTGGGGTTGGTCTGAGTGTCACTCGGTTCCCACTCCCAGATGTAACGTGTTGGTTTTCCAAGCCCTGTAGTTAGCTTCCTCTTCTGTTAAATGCTACTGGGGACAAAGCATTTTTCTCACATTTACTTGTATGTGACCCCGTGGTGTGGTATGCTGCTGTCCTCTGAGTGACTCAGATGGCGTGTTCTTAGGTGTTGCTCATCTTTCAGCAGCCTTCTTAAAGTAGGCCAGGCGTCCCCTCTCTTGTTCTGATGGCTAAAATCTGCCCAGAGGTGAATCTGAAAACAGCCTGCTGGTGTGCGTGTCTGCCTGGATATCTGTGCTATCTGTCTGAAGTTAATGAAGGTGTCTGAAGCTAATGAGCATACCTGGAGAGTCTCCATTGTCTCACACAGAGACATTAGTGCTTCATTCTGCTGCTGGTGGAGTGGAGACCCTGAGACACGTTGCAACTGACTTGCAGTGGGAACTGGGCTGGTACCAGAACTGGGAGTTGTATGTGTGTCTCTGGATGTGGGGGACCCTCTTAGCACCTTTGTCCCATGAAGTTTAAACTATAGGAGGGTGTGAAGTTGTCCCCTGTGTTTGGGATAATGGAAAACTCTGCTGTGATTATTGTAAAAATAAAGGAAACCAAATCTAAAGGAAAGCTGCATAGGCACAGGGAGTTTGAAGTCTGCAAAGTGTTCAACTGTGCAGTGTTTGTGTGTTGCAGGTGCTGGCACCCTGCTGCTTCTTGGATATTAGCTGCTATTAAACTAAGCTAAGAAGCATATAGGCAAGCCTCTGCTGCTAGAACTCTGCCTTTTTGATAAAGCAAAAGAGAGGGAGGAGAGAAATCCACAGCCTGTTTTAGTCTTTGTGGTATGTCTCAGACTCTGTGTGAGTTTAGAGACTTAAACCTTATCCTGTGATCCAGAAATGATGTTTTGTCCCTTCTCTACACCAGCAAGCTGACTATTTGCATCCCTTTGCACTGGATGTAGTTGTGTGAGGGCAGTGTGGTCACGTAGCCACCACAAAAGGAAATGCTTTCCATTGGATCAGTGAGATGATTCAACAGAAATGTACGTACACACACTTACAGTCCCAAAATCCAGTGCGAGGGAAATGTGCAGACAGCAGAGAGAAGCATCATTCTGCTGCTGGGACCTTTTGGGTCAGGTTGTGTTAACCATATTGTAAAGTATCACCCCCAGTTCTGTAATGTCCGGAGCTGCATCTTCTGTGCTGCTGAACCAGAAAGCGAGGAAGAGCCAGAGGAGCTGCTTTCCCCTCGGATCGTGGCCCAGTGCAGTGCCGGGGTGTAGATGCAGAGACATCCCGTGGCCACAGGAGGGATAGCCTGGGCTGCGTTCAGGCCTCCCAGGTCCCCCAGGCTTTTATTGTTGCCCCTGCATGTTGCTGTTCCAGCCTGATGATTTCAGACATTGTTGCTGCCATGGGATTCTTGTGCCAGAGACTTCAGGTGGTTGCTTGTTGTGAGGAGGTGCTGTGGTGTTTCTCCAGCAGTCCCAGGAGCAGCTACAGTCTGAGCTAAAAAGGCCAGAGCATCTGGAGCTAACTCGGGCAGCTTTGCTTCTTCGCCATCCTGTGGCTGTGCCAGGCAGACTGCAAACATTTAAAGAGCATCTGTCTTCTCCAAAGCACTTCAAATCTCATTTGGATTTGACAGTCCCTCTTGCCTACCTTTAGAAAGCCCAGGCTTATTGTGTGAGTGGGCTATATAAAAGCATGAGGAACCAGCTGCTCTGAAGGGCTTTGGGTGTTAAAGGAGAGGATCCAAGGGGAAGCCACTTAGATACAGCAGCAGAATGGCTGTGGCACTTGTATTCTGAAAATGGTCCAAGTCATAGCTTGGAGAGAAGTGGAAAAGAAAAGGAGGAAATGGTGTCAGGGCAGGAGGTGAACAGGAGTTGCTTAGATGTGCAGAAGGAATGGGATTCTGATTCTTCAAGGACTTGTTCTGCTTGTGTTGGTTCTGTCCCTGCTGGGTGGATGTGAGCTTGCTTTTAGCTGTGCTGGAGCTCACCGTTTGTGCTCCGTTACCACGGTGCCTCTCTGATGACATGAGCTGAAGGAAGGAAATGGCATTCTGTAAAGATGGGAGCCTCAGGATACTCAGACCTCCTCCTTTCCCTGTCTCCTGTCAACCCTACTGGAGGTGGAAGAGACAGACTCCAAATTAGCATGTGTTTCCCTACACGATTAAAGAGATGGTGAGGAGCGTGCTGGAACAAGTGGAAAGTAAATGGGGAATGAGAGGGACACTTGCAGATATAGAGAAACAGCAAAAACTTCTCCTAGGAGATGAGCATGAGTACAAGTGTTTCTCCATTCACAGGACTTTCGTTTGCCTTTCCAGATCATCACAAGGAAGCAGATAGAGAGGGGGAAAACCTGGCTGCCTGAGCGCCGCTGAGCTGCATCTCCCAGCCTTTGTGGCTCTCCCCATGCTCCAAGAGTTCAACTGGTGCCCAACGCAATGTGTGTTTGTCAAACCATGGAAGTGGGCAAGTATGGCAAGAATGCCACTAAATCTGGAGACCGGGGGGTGCTGCTGGAGCCTTTCATTCACCAGGTGGGCGGCCACAGCAGCATGATGCGCTACGACGACCACACCGTCTGCAAGCCGCTCATCACCAGGGAGCAGCGCTTCTATGAGTCCCTGCCTCCAGAAATGAAGGAGTTCACGCCTGAGTACAAAGGTGAGGCCTGCTGTCACCTTGCAGCGGGGTGACGTGGTTTGTGAAGCCGCCTTCTCCTTTTCCTGGAGCTGTGCTTGAGTGTCGCTGTCTTTTTCGCTTTTTAGTTGTGTTCTCCTCTTTTGCAGGGTAGCGATGTGATTGGAGCTTTTGGGAAGGGGGAGGTCTCTTTTTTGTGCTTAGTGTGTTCATCCCTCCAGACAGAATCTGATTGTTGTTGTCTGACACTTAAGGTTATGACAGAAGTAATTTTACTGGCAAGTTATTGTCAGTTCCTACTGCCTTGACCTTGAGCAAGTGAAGTTAGGTCACGCACCGAGCAGTTGTGCATTCGGTCCCATAATTTACTGCTTCCTCATCCCAGCTCTTTTATGGACCCCTATCAGAAAACTGCTGAAGCAGGAAGTGTTTCTTTCTGAGCACTGAGGTGAAGTGAGCCTTGTCCCCAGCTGCTCCCAAGGAGTGGAATTTTCCAGTGCCTGTATCATTGTAGCAAATCGATCGCCTCCTGTATCTTTCAGAAGGTACCTTGGGGCCATGTGTTCCCCTGCAGAAGGGTAACTCTGCTGCTGCTTCCTTCCTGTGTGGCACAAGGAGGACTGCGCTTCAGGGGCAGATGGGGCCTCCGTCTGTTCCAGGTCGTGCCATTTGATCTGGCTGTTTCCTGGAGGGCTGAAAGCAGTGTCAGCTTACCTACCTGTGTCTGTATACAGACCGTGAAAGAGAGATACCATCTCCAACAGATGGGTCCTCTTGTACCCTCAAGCCGCTCTGGATCCATATGGGGCTCTGGTGACCCATCTGAAATCCCACCTGAAGCCTGTTGTTACTGGAATCGATGTGATGTCAGGCTTTCCTCAGGAGATGTGTTTAAAACTGATGAAGCTGATGGTCCAGATGGAGACCTCGCATCATCATCATATTTCCTAGTTGCCTAAAGGCACGGGATGTGCATCTCCACTACAGTATGGGATTTCATCTGAGGCTCCAGTGCAGTTTCCTGCTGGTCCCAGGGGTCACTCCTGCTGCTCTGGAGAAGATGATGTTTCCTTTCTGAGCACACGTATGTAACTCTTAAGATTGCCTCTTCAGAGGTGTGACTTGTGGAGCGCATCCAGGCAGACAGAGGGCTTGGATGATCGTTTATGTAGTGACATGCTGGAGTCCTGAGCTTCTCAGAACTTGTGTGGAGCTTTCTTACCTTGTTGGCATTGTCATGTGCAGGCAGGGAAAAATAGTAGTGTGATGTTCTTTATCAACCGAGCAGTGAAATGTTTCATCACTTTTATGGCAAGTCTTCAGATTCAGTCCATGTAGAGCCCAATATTCTTGGCAGCTGTTTGATACTGGTGACAAGCTGATTAAAAAATAATAATTTCACTGCTGTGAGTTGAGAGATGTCAGCTGCCTCATTTTCAGGGCTGGAAGTGCCCCAAAGACATCAGCCCTACCTGAAATTGCCAGCTATTCTGCCCCGTGGCTGGCCAGCTAGATACGTTCAGAATTGGTGCCGTGAAAGGTCTTTATCTTCCCTGGGAATGTGGTGTTTTTCAAGAGCCTTTGGAAGGTAACGGTGGCCAGGACACACGTGGACCTGATTGCCTTCAGCTGGCACAAAGTTTTTGCTCCACGGCCTCCTGTTTTATCTCTAGGAAGCCCTGGGGCCTCACAGATCCTTTTCTACAAGACTGGCTGACTTGAGATACAAGCAGCAGGTGTCACCGAAGTGTCAGTGCTCAGGTGCTGGAGCGGGGAAAGCAGACCAGGAATGCTCTTGTCCTGCAAACATGTTCCTGCTGTTGATATGGATACCCAACCCAAATGAACTAAATGCACATTTCATATGCTTTTCCCCCTTCAGCAGCTTGGTAGACTCTGCTTTACTTTCTCTAGTTTGACATTTCTTGTTTTATTTTACACTGCAAGACTGAATGGAGGGGAACCATCCATCCCTCGTCAGTCTTGCAGCTGTTTCCCTTAGTGCAGCACATTGGGATGTCAGCACTCTGGGCTAGGAGTGCCATGCTTAACTTCCTGTCAGTGCCACAGCTTCTACTGCTGTTACCAACTGTTCACTCCTGTAGTAACAGCACTCCTGTATGCAGAGATTTCTCCTCTGTGCTGTGTTACAAATGTTTGACTTCTCCCCTCATCATCCTGAACCTCGTTCTGCTGCTCTGCATTTGGTTTTCTGCTCTGTGAGCTATGGTTATTCTGTGTTGTTGAACACCTGTATTCTAGTAGTTACATTTCCTCTGCTGGCGAACAGCACTGACAGGTCCCTTCTTTCTGGCAGGTGTGGTGTCTGTCTGTTTTGAGGGAGACAGCGATGGCTACATTAATCTGGTGGCATATCCCTACATGGAGAATGAAGCTTTGGAGCAAGATGACATGCCAGAGAGGGACCAGCCACGACGCAAGCACTCGCGTCGGAGCCTTCACAGGTCAAGCAGTGGCACTGAGCACAAGGAGGAAAAACCTGGCCTGGCCAGTGACAGCACAGAAAGGTAGAAGCTTGTGAGGGTCCACTGACAACGTGGCAAATGGGAAATCACAGAATTGTAGGGGTTGGAAGGGGCCTCCAGAGATCTCTGAGTCCAACCCCCCTGCCAAAGCAGGTTCCCTACACCAGGAAATATTTCTTTCCACTTTCAGCTCTGGTCCTCCATTTATTGAGGGTGTTTTGTACTTCTGTACAGTTGCTAGACTGTCTTGCAGTTGCTATTCCAGCAATACTGTGGCACTGCAAGCTACGTTAGGAGCCCAGTTGTAGACAAACTCATCCAAGTGGAATGCTTCTGACGTGGAATAACGGCTGGATGTGGAAGCAAAGCCTGGGGAGCAGATTCAAATGCAGATTCAAAGACCATCCAGTCCTTAACCTGAGGATATAAGTATGGGTCCACAGCCTGGGACGTTAGCAAGGATTTGCTGTTAAGCTGGCAGCTTTTGAGTAGTGTGAGGCGTGCAGCAGGAGAGGAAGCAGCAGGAGGAGGTCGTGTGCAGGTATGACTTGTGAATATCTGGAGAATGCATGGATCCTAACGTGCTTCCTTGTTCTGTGTTTATGCCAGCAGCATCCAGGAGGCAAAGAGTTCCAGGATGGACTTGCACATCCACTCGGATGTTCCGTTTCAGATGTTGGATGGGAACAGTGGGCTGAGCTCTGAGAAGATCAGCCATAACCCCTGGAGCCTGCGCTGCCACAAGCAGCAGCTGAGCCGCATGCGCTCGGAGTCCAAGGAGAGAAAACTCTACAGTATCCTTGGGGAGGGCACCGAGTGCATCAGGTTGCTGCTGCCGTGCTGCCTACACTACACACTCGTGCCGGAAGCAGCTAGGCCTGTGTTTCCCTTGGCTTGTGTTAAGAATAATGTTTTCCCCATGCATTGCACAATCAAAGCTGTATTAAATTCTTTTTCCTGCTCTTTCCTACTGGTCAGACAGCGCCACTGGTTTCTGACACTCAGAGAAGCCACGTTTCTGGCTAGATTCCTGTACTTGGTTTTTTCTTCTGGACTTTCTCTGAGTTGGCTTGTTCTTTTTTCTTTTTGAACTATCGAATTCTTCACATGAGACCTTGCCCAGATGCAGGTCTAGCCTGCTCAGTAATCCCTTGGGAAGGAGCTATGATCGTCCTTGTCACCTTTCTTGAGCCTCTTCCAGTTCTACTGCATCCTTCTGGAAATGGTGACCAGAACTGCGCACCGTACAGAAGGAGCTGGTGAACCAGAGCTTTCATTTCCACTGGCATACAGTGCTGTTGTCTCTACTTCCTTGTGCTCTGTGGCACACTCTCTTGTTGTAAATGCTGTTTGTTTGTTCTAACACCATTTCGGACTGTAATAGCTGTTTGAAAACCCACTGCTTTAGATGTTGGGGTTAAAAATAACAGCCCTTTTTCTCCTTGTGTTCATCATCTCGCACGTTAACTCTGGACGGTGTCTACCCATGTAATGACCAGCTGGGCACCATAAGGTGCTTTTGGGATTTTTTTGTGGTTGCTCCTTGTTTTTGGAACTTTGACTGACTTGTTTGTCACCTCATTCCATTTTCTGGATCACTTGTTGACCAGCATGGTTCTTCCCACACAGGCCTTGTCAATGACTGTGTGACCAGTCAGAGATCCCAACTCCTTTCTTCTTTCATTTGCTAGCTAATTAATTGACCGCCAGCTGCTTCATCCTCGGTCTGTTGCCTGAACTCTTGGAGGCACTGCCCAGATCTCCCCATCCTCACGCAGATTTCATTTTGCCTTGACACTTCATGTCTGCATTTGTCAGAGTTGCTGAAGAACCCCAGGGTGTTTCTGAGGTGTGACTTCCACAGGAGCTGTGTTTGATCCTTCCCTGAGAAGTCGTTGACCAGCTTGTGTTCTGCAGGGCTGCCTCCAGCTGAGCTGTGTGGCACGCCTGTGACACTGCAGTTCCCCAGGTCTCTGCCACTCAGCACTGCCACAGCCTGCCTTTGGTCTCCTAGCGCTAAGGCAGCTTTAAATGAGCTGCAGTTCCTGTTTAATAGTAGAAGTAGATCTGTCCTGTGACCTGCAGTGCTTCTGGGTGAGACTGCCCTGTTCTGATTATTTGTCATTCGTTAGTTCTTGCTGGATGTACAGCTCTTCTGCTGGCCCTTTAGCTTCAGCTCATCTGTATTTAGAAAAAGAGTTTTGGCTTGGGAATCCCCAGTAAACACAATAAATTATTAGTGCTTCTTTCTTTTTAGAGTGTCTTTGTACTCCCATCTCCCATTGGCTCCTTTTATACTTGTGCTCTAAGCCCTTCAAGCAGTCTGAATGGCTTCTTCATATGGCCTAAGAAGGATTGATTGTTTTCTTTGCCTTTGCAATTCATTCCTCACACAGTTTTGCTGTTTTGTTTTAACGTGACAATTTCTGGTTTTGCTTCACCTGCCAGAGTTCAATTTTTGTTTTGCTTGCCTAGAAACAGCCTTGTTTCTAATAGCTTTATTCTTCCACGTTTTAACTGTGGCCTTCCTTTTTCTATTCCCAAGTGTGTGCTTTGAGCCCCCAACGTCTATTTTTAAATGGACTCCACATCACTTGCAGAGAAGTGATGCTATAGCTGTCCTATCTTTTTCTAACACGCTTCCTTATTTTTCTGGAGTTCCTCTTTCGAATCAAATGTAGTTTTGCTGGTAGATTTTTTTTCTAAATGCTGAACTCCCTTGCAAGTTTAACGTAGCTCTGCTGCTGTTGCCATTTCAGAGCAACACATTGAACTGTGACCCACAGGGCAAACGTTGGGGTTATTCCTCCCCTCTGGGACTCCTTTGCTGTACTGACTGTCTCAAGTTTGCTCTCAGCGTTGTGCCCTAATGGAAGGTGTGCCCATTGTGTGTGGTGCTAATTGAAGTTTCCCATTACAAATCTGTTTCCTGCCTTTGTGGCCTCTCCAGTTTCCCCCCTGTATTGGTCAGTGCTGCAGTTCTGGTCAGGCTGATAACAGAACTGCAGCTATTACTTCAGCCTTGAATTCTCAGTCCATGGGGATTGTGTTCTTCATCCATGTGATTAAACTGTGATTTTGGTTCGCCTTCGAGCTCTCCCTCAAGTATCACCAGCCCTTGCTGGCACGCTGCATTTCTCCTGATGTTAGCATTCTGCTCCTTGGTTCCTCCTGCTGGGCTTTCCAGTAAGCCTCTCGTGATCTCTGTTAGGGCTGGGCCTGGCACTTTCCAGGCTGACTTCTGCTACCAGCTGCCAAAACCCACGTGCCACTCTTTGGGTTCTGTCCTTTTCTTCACCTTCCCAGTTTGTTCTACTTCCTCTTTGGTTCCTGTTTGTTTGCCTGTCTCATGCTGGCCTCTGTCCCTCCTCGTGGCGGCTCTGGGGCAGCGTCTCTGACTGGGGAGCTCTCCTTGACGTGTCTCTCAGAGTTCCTTTTGCTGGAGAACGTGGTGCATCATTTCAAGTTTCCCTGCGTGCTTGATCTGAAGATGGGGACCAGACAGCACGGAGATGATGCCTCTGAGGAGAAGGCTGCTCGGCAGATGAAGAAGTGTGAACAGAGCACTTCTGCCACCTTGGGCGTGCGAGTGTGTGGGATGCAGGTAGGAATCCCTGAGGCTGCAGATGCTGCACGTTCCTTTTCCCAGTCCCACTGGAGCTTCTACTTGTTAATGTTTGCTGCCGAGCTCTGAGTTAGCGGGTGGGTGTGCTGGAGTTCATGATGTGCTGTTGGTCTTCATGTGAAAGCCCAGAGCAAAGGAACTTGCTTCTCCCACGGTGGTCTGCTTGTTTGCAGAAAACATGGGGACTTTTTAAACAACTGCTCTTCTTGCTTGGTGTTAAGCTAGAGCTGCAGCACTGGTGGGGATGTCTTTTTGTTCTACCGTTCATCCATGTGTTGAGAGTTAAACATCTGTTTTCCTATTGTGGTTACACCCTGAGCACAAGGATTTGCTGCTGTCATGCAATAGAGCCAGTCCTTTCCCCACCTGCAGAGGCATCTCATAGTCCGTATCTCTGCCCACAGACTGAAGCAAGGAGGGCTAATCACATCTAATCACATGATAAGCTGTGTGGGGATGCAGGGGGCAGCAGGGCTGCTCCTTCTGTCTCCTGGTTGTGGTGGTGATGTGAGTTCCCTCTGCCCTGTCAGTACGAGGCAGCTCTGGGCTCTCTGTGTGTTGCCTTAACCTTGTGTTCCCACTTGATGTGCATTTCCTTTGGTGTTCCAGGTCTACCAGCTGAACACAGGGCATTACTTATGCAGGAATAAATACTATGGACGTGGTCTTTCCATCGAGGGCTTCCGCAATGCCCTCTACCAGTATCTCCACAATGGCATAGAGCTGCGCAAGGACCTCTTTGAGCCTGTCCTTGCCAAACTCCGAAGCTTGAAGGCAGTTTTGGAGAGACAGGCCTCCTACCGCTTCTACTCCAGCTCCCTTCTCATCATTTACGACGGAAAGGACAGCAGGGCAGAGATGTTTGTGGAGTGCCACTCGGAGACGCGCCTGAAGCAGATGGCCAGCTCTGTGCCGGAGAGCCTTCAGGATGGCGGCAGCATGGAGCCCAGCTCCCCCCCACACCCCATGGTGGATGTGCGTATGATTGACTTTGCACACAGCACATTCAAAGGCTTCCGTGATGACCCCACTGTGCATGACGGACCTGACAGAGGTTATGTGTTTGGGCTGGAGAGCCTCATCAACATCATGGAACAGCTGCGTGAGGGAAACCAGTAGCTCTGGGCCATGGCCGCTTATTCTTGTCCTGGTGACTGGAGCAGACACGACCACCTCCTACCACGGGGAACAGCAGCCACTTCAGTTTTAGGACAATTGTATTGCTCCACTGTTTTTAAATGTACTCGGAGAGAAGAGCTGAAGGGAGGCACAGTGGAAGAGCTCCTCAAACTGACCGCAACAGCTCTGCCTCCTCCAGGGGGCTTTATGGCTGCCTGCTGGGGCTCTCGGTACTTTGCTCCTCCCATGTGTATTTTGGAGGGGGGACCTGGCCCTAGGGAAGGGAAAGCAGGAGGATGCAGGGCTCTGGAGGGCTGCAGCTGTGGCTTGGGGAACCTCCTGCCTCGGCAGCCTCCTCAAGGCTGTGGCTCGAAATTCTCCCAGGGCACCGGAGCAGCAGCCGGCAGACTCTATGGGGCAGGTGCTCTGCATGCTCCCTGGCTGGCATTGCTAGCTCTGCCCTCTGTTTTGCCGTTGGGCCTTTGCTTTTGATGCTGCCTTTTCCTTCTGTTTGGGCACTGTGAATAACCGACCCAAACGGGGAAATAAAATGACCAAATGCAACCCAGGGCAGAGCTGCGGGGGGAGGAGATGCTGCACTCCCGGTGCTGTCTTTGCCCCTGCGGCCCTGGGCAGGTCCCGGGACAGCACGGGCAGGGCTCTGCCACCGTGACTCTGCCCTGGGCCCCCGACCAAGCCACAGCTCAGCTCGTGGGCTAGCAATAGTACTTGTAGCAGTTAACGTGACCCCGGCCCTGCAGCGGGGCGTTCAACCGTTCCCCTTGTAATCGTCGGTCCCGCCGCTTGTATGCAAGGATCTCTCTGTTCCGCGGGCTCGGCCTGCCGGCTCCTGTAGGCACGGCGCTACGTCCTGCTCCGGGCTCCGCGCTGGAGACGCCCGGCCGGCACGGATTACCGCTGGGCTGCGCCCGCCCCCCCCCCCCCCCCCAACCGTGCTCCGCCCGCGGCTTCCCGAGCCGGGGATGCTCCGTTCGCTGCTATCCCGACCCCTTCGCCCCGCGTGTCTTCGCTGCGTCCCGGCCGCTCCCTTCCTGCTCTCCCCGCCTCATCCCGCGGCACTTCTGCCCCGGCTCGGCTCCGCTCTCCCCTCCGCTCGCTCCCTCCGTCGCTTCTGCGGGCGGCCGCGCTGCCCGGCCGAGCTGCGGGGTTCGAGGTGGGCTGCAGTGAGGAGCCCGGGGCAGCGGGAGCAGCCCTGTGCCCGGCCGGGCTGTCCGGAGCCGCCTTCCCTCGCCCCCGGTGCGGAGGGCCGCCGCCTGTACATAACCGCGTCCGTCCGCTATCCGCTGTCCGTACTCGCCCAGCGCCGCGCATTAAAGGAGCTGGTTTTGGCCCTGTGTCTGCGTGTGTCCGCGGGGCGGGAGTGCGCGGGGGCGGCTCCGCCTCCCATTGGGTGGGAGCAGTGGTGGCTCCGCCTCTCAACTGGATGGGAGCAGTGGTGGCTCCGCCTCCCATTGGGTGGGGGCAGCGGTGGCTCCGCCTCCCACTGGATGGGAGCAGTGATGGCTCTGCCTCCCATTGGTTGAGGCACAGGTGTCCCCGCCCCTCAGGGCGGGCCCGGCGGTGACGCGTCAGGCGCGCGCGGCGCTGACGTGTCGGCAGGGGCGCGGGGATGCGGGCGCTGATCCTGGTGGGCGGCTTCGGGACGCGGCTGCGGCCGCTGACCCTGAGCCGACCGAAGCCGCTGGTGGAGTTCTGCAACAAGGCGCTGCTGCTGCACCAGCTGGAGGCGCTGCGCCAGGTACGGGCCGCTCCGGGGGGGAAGCCGGGCCCCGCCGCCCCGTCGCCCCCCTGACCAGCCAGCTCCCGCAGGCGGGCGTCAGCCACGTGGTGCTGGCCGTGAGCTACATGTCCGAGGCGCTGGAGGCCGCTATGCGCGAGCAGGAGCAGCGGGTAAGGAACCCCCGCGCCCCCGCCCCGCCCCGCCCCGCTCCGCCCCGCTCTGACGGCTCTGCCCGCAGCTCGGCATCCGCATCTCCCTGTCCCACGAGAAGGAGCCGCTGGGCACAGGTAGGGGCGGGCGGCGGGAGGGGAGCTGGGAGGGGTGCGGGTGAAGCCCGGTGGCCGAGAGCGCCGCCGGCGCCGGGGATGCTGGGATGGGCGCGGGTGATGGGGACGGAGGGCTGCTGATGGTCGGTGGGTGGGAGAGCTGATGGGCACGAGGCTGGGGACGGGCGGTGTGGACGGCGGCTGGGAAGGCTGATGGGCACGAGGGACAACGGGATGAGCGAAGGTAGCATCGACAGCGGCTGAGTGACAGCCGGCGGCTGGGAGCGTTGGTGGAAGCGGGGATACCGAGATGGGCGCAGGCAGCATCCAGCTCGAGGCTGGGCTGTCCCCGGCCCCGTGGTGGCACTGACAGCTGGGCAGCGGGACCGCTGGCGTTGGCGCGGGACCTGCTGGCCGAGGGCGGGGAGCCCTTTTTCGTCCTCAACAGCGACGTGATCTGCGAGTTCCCCTTTGCGGCGCTGGCCCAATTCCACCGGCGGCACGGCGGCGAGGGCTCCATCGTGGTCACTCGTGTGGAGGAGCCGGCCAAGTACGGCGTGGTGGTGAGCGAGCCCGACAGCGGCCGCATCTGCCGCTTCGTGGAGAAGCCACGCGTCTTCGTATCCAACAAGATCAACGCTGGCCTCTACATCTTCAGCCCCGGCATCCTGCAACGCATCCAGGTAGGGCTGGGCTGGGAGCTGGGGGCTGGGTCTGGAGGCTGTGTCCCCATGCTCAGCCCACAACCCGTCTGTATCCCTGCAGCTGCGTCCCACATCCATCGAGAAGGAGATCTTCCCAGCCATGGCGCAGGATGGGCAGCTCTATGCCATGGAGCTGCAGGGTAAGGCCCCAAGCAGGGTCCTGGCCATGCTTGGGGCCCCACCTGAAGTGCTGTCGCTGAGGCTCTGTCCCCGCAGGCTTCTGGATGGACATCGGGCAGCCCAAAGACTTTCTCACTGGCATGTGCATGTACCTGCAGGCACTGCGGGCGCAGCATCCTGAGAAGTTGCACTCAGGGCCTGGTGTTGTGGGGAATGTGCTGGTGGTAAGTGCCAGCCTCAGACACACTGCACGGGCTCACCTCCATCCTCCCACTGCTTTCCTCAAGCTGGCCCTGCCATCCTCACACTGGCTGAGCTGTGCCCCCGGCCTCACTGCAGTTTTGGGCATTGTTTTGAGGGACATGGTTTAGTGAGAACTGTCCATGAATGGTTGGAGTGGATGATTTTACAGGTCTTTTCCAACCTTGGGGTTTCTGTGATTAATCCCTCTTTCCTTGCAGGATCCTAGCGCCAAGATTGGGGCAAACTGCGTCATCGGCCCTAATGTGACGATTGGGGCTGGTGTGGTGGTGGAGGACGGGGTGCGCATCAAGCGCTGCACGGTGCTGCAGGGGGCCCGCATCTGCTCCCACTCCTGGCTGGAGTCCTGCATTGTGGGCTGGAGCTGCTCTGTGGGGCAGTGGGTGAGGAGGCGTGTGCTGCGGGGCTCTAGAGGGACTGGGCCAGATCCTGCCCTGCCTCCTGGCTGTAGCCAAAGGGAGGAGGAAAGCACTGTGGTGCCAGTGGGCGACAGCAGGAGCACGGCCCCATGCCCTGAAGCGGGCTGGGTGTGACGCAGCTCTTGGGACAGGTGCGCATGGAGAACGTGACGGTGCTCGGTGAGGATGTCATTGTCAACGATGAGCTCTACCTCAATGGGGCCAACGTGCTGCCACACAAATCCATCGCCGAGTCCGTGCCAGAGCCACGCATCATCATGTAGCGCCCGCTGTGCTCTCTCCTGGTTCTGTTTAGATTAAATATTTATATTTCCATCTACCTCTGAGCATCATCTGTGCACAGCAGAGCCCCCAGAGCTGGCTCGGCTTTCCCTCCTCACGTCACCCTGGTACTGTGTAAGGAAGAATAATTTAATGCTGCATTTCACGAAGTCAGCCCCCAGCCAGGGCCGAAGTCTCAAAGCCCAAACACACAGCCCGGCCCCAGGCAGCGCTCACTGCATGCGGGGCTGCTGTGGGAATGAGGCCTCGCGCTCCCCTCCCTGAGAATGGCCCCTCCCTCCCTGCAGCCCCTGTTCTGTGTTAGGGACAGACCCATGTGCAGGGCCAGGCATTAGGAGCCGGCCGGCTTGGTGAAATCATCCACCCCTGTGATGGTGGCCTTGCAGAAGAAGCAGTCCTTGTTGTTCATCAGGTGCTGGTTGATGCAGGCTCTGGGATGGGGGGGAAGAAGAGCGTAAGCACTCCCGAACCCCAAATGCTGCGGGGAGCTGGGGCCAGCAGGAGCTGCTCATACTCACTTGCAGGACTTGTGGGAGCAGGGCCGGAAGATGGCAGAGATTGGGTGTGCGTAGCAGATGGGGCACAGGTCCTCCTCGCTGGTGGGCTGTGGGGGACAGGAGGGTGCTTGGCAGAGGTACTTGGAGCTGGGGGGCAGCGGTGCCAGGGCTGCAGGCGAGTTTGGAGCAGCAGAGCTGTGCGTGGGGATGGGAATGGAGGACACTCACCAGCGTGGTGGCAGCCGCCTGCTTGGACTCCTCGCTCAGATGGCTCAGCATCTTGTCCACCTTGGACAGCTCCTCGGCACTGATGTACTCCGTGTCTGGGGGCAGAACCGCATTGAGAGCCGCGTGGCACCCGGCTGCTGGGCCTGCTGCGTGCCCAGTGCTGCCCCCAGGGCCGGCAGCCCACTGCCCCAGCCTGGTGCATCACTCACATGTGCTCAGGGAGAAGTGGCGTTTCTCTGTGGCCGCAGCAGCTGCTGCCATGGCTGCAGGTTCGGCATGGCCCAGGAGGTACTGGATGGAGCGCAGCTGGAAGCAGGGGTCCGCCAGCAGCACCGCCGTCGCGCGCTCAGCCCTGCAAAGGGAAGGATACAGACAGGCTCTGCCTGTTTCCCCATGTTCCCAGACATGGTTCTGGCTGTGCCCCAGCACCACGCAGCTGGCTTGTTCTGCAGGAGCTGTCCCAAAGCGTATGCAGCATGGTGGTAGCCCCCAGTCCTCAGGCTCCCACAGCACACACCAAGGCAGCCAAAGGGCATTCCTCCTCCTCCCCCTCCTCCACTACCATCCCATTGGGGATCTGCTGCAGGACCCCGGATTGATGTGCTGCATTGGCATTTGCCAAGGTTGCACCTCAGTCTCAGGTGCCGGCTTGCGCCCTAAGAGATGCAGGGTGGCTGAAGCAGCTGGCACCAGCATTGCAGGGTGAGGACATGGCACCGCAGCAGCCCGGGACTGGAGCACATCTGCACCTCGGGGACACCACACGGTGTCCCCACGGTGTGCCATCACCCTGGCAGGGAGGAGGGAGAGAGCGGTTGTGTCTCTTCACGCCTCATGCATCAGCAGGGATGCTCTGGACAGAGGAGGGGCACAATGTGGCATCCAGAGCCCCCAATGCTGCTCAGGCACTGCCTCCATCAGGCACCTGCCCTGTGCCCCAGCCACAGCCCCGTGGCCACCTCCAGCAAGGGCACAGCTGGACACAGCAGTCTCCATCTCCATCACCGGCTGAGCTGCTCTGGGGAGCAGGGGGTTAACAGCCCCTCAGTGCCCAGCAGCCACAGCGGCCAAATGAGCTCTTTTGCTTCCCTAATGGAAACCAATTCCCCATCCCCGCTCTCCGCTTCCCACTGAAGAGCCCAGGAGCTGGCAATGACATTCCTGCACGTCCTTCACCGCACGGCTGCCCCTGCTAGTAGCACCCTCTCCACCGCAGGGATCCCTGAGCTCAGCCTGCCCCCATGGATGGGCGTGCCAGGGGGTCCCCGCCAGCTCATCAAGGGCTGACCGGGACAAGGGCAGCGAGGGACGGACGCACCGGGGTGTGGGAGGTCAGCGCGGCGCAGCGGCTGCCGCTGTCGAAGGAGGAACAGAGGCTGCGCACGGCCGGGGGTCTCCGAAGCGATCCCCTGGGACGAGCACTCGCACCGCCCTGCCCACCGCAGCACGCGAGGGAGGGACGCGCCGAGCCGCCCGGCCACCGCGGCCACCACTCCCCACGCCGGGACCAATGGGCTCCCGCCCAGCCCCCACGCTGCGCATCGCCAGCACGTAAGTAGGGGCGAGCGGGCGGCCGCCGGGAGATGCTACCCGGGAAGCGGCCGGGTACGGCGATGCGCGGCGCCGAGCTCTAAGAAACTTGGCGCTCCGGGGACGAGCGGCGCTGGGAGGCGTTGGGTGAGCACTGGAGCACCGCGGCATCCTTGCTGGATGCGGCCCCCCCCGCAACGCGTGGCGCTGCGCGAGGGGCCATGCCGCCCCTTAGCTCTGCTCCGGCCCCCGTGGCCGGCTCTGCCAGCAGCCGGTAGGGCAGCACGGCCCCGCTGAGTCCCCACCGCCCCGGGCCGCCGAAAAACGCCATGGCCCCGTGGGCGTCCGCGGAGCTGTGGCTGCTGCTGCTGCTCCAGCTGTGTCCCGCGCGCGCCTCGCCGCCCCGCAGCTGCCCCCCCCGCCTGTATCTGCACCTCCGACCTGCTGAGCTGCAGCCGGCAGACCCTGCAGCGCGTGCCCCGTGCGCTGCCGCCCACCGCCACCACGCTGGACCTGAGCCACAACGCGCTGAGCCAGCTGCAGGACGGCTGGCTGGCCGCGCTGCCGCACCTCGAGGCTCTGCACGTCGGCCACAACCAGATCGGCGAGCTGTCCCCGCGTGCCTTCCACAACGCGTCCCGCCTGCGGCACCTCGACATGTCCTCCAACCGCCTGCGTGCCGTCGAGACGCACTACTTCGAGGAGCTGGTGAGCCTGGAGGAGCTCCTGCTCTACAACAACCGCATCGCGCGGGTGGACGAGAACGCCTTCGCCAAGCTGAGCGGGCTGAGGAAGGTGTACCTGAGCTGGAACAACCTCACCTCCTTCCCCTTCCACGCGGTGCAGGGCCTGGGCAACTTCAGCCTGCGCACGCTGGACCTGTCCTCCAACAGCCTGAGCAGCCTGCCTGTGGAGGAGCTGGCGGCGCTGCCTGAGCACGTCCGCAACGGCCTCTACCTGCACAACAACCCCGTGCGCTGCAGCTGCCCGCTCTACCTGATGCTGCAGCGCTGGAGGCAGCGGGGTTTCAGCTCGGTGCGGGATTTCTTTGAGGAGCACACCTGCAAGGTATCCGACGCTGTGCCGCGCTCCCTGATCAAGCTCCTCAAGTACAACCACCTGTTTGAGAACTGCTCGGCCGAGCCAGACCCCACGCAGCCCGTGTCCTTCCCGGTGACGGTGGGCCGGGTGCTGCTGCTGGCCTGCAATGCCAGCCTGCCCCACGTCGCCTACATGTGGATCTCCCCACACCATGAGCCCATCTGGCCCCCGGGGAATGCCAACCGCTCCGTCGAGGTGTTCCACAACGGCAGCTTGCGTATTGCATCCGCCCGGCCCTGGCACTCCGGGGTCTATGTCTGCTTGGCCATCAATGGCCCCAACGTCAGCCGGCTGTGCGAGGTCAATGTGACGGTGCATTACTCCAAGCCAGACGGGGAGGCGTTCAGCACCGGCCTGACCACGCTGCTGGGCTGCATCGTCAGCCTGCTGCTGGTGCTCGTCTACCTGTTTGTGACGCCGTGCCGCTGCCCGCCGTGCTGCAGGACGGCTTCCCCCAGCCCCCCGCAGGAGTGCAGCGCACAGTCCTCCATCCTCAGTGCCACACCGCCCACCACCGACGGGCCCAGCCGCAGGGCCAGCAAGCACGTGGCCTTCCTGGAGCCTGCCCGTGAGGTGCTGGATGGCAAGGAGCGCCCGGTGCCCGGTGAGGGCCTCCCCGACGGCAGGCATCCCAAGGTGCTGCAGCTGCGGTCGGACACCGAGTCCATCAGCTCCGTGTTTTCAGACACCCCCATCGTGTCGTAGTGGGGCTGAGCTGTTCGCCTGCTCAGAGCATCACCGAGCCCCAGCGGCTCAGCCTGACTATGGGGGGTGGGAGGGAGGGGGGGGGGGTTCAGCACCACCTGCACCGCTTCAGCTGCTGACACAAGGGCAACACTGATGGATTCAGCACACCTGCAATCCCTGTTTTGTCCAGGCAGCAGTGATGCCAGGGCTGTGGCCGTGGGTGTGCAAGATCCAGCCCAGTGCTCCCAGCCCAATCCCCCCAGTGCTGTCCTCGGGAGGACTCTCAGAGATGGCCATGCCACTGTCCCCAGCCACTTGGAGTGGAGGGAGCGCGGTCCTGTGGCCCCACACATCCACGGGGGGACCGTGTGGCAAAGAGGGGGCTCAGCACCCAGCCAAGCAAACATTGCATGTTTTTGCCTCTGAACACCCCCAAAGCTGTACATAGTGATGTCGGGCACCAGGAGGTGACTGACGCAGCGCTGCTTGCAGCTCCCCATGCCACCAAGGACGCTGAGGTCTCCTGCACTGCCTGTGCTTGCTGCTTCTCCTTGAGATGGACGCGCGCTGCTCGAGCACAGCTATTGAGGCAGTAACCTAATGAGCCTGTCAATAAATGTGAGTAATGCTCTCCTCTCTCGGGCCATCACTCTCCAGTTACATTTGAATAAAAAAATGCCTATTTTTTTAAGCTCATGCTGGGCTGTGTGTCTCCTTGTCCTCACGGCAGGGCGGCTGGGCTGAGGGCTACAGGACCCCCATGATCAGCGTGGGGTTAGTGTGACGTGCAGTGTTGAGGGCTGGGGGGCCTCTGGTCACTTGTCCCCAGGAGGTAACATCTGTGAGGTGGGGAGGGGGCAGCAGCAGTGGCACACAGCACATTCAGGAACCAGCAGCATTCAGAGGGATGGGAGATTTACTTGCTCAGGAGCAGGCCAGCCTTGACACTGAGGGAGGGGGGGACCACAGAGGGACATGGAGCCAAGCACAGGGACACAACCACCCCTGCACAGTCACCATGAGAGAACACAGCTCTCGCCCATCCTTCCACTCTTCCAGCACAGAGACAAGCAGCTTATTTCCAGCACAAAGTCAGCCCTGCCTAAAGCGCTCGGGCTCGCCACCTGAAACCGACCTTGTGCAGCCCCGTGCCATCAGCCCTGCAGCCCCTGCTTGGCGAGGGATGGGGACTGACAGCTGCTGCCGGCCCTGCCTCACTGCCTGCACCCGCTGTCCCCTTGTGTTAGCACAGCACTGCTAATGAGCCCGGGATGCTGAGCAGCCATGCCAGCTGCTGCTGGGGCTGGGGAGTTGCGGTGGTACGGTCCCCTGGCTCTGCTCCCATGCAGGGATCCCACTGAGGAGGATACGGGTTTGCCCTTTACAATGGGAATCCTACCACCCTGCTTTTGCGTGAGCAAAGCCATGCCTTGCTGAGGGATCTGGTTGCTGCATCATGGCATCATGCTGATGCTTCACCTCAGATTCCGGAAAAGCATTCCAGAGAGGTGCTGAGGTGAGGGGCTGGTACCATCCACCCCAAAGCAAGGGGCCTGCTGCTCCCTGCAGCTGCCCAACCCCATCTCACAGTGCCATGGACATGGCTGTTTCAGTGCCTGTCACAAGGGCTCCCTGTTTCCCAGGAAAACCCCATCGCTGTGTGTCACACTGTTCTGGTGCCAGGAAAGGACTCAGCCCTGCAGTGCAGCTCCAGCAAGGTGCCCAGAGCAGTCCCTCAAGCAGCTTGAACGGTAAATCTCAGCCAGGGAAAGCACAGCCACGGGCATGGCCTCCCTAACAGGCAGGGCTGGAAATACAGCAGATGGTCTCCATCACCACCATCCCCTCCTGGCAGCCACCTGTAATCACTCTGGCCTGGCTGGCTGCCACACCGTGGGTTGGCATGCAGCACAGCAACACGGGTGTGCGGGGCCCAAGGATCATCTGTCCCCCACGCTCCACATCTTGGTTCTCTCCTACCCTTCCACCCTGGGGCTGATTGCACCTGGGCCCCTCCCTTACCACACTCATGGACTTCCAAAGAAACACAGGCAGCAAAGCTTGATGCCCCAGCCCGTGCCATCCCCACACGGCACGGCAGACCCCAGCCTGCGCACCCCCTGCTCAGGGCACAGTCAGTGAAGCAGTCCGTAGCCAGGTGACCGCAGTGCTTCCCACTGTCCTTCCCACCTTCTGGGTGGCACTCCCTGCGAGCCCCCCGGAAGGCTCCATCACAGCTGTGCTTCCAACAAACACACCAAACTCCTGAGCACATCCCAGCCCTCCAAACCAGAGCCCCACTGCCACCAAGTGAGTCCCCTCACACGCAGACACCTGCGGAGAACCTTCGGGCACTGCCCTTTCCCCCATCACTCGCTCTCATCAGGATCATTACACAAGATCTGGCCAACTTGGCTCCATTAGCTCAGTCCAAAGGAGGCTTAATAGAAAATCTGCTCAATTATTTAGCAGACAAACAGGGGGATGATACTGGCTGAAGGCTGCCCGGGTCCTTGGCATGGTCCCAGCGATTCAGAGCAGCTCCAGGCTCAGCTCCCACCTTCTCTCTCCTCCCCATAAAAGCAAGGCATGGTCATTAGGGCCTGGCAAAGCACGGAGCACACAGGCATCCCGTTAGCATTGGGAGCACCATCAGTGACACTGCTGCCACGTCTCTATTGTGGGGACAGGAACAGCTCTGCTGCAGACCCACTATGAGCAGGCAGGCTCTATCCTGCACCCTGCCCATCTGTGAGTCTCACCCCTCAGGAGTGAGCTGAGCGTGAAAGTCCTCAGGCTCTGCTCTTGCCCAGGCCAGCAGCTCTTGGAGGATGCTCAGGTACCACCTCACAGCTTTCCTCCTTACCCCGGTGCCAGTGCCAGGACTGGCTGGCCAGGCTTTGGGGCTCAGCAGAGCTGGTGCTGGGCACTGAGTGCTGCCTCACTGCGAGCAGCACAGCCATCCTCACAGAACCAAGGAGTGCATTTCGGACTAACACACACCATGTATCAATTGTCTCCTCACATCCCAGCCCGGGCAATGTTCCCTATTCCTGTGCTTAATGGCCCTTTTTGTGCCAGGAGGCCGTAATAGGAGGACTTGATGCCTGGCTGAGCCTATCCTGCTGGACAGCACAGCTGAGGCATCAGGCCACGTCCTGCTGCACCCAGGGCACTGTGCAGAGCCCTGCTCTCCCTGCTGTGTGTGCCGTCCCAGGGCAAAGCCCCCAGCACCTGGTCAGCTCACAGACAGAGAAAGCTCACTCAAGCAAAGAGGTGACAGGAGGTCCTCCTGCCCTTTGTCCTCACCCTCTCTGCAGGGAACCCAGCAGCTCAACAGCTAGTTCTGGGTAATTCCTATAGAGAGGTTCCTCTGAGCAAACTCATGTGATGTAATCGCTCTGTTAACAGTTTCTGGAAATCTGGGAGGTGCCAAATGGGACCTGGAATAAATTTCTTCCTACTCCTACCTCCAGGTAGTGCTTCTGCAGAAGGGGAATCCCATCCTCTTACCTGCTCGCCCCACTGAGAGCAAGCAAAAAAGGGAAAAGGAGGGCTGCCTCCTCTTGGGTCCACATAAACAGGTTTGACAGACAGAACCTGGGGATGGGATCCTTGCTGCTGGCTCCTTGCAGCAATACAACCCACAGCAGCCATCTCCTGCAGGATAGAACCAACTTGATAAAGGTTTAATTCTCCTTTTTCTCTCCAAGAAGGATCCTCTTGCTCACGACCTTGGAAAAGGACACCTCCCCAGGCCTGCTTTGTGCTGGCTGCTGCTGAGCTGTGCCACCTCCCTGCATTAGGGTGACTGTGGGCAGAGACCTCAATACGGCCATACTCAGTCCCGCTGCACCTCCTGGTCCTGCAGCCCTGTTTGCTGGTTCTGAATGTGCTGTGCTGAGCAGAACCACCCTGTAGGCAGGGCACAGCCCTGGATCACCAACTCAGAGCTGGCAAGAAGGGGAGTGCTCAGCTCTCCTTCCCTGAGAGTTATCTGCCCACAGTTACAGTATTGGTACCAGCAGGCTGCCTACTCCGTGCTCTGGGAGCAAAGATGCCTTTGGGATGCTCAGCCTTGGTACTTCTATGTCTTGTTTGACCTGAGCAACCTCCCTGCAAAGCCTGCCTGCCTTTTATAGATCAGTGGCGTATCAAATCTCAGAATTATTGCTGGGCTTTGCAAAATAATGCACAAGCATTTTGTTTTAGAGAAAATTTTTCCTGGGCTTCCTCCTGTCTCACCTTGTGCCTCTCCCACTCAGCCAGTCCCACCATAAGGACACAATGCTTTCTTGCACCATTCCACTGCTTCTTATTTACCTCTGCTTTCCAGTGTTCAAGGAGGTGGCTGCAAAGCCCTGATAAACAGCCTCGGACTCACCACTTTCCAGCTGCACAACGGGGTACAGCACTTCTGGTTTGTCACCGTGCTGTCCTGGCTGCTGTGGGCACACACAGGGGACAGTGCCATTCAGCATCTGTGACAGCTTTGTGCTGGCTGCTGCTGAGCTGTGCCACCTCCCCGCATTAGGCTGCCTGGCTGTCACCAGCCCAAAGCACAACTGGCTTTCAGGCAGGGGAGATGCAGGCTGGGAGTTGGCAGGTTCCATCCTGCACCCTGCTTCCTAAGTTCACTGGGCTGGAGGGCAGAGAAACAGCTTTTAGCCCTAGGACAGATGTTTTAGGGACAGGGAACGGGGGAGGCCTTCTCATCCTGCCAGGCACACGGGGAACTGCTTGACACCCCTCCTTTCCCTCCAGGAGGAAGGAACCAGTTGTGGTGTCAAATTTATGATGTTTGCCCCTTTTCACGCAGCAGGATTTTGGGGAAGAGCAAAACACACCCAAACCCAGAGTCCAGAAAGGCCACTGCCAGCGACTCTGCACTGAGCACTTGGCACTGTCACCCCTGGGGCTGTGTGACTGGTGCAGCAGCCATGGGAGCAGGATATAATTAGATGTAGATTTGTGTACATCTTTGAGTCCTTGAGAGAAGAAGCAGAAAGACTGTCTGCATGGCTGAGCTGCACGGCCAGATGGGGCTCTCTGCTCTGCGCACAGCCAGGGATTGTCATGTTCTCCAAAGCAGGATGCACAGGGCAGACATAAGAGCCCCTTCCTACAGCATCCTACAGGGCACAACGGCAGGGCAGCACTGGGAGAGAGCAGGACCAGGCTGCAGAAGACATCAGCACGAGCCTGTTTGCAGAGCTTGATGCAAGCAGCACTGGCAACACAGACCAACAGCCCGAGGCATGGCTTCACTGAGAGCTTTTTCAACAAAGATGTGTGGAGCTGTCATGATTCCCAGCATGAGGCCACCAACGTGCTGAACGCTCCAGGCACATCTACCTCTTCTCACCTCGGTCCCCACACACCCCTATTGCTCCTGCAGCATCTCCCAGGGTATGCACATGGGGAAAGTAATGCCACGTGCAGCAACACCGTGCTTAAGAAATCAAAAGCCACTCACCCCTGAGCATCACTGTCCACCAACAGCCGGACCAGTATTCCTGTCACAGCTACGAGGATCGGGTAATGGTCCACGCTCTCCAGTCCTACAGAAGGAAAAGTGTAAGGCAGAATAAGTGCTGCTGCACAGCAGGTGGGATGGGGCTGCAGCCTTGGTGGCAGGGCTGTGACTTTGATTCTGCAGGGGGCTGCAGGGGCCATGGGTTCCCACAAAAACAGGAGTTTTCCCCACTGATGAGCTCCAGGCTTGGGCACTGCTCTCCCAAGAGAGCATCCCTGCCTCTTCCAAGCCCCAGAAGGAGAAGGTGGTCTGTCCTCTGTCAAGCAGGCAGGAAGATCCGGCCATTTTATGGTCAATAGGGGATGCTCACAACACAGTACCCAGAGCCTGCCTCTGCCAACAGGCAGAACAGGAAGAAGATAGCTGATGCTGGTGCAAACAGCTTGCCTCAGCAATTCAGTGCACCCTTTACAGAATCACAGAATGACCAGGGTTGGAAGGGACCTCAAGGATCATGAATTTCCAACCCCCCAGCCACAGGCAGGGCTGTCAACCTCCATATTTAATGCTAGACCAGGCTACCCAAGGCCCCAACCTGGCCTTGAACACCTCCAGGGACGGGGCATCCACAGCCTCTCTGGGCAGCTGTTCCAGTACCTCACCACTCTCTCTACAAAGAACTTTCCCCTGACATCCAACCTAACTCTTCCCTCCCTCAACTTAAAACCATTTCCCCTCGTCCTACACATATCAACCCTTTCAAAGAGTTGATTCCCCTCCTGTTTGTAGGCTTCCTTTAGGTATTGAAAGACTGCAATGAGGTCACCCCACAGCCTTCTCTTCTCCAGGCTGAACAAGCCCAGCTGCCTCAGCCTGTCTTTGCAGAGGAGGCACTCCAGCCCCCTGATCATCTTCATGGCTCTCCTCTGGACCCTCTCCAACTGCTCCATATCTTAAGAATTTACTCCACCCTTTACTCAATGCAATGCACAGCAACAAAGTTTGCTACCTACACTGAAATCTGTCCAGGCCTCTGAGCCCTGCAGACAGCTCCAGTCTAACCCATGTCAGGTCAGTGTACCTCTCCAGCCACGGGCACAGCCCAGCTGCCACCTCTGCTGCGGACAGCTAGAGTCATACAGCTGCTGATCCCACACCTCTGCAATGACCTTGGCCACAATGTGCCTGCTGTCTGAGGGCTTCCAGCATGTTCTCAACAGGGCAGAGGGATGGAGAGCTGATGCACAGACTCACCTGGCAGACGGAGGTTGACCACTCTGTCAAACAAATTCCTTTCAGCTGTCACACGGTTCAGCACCTGGTTCAAGAGCTGTGCAGGAAGAAGCAGAGCATGTCTGAGGTCAGCACCTTGCACTTACATCTGTACTCCACCTGCAGATGCCAAGCTGCTTCTGTGCAAGCAGCTCTTTGAAAGCAGAGGGTCCAGCCACAGCTCATGAAGAGCTGGCTGTCAGCTGCTACTGGACAAGGCAGTGTCAGTGGGGCCGGGATGGCAGTGGCACAGCCCTACCAACCCCGAGGCACAGGAAAAGCACACAGAGCAACGTGCTTCTCTGCGTGACAGAGCATCACCACGGATGGAGATTTCTACACTGCAGGAATCAGCTGCAGAGGCACTTAATCCACCACCATTAGCTCTCACCCACAACACAGTGGGATGAGCAGGGATGGCTCCAGGCCTGACACGCTCACTGTGAGCTGTGCAATCTCTGTGCAAAGCATCCCCTGCGTGGGCACAGCTCTGCAGTGTCAGCAGGGTGAGAGGCACGCTGCAGCGCGCTGCTCTCTGCTGACACTCCCCAAACCGCGAGCACTGAGGGCTGCTCACAGCCTCTCTGAGGAAACTCCTTCCCTCTCTGCCAAAGGCCAATACCTGGGCGAGCCTCCGAAGCAGCAGCTCCGACGATGGGCGATTCCAGTCCAGGAAGATCTCGGGGGCAAGAGTGACAGTCATCTCCAGCACGCGGAGCAGGCTGACCGACAGGTCGAAGCACGTGGCGCACACCTTCAGCTGGCGGCTGTCCACAAAGTTCCTTTCCAGGCGCTCTGCAGCCTGCTGGATCTAGAAAGAGACACCTTAACAAGGCCTCTTCCCAAAAGAAGGGCCACAAACCCCAGCCTGGTCCAGTTCCTGTACGTGCCAGGGAACGGCTGCACCCCCAGCCCTGAGATTCAAGTCCCGAGTCCTGCTGTTGTGGGACAGTGGGTGCAGGGCGTGCAGCCCAGGGACGTGCTTACCTCCTGAATCATGCCAATGAACTCGGAGAAAGCCCAGTTCAGTTGGTTGAGGACGCTGTTCAGGAAGCTGGGGGCCAAGTCACAGTCGCTGTGGAGCAGGTCTGCCATGTGCCTCTGCAGCAGGGTGGAGGGACACGGCTCTGCGAGCAGACAAGGACAGCTCAGTGGCATGGACACAGAGTGGCCACAGATTTGGGGCAAGAGCAGGTAGGAGCTTGGCTCTGGGCTTGTTCCAGAGCCAGTGTGTGTGAGAGGCACCTAGAAAAACCCCTCCTCCTGCCCAGGGCCAGGCTGTGCCTCCAGTGGGCTCGGGCAGGCAGGGCTGCCAACACACTACGCATGGCAATGTGCCCCCAGGGCCTGCAGCTGGGGAGTGTGGTCAGCCCCATGCGGGATGCTGGCCCCTATAAGGGAGTAAAGGAAGAGGCACCCATGGGGTGGATGCTTCTCACTGGCAGATGAAGGCTCACAGAATCAGTAACAGCATGAGGGAAGGACAGCCAAGATCTAACTACAGACTAACATGCAAGGCTTGGAGAAAAGACCATGAACATCTTTACCAAGTACAGGGAAGAAGCACAACTACTTTCCCTATGAAAAGCTATCACTAAGAGCAGGTGAAAACTCCTGCTCAAAGGGCAGCAGGGGCAAAGAAAACACACAGCATCCTCCAGCATGATCTCAGAGACTGAGCAGCCAGGCACAACTATACACTGCTCACTGGGAATAGAACTAGAGAGGAGGCAGGCAGGCAGAGATCATCAGCCTGGGTGGGAATGGGAGAAACGATACTGTAAATCTTCACAATGAGTCCAAGATTCTGCTGGGGTGGAGGACATGTGCTGGTGCTCGGAGCCCTCACACTCCAGGCAGGCTTTGATCCTGGCCAAAAGCACATCTCTGGGGGGGATTTCATCAGGGCAAATGGCTTTGATGTCCTGTGCCCACGCACGGCTCAGGGGCTGCCTGAGTCAGATGGATTTTATGTACTCAGTGACCCTCTGTGGCTTCCTTGCCAAGGGCCCCCCTGAAGCTATGTAAGCCTTTGGCACTGAACATGCCCTCGAGCAACATTTTACAGCCTAACTGTTCACAGCAGGAAGAATTCTAACTGGAGCTTGGTTCTCACTCGCTTCATTTAATAACTTTCCTCTTGCTGCCCCTCAGACGCTGCTCTCCATTTACCCCCTGCAGTCAGCCATGATTTCGGACCTCCATCACAGCCCCGAGTTGCTCCTGAGGCAGGAACAGCTCCAGTCCCAGCAGCCTGTCTGTCACAGGCTGTCACATCCATGCTCCTGTGCCACCATCCCAAGCCTCACCAGCTCTCCCAGATTTTCTGTGGAGAGGTGGAGTTGTTAAGTGCCCTCAGCATCCAAACCACAAATAGGAGGCAGATTTGCACAAAAGCATAATGTGTTGTTTTGTTCTCTTTTCCTCCCCTTGCAATTGCTGTTGTGTAATTCATTCCTTTGGCCACGCATCAAGCTGCTTTTTCTTTGTTGCTGTTCTTGTTCTCTTTTTTTTTTTTCTGAAAAGATTAAGCTAGGATTTCAGCTGAAGGATAACCCTTTGTCAGAACCGTGGTTTGTGATCCTCAGGAACTCACTGGCTGCAAGGTGCAAGCAGAGAAGTCCAGCAGGCAGCACCACAGCTCACTCTGTTTTCTTCTGTTGGTGACAGGCCACAGCACGCAGAGCACCCTGAGCAGACAACACTAAGCGAGGGGGTTTGTCTGTGAGTGAGGACTGGGAGAAAAAGCCTGATCACAGAAAATAAAGACTACAAGAACCAGCACCACCACCGCAAACCGCAGCTGCGCTGTGCAGCTCTGCCTCCTCCACCAACACTTCAAGCCAAGACAGTTCCCAAAATGAGCTGCCCAGCCAAAGCCTACCTCAGCTGAAGGCAGTTTGAAGGATGATTTTCTGCTTGTAGTAACTTGCTTTTCCCTGACTTCTGGCCAATGGCTATTTCCTCATGGTGTTTTTCCAATAAGTGGTGTGAATTTGCTCCAAGCCTCCAGTTCCAGGTTCTTAAATGCTTTCCTTGCTTCTGGCAAAGGCTGTGCCAGTTCATAAGAGCACTAAGAAGTGGTGCTGCTTGTCAGAGTTTTGGACTTTTTCTAAGTCTTTAGCTAACTCCAGGTGCACCAGTTTGGCCTTTATTGATCCCAGGAGGAGCATGAGTCTTAATTACACCGTGACCATGCTGAAAGCCATGGAAGGAACTTGCCCTCAGCCACAAGAGTGGCTGCTCTCCCGCATGAGCTCCCAGACTGGGATCACCAAGGGGCAAACATCACTGTATCCAGAATCCTAACCCTGCAGTCAGACCCCTGCATTCTCCATTTAACAAGATGCTCACCTGCACTGAGGGGTTTCCTCCCTACACCCCACTCAGCATTGCCCTCCTGGGTATGAGCACAGCTCTTACGTTGGCTGTAGGAGAGGAGTAGGAGTGCCAGGAGTCTATGGTGACCTGCTGACATGGTTACCTTCTCAATCTTGGCAACAGAACATCATCAGGATTTCTAAAACTTGTAACTCCTTCATACGAAAGCCACTCGATCTTGGCTTAGCCTTCATTATGGCAGATGAACATCAGTCATTGGAACTGAAATTGGTGGTTTTCCAAGGCCAGAAATTATGATCTCAATACATTTAATGTGGGCAACAGAGTGTGGCCCCAAGCTGTCATAAATACAACTGATGTTTCCACAACAGGAACTTCCCTGCAGAAAGGTGAGCAAAGCAGTCAGAGGAGGAAAAACAAAGTTCAAAGTGGGGAGAAATAATCTGTACGGTTATCAGGCAGCCAGAAAACCCCAGAACTGCAGCAAACCTCTCAGCCAGAAAGTTCTCTGAGGCCATGGTGAAGTACAGACAAAAGCTAAGATGAGAAGGGCAAAACGGGGACAAACATAGCCAGCAGTGGAAGAAAACAAGGAGAAAGGAGGTAATAGAAGGAAAAGACAAAAAGGAAACATTCAGGACTAAGCTGGCTACACACACGGTTTCTTCAACTACAGGAAGTAACAGAATTATTTAGAAAAGTAGCCATAAGAGAAAGTCAAACAGCAAGAAGCCATTAGCAGATAGACTTAAAAATTAATAAAGCAGATAAAGTGGAAGCATTCAATAAGAGTTCCTACTGGTTGACTGTGAAGAAGCAGGGTCATGTACTTTCATTACAGGAAGATAATTATGTACTTTATGGTTTGCTAACGACCTGGCAAGATCTATAACAGGGCTCTTCGTGAGACCTCTTGGTCAGTGCCCTGGGTGATGTATGTGTGAGGCTCCAGGCATCAGCAGAGCTGGGAGCAATGGGCCGGATGGAGGAGCAGAGCAGCTCCACCCTGCACTGACCTGACTTCTCAAAAGGAGCCAGATGTAAATGTGCCCGTCTGGCAGATGGAGCAGCAGTGACAAATGTAAAGCTGGGGGTGCAGGAAACCCCATCCCTGGTAATGCATCAGGGAGCTCCATGAAAACAGGCTGCTAGTGCTGGATCTGTGAGCAGCATGTTAGATGGGAAGGGGCCACAGGGACGAAAAGCCTTCCTGAACAACACTCAGAGGCCGCCCTATTTTCCACATCATTCAGAAGGATGAAGAAGGGAGATTGCATAAACACTTTTGAGGAAGGGAAGGTTGCAATGTACACCCAGCAGAGCAAGGCAGCAGCAGCAGAAGACAGGAGATGAGGTTAGGTATGCTCCCACCAAGGGAATGTTCCCACCTGGCTGTGCTCTCAGTTAAGGGCTCATTTCTGAGAGCGAGGAACTACCACTGTGAAGGCCCACACAGTTAAATTAACACAAGCCAATTATTTTGGCTTTAGGCTGGCTGCAGAAGCCGGCCCAGACAAACAGGGATTTCTTTCAGCTCAGCAGTTTGGCCTGCTGTCCCTGCCAATGCTCAAATTGCAGCAAGGTGAGGACAGATAGGTGGGAAGGCAAGGGCACATCTTCTCCTTTCCTGGGCGGTATCTCAAGGACACCTTTAAGTCCCATGTCCCTTTTCAACGAAACCAGCACTCCTTATTGATTCAGCTGCACCTTAAAATAGCAGTCCCAAGAGCAAGTCCCCAGCAGCCTGCCCAGCCCAGACTGCGCTCAGACTGTGCGGAGCCATCCAAGGATGGATGCAGAGAGATCTCAAAAACTGAGAAACTTTGATCCTGTCCCAAAGCCGTGCAGGACTGAGGGATTTTGGTGACCACCCCCTGGGACTGACAGCAGCTACCCGAGGGCTTGCTTTTGCAGGATGAGGGATAACCATCAGGCCCCTGCCATGTGCAGCAGGGCTTCCCCATCATCCTCCAAGCATGAGAGGAACCCAAGCTGGCACAGCCTGCAGCAAACCTCTGACCCAAGAGGCAACGCTGATACAAACGGGAACGAGAGCAGGTTTGTAATGCAGCCCCAGAATCTGCCATGTGGGTACCAGACTCTCTGGCATCTCCCAGGGATGTGACTGAGAAAAAGGATCGCTGTGTGAACCCTCTGTCCCACAAAAGAAGACTCTCTACACAAAACTGGGGAAGGAGGGAACTCTCTAAAGCTACTGCACCAGACAGGAGAGGGCCACACAACAAACTTACTCTGGAAACTAGCAACAGAGAGATCTCCTGGGCACACACAGGCAGGAGAAAGAAAAAGAACAAGAATGCCATTAAAATAGAGACAGGAGTTCTCCACACCAGAAGGGGCATTCAGTGCACCTCCACACACCCCCAGCCTACATCAGGCTGCAGTACCCTCTGTCCCCCATCCCTGAGCAGCTCTCCCGCACAGTCTGGCACAAAGCCTTTTCCACAGAAGAGAGGAATCAGGATCATATCCAGACTGGCCAAGAGTCTGCACAGGTGAAGCAGAAGATGCTCACAAAAGTTACCTCCTTCCCATGTCCTTTCCAGATGTAGCAGATCTGAGGGTCTCCTCAGTTTGGCAATAGAACTGATAACTGAAATGCCAAGCCAAAGGCAAGACAGGCTCTGCCAGGCTCCAAGAGAGAAGCCTGTTTAAAACATTCCTTACTTCTGACTTTGTCCAGTGCCCTGCCTCCTTGGACACCCGCTCCCTCTTACAGTGCACCTGCTGTTAGGACAGTTCTCCTTTTGCATCCTTTGTAAACCTGAATGCCACTCCCCTGCCCCACTCACTCTGCAGGCTGGGGAGGCTGGCATCCTCAGGCTTGGTTTTCAGCAAGTGTGGGAGCCGCGTGTATCTGTATCCGAAGCCACAGCCCTGCCAAAAGAGATGCGGAAAGACCTTAGAGGACGGAGAACAGCTAGGTTTTGCTGCTACTGGAAAGCAAAATGCTCAGCGTCCACCCAAGCCCCAGGCAGTGAGAGGGCAGGGATGCTCACCCTCCACAGCCTGACGAGGATCCAGTTGGTCTGCGCCCAGGGCCGCTGCTCGTAGGGAGCCAGGAGGTTCTTCATCATGGAGATCCGCCTGCATGACAGAAGACATAGGTCAGCTGCAAAGGGTCTGGGGACAGGGGAACAAATGGGACTTATGGCAGAACTCATGGAGCCGAGGCTGAGCAACACACCGGTGCATTAGAGAAAGGAGGCTCCCCCAGATCAACTCCAGCACCCTGCTGCAGCTCCTCTATCCCCGCAGTGCTTGGCAGCCTGCCTGCTCACTCCAAGCCTTGCCACCCAGCCCAGCCCTGCCCCAGGAATAGGCAGGGCAGCACTTACTGCTCTTCTGGGATCCTCTCTACAGCACGCAGTGAGTGGGGGTAGCAGACATAGCTGGCCAGCGCCTGCATCAGGGAGTCCCGGATGTCTGTGGAGCAAAGAGAAGGAGCTAGGACAGACATCCAAGGACACACAGTGTGCCACGGGGCACCTGAACACCAGAGGCTGGGAGGGACCAGCCCTCACTAACAACAGACCCTCTCTGGACACGTTCTGAGGAAGAACTCGCTTTGCAGATGATGCTAAATGAGTGGCACCAGTTGATGTGCTGAATGGCTGGACTGCTAGAGGAATGTGGATGGGCTGGAGAAATGGGACAGCATGAACCTTATGAAATTCAGAAAGAACAAATGCTGACTCCCAGGTGTGAGAAGGAAGAATCTCTTGCAGTGGTACAGGCAGGGACTGCCTGGGTGCAGAACAGCACTGCAGAGAGCAACCAGAGCTGGAAGCAGACAGTAACCTGAGCTTGGGCTAGCAGTATGCCCTGGCAGAAAAGGAGGCCAATAGCATCCTCTGCTGCATTAAAAGAATGCAGCCAGGAGATCAAGAGAAGTGATTAACTCCCTTTAATTAGCTCTCATTAGACCAGAGGCAGTGCACCCAGTTTTGAAATCCTCAAAATAAAATAAGCAGACTAGAGTTCAGCAGAGTGCTGCTAATATGGCCAACGTGCACTGGAAGGAAGTGCTAAGTGAGCTGGGTTTGTTCACCATGGATTAGAAAGCTATAGGGAAGCTAACAGTAGCTTGCAAAGAGATTTATCAGGAAGGTAAGAGATTATCACTAAGATGCAGTTCACAACTGTGGTTATACACCACTAATGGTATATAGTGAGAGGCAAGACAGAACAGACATAAAACAAGAGAGGTTCACACTGGACATAAGGAAAAATGTTTTCTCCATGAGGACAGTAAAGCAGTGAGACAAGTTGCTCAGAGAGGCTCTGTGTTGTGCAGTTTTCATCCTTTGAGGCTTTCAAGACCAGACAAATAAAGCCTGAGCCCCAGTCCAGCACCACAGCTGACTCTGTAGAGGACGGTCGAGAGCCCTCCTGAGGCTCTCTCCAATCTGAATAGCCCTGCGGTTTCTGACTGACCCATGCTTGCAGTTAGAAAAGCATCTGCACCCTTTGTGCAGAGGGAAGGTCAGCCATGAGATGGGAGAGTCTGAAGGATAACACTTGCTCAAAGCAGCAGATACTGGAAAACACACAGCTACAGACAGCACCAGACTAAAAAATGCTGTTGTCAAAAGGTATTCAGATTACAGCCAAAGCCTGAAGTTCCAACAGTGCTCTCTTCAGGAAAAACTGAAGAAGTATCCATGAAGCCACAACCGGCTGTGTGTGCTCTTCTGCTGAGGGCTACTGCTCCACATCGGAGGCACAGAAAGGCACTGTGCAAGTGCTGTGTCCTGAGTCTCCCTCTTGAGCCCACTGTCTCTTCTGTCTTTAGTTGGAGTGGGTGAAGGTATTCCTAAACAACTGACTCCCTGCTACAGTTTGTACAGTATTTCTTGATCTAATTCTGTGCAGCCAGCCAGCGACTTCAAATCCTTTTAATTTCACAGAAATTTCACAGAATGGCCAGGGTTGGAAGGGACCTCAAGGATCATGAATCTCCAACCCCCCTGCCACATGCAGGGCCACCAACCTCCACGTTAAATGCTAAACACTAAACCAGGCTGCCCAGGGCCCCATCCAACCTGGCCTTGAACACCTCCAGGGACGGGGCATCCACAACCTCTCTGGGCAGCTGTTCCAGTACCTCACCACTCTCTGGGTAAAGAATTTCCCCCTGATGTCTGACCTAAATCTTCCCTCCCTCAACTTAAAACCATTTCCCCTCGTCCTACACATATCAACCCTTTCAAAGAGTTGATTCCCCTCCTGTTTGTAGGCTTCCTTTAAGTATTGAAAGGCTGCAATGAGGTCACCCCGCAGCCTCCTTTTCTCCAGGCTGAACAAGCCCAGCTCCCTCAGCCTGTCCTCATAGTGGAGCTGCTCCAGTCCCCTGATCATCCTAGTGGTTCTCCTCTGGACCCTCTCCAACAGCTCCCTGTCTTTCTTGTACTGTGGGCTCCACACTTGGACGCACTATTCCAGATGGGGCCTCACAAGAGCAAAGCAGAGGAGGACAACCACCTCCCTGTCCCTGCTGGCCACCCCTCTGCTGATGGAGCCCAGGATACCATTTGCCCTCCGAGCCTCAAGAGCACACTGTTGGCTCGTATTAAGTTTTTCATCTATCAGGACCCCCAGGTCCTTCTCCACAGGGCTGCTTTCAAGGACCGCTCCATCCAGCCTGTATGGATGCCTGGGATTCCTCTGGCCCAAGTGCAAGCTCACCTAGCCAACCTGCACAGAATGAAAAGAGCACACAAGCATTTCTGGGGCTCTGCTGAGGATGCAACAG
Source organism: Lagopus leucura (assembly GCF_019238085.1). Classification (NCBI taxonomy): domain Eukaryota; kingdom Metazoa; phylum Chordata; class Aves; order Galliformes; family Phasianidae; genus Lagopus; species Lagopus leucura. The sequence continues at coordinate 8,667,059 of NW_024962277.1, read as the reverse complement.
CTGTCAGCAGATGAGTGGTATGACAAGCAGCCTCCTGCTCTGCAATAGAAAAGTGTGCCTACAGCCTTAGTTTAATCTCTTAGCAAGACAGTGTCATCTAAAGGATGAGGGGAAAGCAGCTTCTGGAAGAGGAGCAGAGTCACTTCTAAATCCAGATGACAGGGATGAGAAAAGGACTCTTGATTCATCCTGAGAATGCAGGATAAATATGCCTTCAGAAATAGTTACTGAATTAAGTAGAACTCAGAGCAGTTAGAGCCAAGTGTGTGAACCAAACTGGTTTCCAGGCAGCTGGAACTAGGCATGTTGAATCATTCTGCCTTTAGGATCTACCCAGGCATCACAAAGGGTCATACACTCAAGGACCTTCACAGAAGACACACTGAGCTGATGAAGGAGAAACACTTCAATCTCTGTCTCCAAATGCAGTAGTTTCCCTGCAGACTTGACTGAATCAAAACAAGAGTCAAGCTGAACAGGGAGTATTGGTTTGAGAGCAAATAGTCCATTCAGCACGATGTTGGGTTTCTCCAGAAGCCCAAGTCAAGCCCCAAACTCAGAGAACTACAGGCAGAAGCACACATGCACAGATGAGCATTTTTGTACAAGTCTGTGTGCTCCTCATGTTAGCAAAAGTTCATTGTGAATTGAAGGATTCCTGTATATGGCCCATCTGTATCTGCATCTGTGTGCCTACTCCTACTACAGCTCAGGAAGAACAGAGGCTTGCTGCCCCAGTCAGCAGGGAGAGCATCCCTGTGCCTAGGCAGCTGAGAAGCCCCAGACTAATGTGCAAGTAGCTGGGATATGAGCCTTGCTCTCAAAGGGGCATCCTAGGTCATCTACCTAACCCTGAATTAAGCAGGACACGTGGGGTAATGGCAGTGTTCAGCCTCTCTTTGCCTGAGGAGGTACAGAGCACTCAGTGAGTTCAGCAGACAGATCCTAGACAGATGGATACATCCCAGATCGCTGAGCCACTGGCAGTGGGGCCAGCCAGGCCTGCAACGTATCACCCCAAAGAAAAGGAGAGCACCATTACCTGTGCCCACAATCCTTGAGTCAGCAAAGTGTTTGGCCAGGATGGCAGCGAGGCGCATCAGGGTTTCCTCATAGCCTGTGAAGAGAAGGAGGGAGCAGGAGACACATAACGACCCAGTGGGCAGACTGCAACAGGACGGGCAATGGGATGAGTTCCTGCAGCAGCAAACTTTGCAGCTTTCTTGCCTGCCCAACTGTCAAAACAAACAGCTGGGGAAACATGTATCTGCAACACAGTTTCCAGCCTTACCATGTAGCCTGAAGCAGTCACACAGAGAAAGGCGGAACCAAAAAAACAAGCAACTGTGACAGATGACACAGGAGAGAAGTCTAATGCAGAAGGGGCTGAGCAACACAAATAGCACCCTAGATATATGCATAGAAGCTGTGTCCAGTCTGCAGGCCCTGAAGCAGTAGATCTATTGCTGCTTAGTTCTACTGCTCCCTGCACAGCTTCCAATTAATGGGCACTTTTTAGCTACACCTTGTTGAATGGAACAGCAGCTCTTGCCTTTGCAGGCTCTGGAAAGCCTAAGGACTGCTAGAGTGATGTAGGCAGGAAAAGCATGAACAGACTGAATCCAGCTGAACACAGACGCCTGGCATGAAGTGGGTGTCCATCTCCACATCCAAATCCCACCAGGAACTGAAAACAGCCCCTGTTCCTGCAGTCATGGCATGAATCCCCCCCACCCAGCCAGCCAGTGGCAAACATGGTCAGGACAATGACATCTTCCTGCATCCCAACCCATTCCCAATGCCTCCTTGGAAGCACACAGCTGCCAATGATTTTCAGTACAGCTAATGCTGTGACAGCTGTGGGCAAGGCACAGGCACCCCACCTAAGTTCAGTAAAGGGCATAGGTCATCAATGGGCACCTACCCAAGGAACAGCATTCAGCACTTGCCCCACATCGCACAGACAGCACAAAGTGAAGGATAGCACGGCCAGGGAAGGATACAGAAGGGATGCACAGCTACCAGTACATCACAGGGATGGGGCTTTACTTAGGTCTTACCAGGCCAAAACTAGCAAGGCCTCCCCTTCCCCTTACCTGGAAGTTCCTCCATGCTATTGACAGGACTGAAGTAGTTCTTGAGTGCGCTGTAGCTGTTCATAGCCACGCTGAGGTAGAACTCTGGCATGAAAGCAAAAAGCGAGCCTGTCCTGTCACCATGCTCAATGGTGCGGATGCACACTCTCAGCAGCCAGTAGATATCCTGCATCTTCTCCTGCCAGGGAGAACACAGCACTCCCCAGTCAGTTCAGAGCACAGCTATCACCAGCATGAGAGCAGATCAGCAGTGGCTTTGTCTCACTGAGTCCTGAATCCCTTCAGGATCTGTTCTTTTCTAGGGAATATGAGACCACATTGCCTGATTGCAAAAAAACATGTGTTAGTTTCTATTCTGAGTGCAGTGTCTGAAGGAAGGCAGGCACTAGCAATCCTGGCATAAATCTGGCAGAAAGAAACCTCAGCCACTGTAGGAATTAACACACAGAAACTGGCAGAGAGCTCACACCAACTCAGACCCCTGCAATGGGTGGCCACAGCCTTTTGACTTCTGTGCCAGCCACTCAGCCACATTCCCCATCTGGAGCAGCGCTGGCTTCCTGCTTCTCTAGAAAAGCTCTGGAGGTTCTAAATCAAAACCAGGAAATGTAAGGGCATCTATATAACTTTAAGCTCCTAAAATCAGTACCAACTAAGACGTAAGAAGAGGAAATGTTTTATATCCTGTGATGCCAAGAAATGCGATGAACACTAGCAGTTTACATAAAAACAGATGGAAGAGAGTTACACTTCAAATGAAAAAACAACAACACCTCAGAGGTACAGATAAGTGATTCCATCTGCCTAGTTCCTCTCCTAAAGTATGCCACTATCATCTCTGGGAGAGCTGTGTGAGTTTGTTCTGTAAATTACACCAAAGGGGAGAAAATCAACTGGATTGAATAAAAGACATCTTTGCCTCAATGCCGGCACACACCTCAGCTCAAGTGTTGTTTTCAACAGTTATGATCAGCAATCGTGCAGACAACGTTAAGGTAAAGAGAGCTGTGTTTGATTTTATTAAGACCTGATAATCTAAAAACATTATCTCAGGTATTGCTAAGATGGAAGAAAGCTTACAGCAAGAGGATGGAGAGATGTGATTCCCCCCAGTGTGACAGACAAATAGTGCCTTAACAAGATAAGCCGAAATGGTCTCCCCCTGGGGTGTTCTGAAGATGGCATTATCTACCTCAAAACTACGGATGTTTTGCCCTTCCTTTCATCTAACATCAAATCCCACAGCTCACAATAAACGCACGGTGAATTCCCCAGAGGACACAGCAGCCTCTCCTGCATTCTGACACCTCAGCACAGAGCAGGACTTCCCTGCCGGGCAGAGAGCAGATTCACTCCTTCTCTCCATCAGCAACACTCGTTCAGATGTGTCCCTCCCCAGCACGCAGGCCACGTGGATGCTGGAGCCCACTGGGGATACAGTTCCATGGGCAAACAGCAGGTACCCATCCTTAATATGACAACAGGTCATCTAGAGACAAGAACGCTGTTTCTGCATGGGCTACTACAGTGATAACTGATATGCACTGGGAAAGCCCCCCAGCCTTTCAAGAGGGATCCAGGAAGAAAGGTGCATTTTCTGGCGAGCAAAGGCTATGTTCATGTGGCTGGAGAGCTGCCATCCTGTGCCCTGCAGTTGTTTCTGCCAGCGATAGAGGGGACAAGCAAAGAGTTCTGCCTCCACAGCCCTGGCAGATACGTTCATAGGAGCCACTGCCCTTCCCCTCCCTGTTTACATCCTGGGATATATGCTGCATGTTGAGAGAAAAGTGTCCTACTCCCCAGAACAAAGAACATACAAACATAGATGGGGTGAGGTAATGTGTAAGGGAACACCAGAGGAGATCTGCAGGGTGTAAGAGCATAAATTGCTTGTGAGAAAAGCAGGACCAGAGATGTTACACCAGAAGATGGTGAATGCGAGGAAGAAGGGACGACTTGTGCTAACAGTCAGTGTGGCACTAAATATAAAAAGCACTTGGAAACCAAGTGAAGAAGGGGAGAACATCTGAAAAGGAAACTCCTAAGGGCTGGGTGCTGGACATTCCAAGAAGAGAAGCCTTAGTGAGAACTCCCTGTGACAGCACAGCTCAGAGAAATGCTTCACAATAGCTTCTCTGTCTTCTCAGCCTGCCCTAAGAACTGGATGTCCCTTTGGCCTGCATGCTTCTATCTGCACCACAGAGACTTGACTCCCCAAGGAAAAGCTTACAGCACCACACAAAGCTCAGAACAGACTGGGCTGTGTTCTAATGTACCAACCCTGGGGCAGGAGGGAGTCCTGGCCTGAGAAGGAGTCCCAGTGCACAAAGGCACAAACAAGGCCTAGAGATCATCAGCAAAAATATTACTTGTGACGTGTGAGCTGAGCAGCACAGATACAGACACGTGCTCAATACCTTCTGAGCCACTCAAATTACGTTCCTGCCCACCTTTGAGTAGATGGTGACATTTATCCAGGCAAGGCGTCGGCTTAGGTGATTGAGTTTCTCAGAGAAGACCTTCTGGCTCTTCAGCAGCTCCTCATGGATGTCTCTCCTCTGAAAGAGTGCAGAGATGTGAGGGCAGATATCACTTCCACTTATATTATCCTTTTGCAAAGCTGGACAAACAACACAAAAGCAAATACCACCCTGGGGCTAGCTAGGCAGAAGAGAAAGAGGTCAGCTCCCCTTCTGAGGAGGGAGTGGGAATCGGTGCTATAAAAAGCACTTACTGGCCTCAGTTGCAGCCCACAAGGCCTGATGCAGACACTGGTCCTGACAGCTCTAGGATCAACTGCTGTCAGGGGTACTTTTTTAATGCATCACCGGATACATTCTGTCTCCAGCAGCTGGAGAGGACATAAGTGTCCCAAGCTCACCACTGCAGGGTATTTACTACTTGTTTTTTTCTGAACTGTGCTTGTGAATGCCAGATCTAAGGAAAAGTCCCAGCAGCTCAGACAGAAGTGCAGTAGCTGTGAATTGGATTGGAAGCTGAAGTGGATTGGAAGGTCTCCTCTGGACAGGAAACCTTTTCAAATCCTAAGTCACAGCTGTGGGGTACTCCTAGTCCCAACTTCAGGAGAACGGATCTGAGCTGCCTGCAGCACTTGAAGGTTTGCAAACTCTCACAGTGCCTGTGAGAAGTTGAAGCAGTTGCTTCAGTGCCTCTGTTTCTTGAAGCAGTGGTACAATTGGTTGGCACAGCATGAAATGTGGCTGCCAGCTCCAGGCACGAGTTACTACCCCAACAAAACATTTCCAGCTTCACTGCTGGAAATCATGCACCGTGCTTCAAACTTTTTGCCAGGTACTGAGGAGCTTCCAGAGAAAGAAGCTGGATGTCCAGAAACACTTACTCTCTTTGGGCAGCGGCTGATTTTTTCCTCTGTGTCCTTCAGTGCCATAGCATACTCATTCACATCATCTGACACACCAACCATCTGAAAAGCAAGCAGATTCCAACAAAACATGAGGGCATTTATTTCCCCACACACAAAAGCATGCAATCTGATCCCCCGTGGGAGCTGGGAGAAGGAAAGAACACACAGTCTCTAAGCAAGCAGAAAACAGAGAGTCAGTACAGTAGAATGGGAGAATGGATGCCTGCAAAGCACGTGCTGCTTACCTTCCCAAGCTGCTGGTGGACACTGAGGTTGTACATCATCACTATCCCATCCAGGACTTCCAGGAGGGAGTTCTCTGTGATGGGCTGGTCTGGCTCCTCTGGAGGTCTCCCCAGTAAGAGACCCTCATTTCCATTGCTGCCTTCAACTGCAATCCATCCCCAAGACAGGAGAGAAGTTCTCAACAAGGCATTTTGGCACCACAGCTCCTGCCTGCGCCTCTCTCAAGCCAATGACCAGAACCCTGCAGTATGTCTGCAACACACCGCTCCTTCCCTAGACACACAAACACGCCATCCCACCTCACTGTGTGCATCAAGTTGACCTGCCAGATCTGCTCTAACAGACTGAAGCACATTTCAGAGACTTGCCTGGCCCCACCAAGGGAGCAACAACTACAGCGCTGCCTCCAAACTACCTTCCTGCCAAGTCATGCTACTCTTACAGGAGCCAAGGCAGCACCTCCTTGCATACAGAGTGCAAGAACATCAAGAGTGTTATGCTCAGGATAGCAAAGTGGTTAACTGTGGACTTTGTGGATCTCAGCATGCCCTGGGAAAGGGAAGGAGCAATGCTGGAAGTAAACAGATTGCTTTCCTCTCAAGAACAGGGGGAGCTGAAGAGGCTGTTCTCCCAGGGACCAGCTGGGCCATGCTAGCATGCAGAAGTACTCACTGTCCTCCTCCGTACGCTGTTCCACACTTAGAGTGCGTACTTTGACCTTCTCAAGGGTACCAAGAGGTCGCCGTGGGTTCATCAGGCTGACGGCCGCTGTGCTGAGGAAACGGTTGGCACGGCCCAGGGTGGGAGAGCTGAGCCAGCCAGGTCTGGCAAGAGCTCCACCAATGGCTAGGGTGGCAGAGGGACGCTGAGACTGAGAAGAAATTAAGGGAGAAAGAGTTCTAGCTGTTATGCTGCTCGCTATGGCTCCTTTTTTTCCCTGCAGGGATTTTGGTACAGATGCACAAGGGCTACTGGAAAGGGAGATGATGCTCAGTTAGCTGATGTGTGTTCCTTCAGCTGGGGCACGTGTCAGGCACAAGCAGCAGATCTGCACAGCAAGAAGCTGCTGTGCCTACAGCTGCCATGCCCTCCTTTAAAAGTAAGCATCAAGAGTTTTCACAGAGGAGAGGGCCACATTCAGATCAAGGGATAGTTACAGTGCAGAGAAAATTTGGCTGCTCAGACTTGGTGCACCTGGGTCCTTGGTGATCTGCCACAAGTTGTTAACCTGGCTGCCCACAGGCTGGTTACAGTCCTGGACCAGACACTGCTTTCCCCCTTAACAAGCTAGAGGTTAAGCTTGCTGCCCAGCACCAGTGGCTCACCTGTGCTGCTGATGTTGCTGATTCCTCATCTTCATCCAGATCATCCATAGTCACTGCCTGCAGCTCCGCAGGGTCAATTAGGACATTGGCTTTTGCAGCCAGGTCATCTGCAAAGAGCACACCAGAGCAGCTGTGAACGCACAAGTTACCTGTCATAGCCCTAGGTTCATTCTCTCTCCTGCTCCTCAGCAGTAGAGAAGCAGCCAGCGAGGTTGGATGCTGCATCAGAACAGACTCACTTCCCCCCAGCTCACCTCTCCCTACAGAGTGGATACCAAACAATGACAGATATTGCTCCTTTCTGTTCCTATCCCTACCAGCAACAAACAGAACAAACAAAGAACCAGGAGGCAATGAACAGGGCCAGAGACAGGGAAGTTATTTCAGGGCCTGAGACCACCTGCTGAGCTTCCAATCCTCCAATCTGCTGCCCCATGATTATGTCCCCAGATCACTAAGACTGCAGGTCCCTTCACAGCCCAGAGGAAGGCTGTCAGATGGCTATGCTGTACAAAGCCTGAACATGCTTTCTTGTCCATAGTCCTGGGTTTAAAGTGGTCCAGAAAGAACCTGGGGCTGTTGCTACTGCTTGCCTGGAGTGGTACAGCAAGTCAAACCTGGGTATCTCTTATACCCAGCTGTGTAGAAGTGTGCAGGCTTTGACACAGCCCTTGGCTGTGATGCAGCAAGAGCACTTCCCCAGCAGGTATTCCCAGGCTCCCTTCCTGCCATAGGCAGAAGCGGAATCCTTGTGGGACTGCTTGAGTTGGACTCCCATCTTACATCTGCAGATCTGGCATGTTGTGCAGCTGCAGCAAGGGGGGCTGGAGTGGGAGATTCACCAGGGCAAATGGCAAAGCTAATACCAGGGTATGTGGGGTTACCCTGACACAGAGAGGGAATAAGACTCTGCTCAGCACCTCTCCACTGTCTCCACCGTCCACCATAATGAGTTTGGGGCAGAGAATAAAAGCACATCAAGAAAATCAGGACAGGAGTTCAGAAAAAAAGTTTCCAACTGACCACTCAGAATGGAGCCTGCAATTAGGAGAAGACAAATTAGTGTCCAAATCACGGATATAAAAAGCTGTTAACTTAAAGGACACTCCACCTCAGAGGGATGCTGCTTTCTCTAGAGTTAACTTGCATCACATCAAAATTCAAGTCTCCTCTCCTTACGTTTAATCACATGTCATTACCCACAGCTCCCTCCTTGGGATATCTCCGTGGTGAACTTCAGCCAGGACCTGTGGTAAAACTTCTGGAAGTCAGAGCACTTACCTTTCAGAGTCTTCTTGAGGTGAGACAGAAGACCTCCGAGTCGCTGAAGGTCAAAATAATCCACCTTCCCATTATAGAAAAGTTGGGGAGGGACATACGCCTCTGAAGTAGATAAGGAAACTTGTTTGTCCCATCAGATCCATACACAGGACCCCCACACATACATTAACACCAACAGGTAAGTCCTAAGACAGAGCCCAGGGCCCAGGCTGGTGCTGTACCAAGTGACTGCTTCTGTTGTTCCAAGAACACAAGCCATAGAGGTAGAGGTAACTTCCATAACAAAGCAAGCACTGGATGCACACCAAAGCAGGAGGCAACAAGGCTTCCAGCCCTTCATCCCGCCCAGTTCCAGTCCCTGGGGAAAACCAGATCCTTTGTAAACTCTTCAGCTCTCACCTATCTACTCTAACCTGAGCTGGAGTCCGTTACATCCCACAGGGTACTGTAAGGCACTCAATGAATCTGAAGAAAGAGTAAGCCAAAAGTAAGCAAAGAGATAGATAAAGCTGGGATTAAGAGTGGGAAAGCAATGGCCATTGATTTGGTTTCTCCTTAATCCCACAGAAATCCCTGTGAAAATTGGCAAATACATTTCCCTGTACTTTAACTATCAGATCACAATATAGATATTCTTTTGCAAGTCTCAAATTGTCCAGAATAGGTCTGGGTGTTAATGGGATTAGATCTGCACATAGGAATTTCCCAGGATCTACAGGCTCAGGGTGCAGAAAGCATCAGCACCCATGAGAAACACAAAGCTTTCAGCATCCTGGAGAGCAGTGCCAGGAAACAAACCCTGTCCCAAACACAGAAGTGTCCTGCTAGCTTCTCCTCCAGGCCTTACCTTCACTGCTCAGCGCAGCAGGTGCCTTTGCCTTGTGGCCATCCCAGAAGAAACGCAGGGCAGCAATGAGCCGGTGCAGGAAGCACACC
>NW_024962277.1:8576059-8630804 GCF_019238085.1 Lagopus leucura | reverse complement strand
TTTGGCATTCTGGGTTCCAGTCCAAAATTTCTCCTCCTCCTTTCACAGCTTCCTATTCCGTGATCCTCCATCAGTCCACAGTTTGGTATCCATAATCTACAGCGTCCTGCCGTCCCTAAGGAAGCTTGCATTTCCCATGTTAACTTTGGCTCTGCTATTTGACATACGGCCTCCTTGCCCTCAACTCCAGGCTTTCGGAGGAGGCTCAGGGGAGGCCTCACCACTCCCTATAACTCCCTGAAGGGAGGCTGTAGTGAGGTGGGGATCAGCCTCTGCTCCCAGGTAACAACGATGGGACGAGAGGGAATGGCCTCCAGTTGCACCAGGGGAGGTCCCCGTTTTATCTTAGGAAGAACGTCTTTGCTGAAAGAGCGGTCTGGCACTGGCACAGCTGCATGGGGAGCTGGGGGAGTCAGCATCCATGAAGGTGTCCCAGAACCTTCCAACCACCTCTAAGAGAAATCCCTGCTCTTGCAGACGAGCCCTGTTCAGCAGGCAGCTCTGCAGAGTGCCAGCCAGCCCTGCCCCCATCCCGTGCCCTGCACAGAGGTGCGGGGCCCGCTGCGTAGGCCCTGAGCCTGCAGCTGATGGGAAATGCTCTGCTCTTCACAGCTCAGCTGGCAGAGCTGCCCGCGGCGCTGCGGCGCTGCAGCGTGCAGCGTTTCCACTTCCCCCGGCAGGCGGAAAGTACCGCCCGTCCCCGTCTGAAGCCCCGCCCCCTGCCGGAAGCCCCGCCCATGCCGGAAGCCCCGCCTGATCGCGCGCTCCCGAGCCGCTCCGTGCAGGCGATGGGTGGGGGCAGAGCCGCGTGGGGCGGGGCGGGGCGGGGCGGGGCCGGGGTGCGGAGCGGCGGCGGCGGGGTCTTCGCCCGGCCCAGGTGGGTGCCTGGAGCCCGCCGGGGCTGTCCGTGGTGTAGCGGGGCTCCTAGCTGTCTGTTGTCGCTGCGGCGTTCTCCGGTGCGGGGCGGAGCGGGGCTGGCCCTTGGGACGCCGGGCCCGGCTGGGACGCGCCGGGCCGAGCTGACAGCGCGAGGGTGGCCCCGCTCCGGCCCCTCCGAGACGGCGGGCGGCGGCTCGGGGCTGCCCACGGGCGGCGGAGACCCGGCGGGGAGGACGGTGTCGCCGCCCGGGTCCCGCTACGGCCCGGAGCCTCTCCGGGCCCACCGGGGTCAGAGCCCGGCAGGGCACGGCCGGGGAGACGCGGCAAAACCCACGCGTGCGCGGAGCAGGGCGGCCCCGGGCCGCGGAAGTCACGCGTGGATTCGGTGCTCCGCGCTCCCCCGATGTGGCCGCTGGGGTGCCGCACCTACAGCCCCTCCGCGTCCGTGCCTGCTGCGCGGCCTCGCTGTCGTGCGTGGATCCCCGCGCGGGGCCGCAGGAAGAGGGGCTCGGAGGGCGCTCCTCCCGCTCGCACATGGGGCAGCGCTGCGCCTCGGGCGCGGTTGGATGCGGTTCTGCGTCCCTATGAGTTTTGCATTTGCTACGTTGCGCTGGGGAGGAAGCAGTGACATGTATTTTTTCCTGTTGCAGAGGTGTGGGGCCTGCGGCTGTGTGGGGGAAAGATCATGTGCAGCTCCTAGCCAAACGTGGCTGGCTCGCAGGTGAGTGGGGCTGGTGAGCGCCGTGCTGAGCCCCTCTACCAGGATGTGGTTCCTCCTCAGCTGAGCAAACAGTGGCGGAGGTGGAAAGCTCCTCTTGGACAAAGTGTGTTTGTCACACCAAGCTTGAGGCAGATTGTTTATTTGCAGTGTGGGTTTCAAGCACTGCTGCAGCGAGGAATCCCGAAGGGTTGTGGCAAACAACCCTTGTCATCAGTGCTGTCCTTTGAGGGAGGGCATGGCACAAACAGCTCTGTTGTGCTGGGTTTAACTGTTGTCCCCAGGGCATGCTGGGGAGAGGTTGAGGCCCACTTGGGAGGAGCACTGTGGGGCAGAACAGGAAGGCTTGGGTTGTAGAAACTTGGAGATGAAAAAAAGCCGTTTGTACTGAAAAGTAGCAATGTATTGCAGCGTGGTGTGGTGGGGATGCTCTTCCACCTGGGCCTCTTGCTCTGATCCTGATGCATGGGCCTCAGCCCCAAACCAGCTCCATCCTTTCTTAGTTCTTCAAATCCTCTGCTGCAGCCCAAGGCCTTTAGGCAAAGGGTCATGGCCCAAATGCAGAGTCTGCACTGTGGAAACAAGAAATTATTTGGTTATGGAGCCATAATCTCCAGCCCAGCACTGTGCAGACGATCTCCGTGCAGTGATGCAGCCTCACTGCATGTCAATCCCCCTCAGGCACAGGCTGTAGGCAGGCTGTTTTGTATGTTCCTGGTACTGGAGATGGTTCCTGGTGCTGAGGATGATTCCTGGTAGTGAGGACAGTGTCTTTCTGTCCCCACCCCCACAACCACTTAATTGCTGGGAAGCACCACAGCAACATAATTGGTGTCTGGTGACCCAGCTGGAACAGGGGAGCTTGGCAGAGGGTTTATATACTGAGCACTTTGTACAAGCACTGCCTTAACTTCCTTTCTCTTTTCTTTCTGCTCTCGCTGTCAGCGCACGGGACGGATGAGGCACCACCCATCCATCATGTCCGACTGGATGCTCCTCGGGCTGATCGCAGTGCTGGTCGTGCTGCTGCTGCTCACCATCTTTGCCTTCGCCGTCTACTCAGGGCTCTTCACAGAGGTGGTGGTGAGCGCTGGCTCGCCGCCCGTCGGCAGCATCACACTGGCCTACAAGTTCCGGGTGGGCCCCTATGGAGAGTCGGGGCAGCTCTTCACTGATGGCTGCAGCATCTCCTCGAAGCTTTGCTCCATTGGTGTTTACTACGACAACCCGCACACGGTAAGGCTGGGGCAAGGCAGCCCCTTGATGGTGCCAGAGGCACCCGTGGCTTGTCCTGCTTTGGAGAGCACTGGGGGCCCGTCAGGTCTCCAGAGCTGCAAAGGGTGATCTGTGTGCCAAGGCACCTGAAAGCTGAGGGTTTCTTGGGTAATCCTCGTCAGGTGACGAAAGTTGCTGTCACTGACATCTTCTGTTGGCCAAGCCTTACCTCTGCTCTGGATATAGAGCAGAACCTGGTGCCTCATGTCATCTCATGGCAAGGCATTCCCCAGCTCTGTGCCTCATAGAGTCATAGATTCATAGAGTCATTATGGTTGGAAAAGACCTCTAAAGATCACGAAGTCCAACCATGAACCCATTACCACCATACCCAATAAACCATGTCCCTACATGTGGCACACTGCTGCATTTCTTGAACATCTGCACAGATGATCTCAAAGCAGGTGGTCTCTTTGGCTTGCTGGATCCATACCCACATTCCTCCTATTGTTTCTGCTGCTGTCCCTGAGCTTCCTTGTAGTCATTTAATCCCCTGAGTGTTCTCACTGAAGCCTCAGCAGGTGCGTGCTGAAGTCTCTTGGCTGATGAAACAGCACTGTAACTGCAAAGCAAAGCACACTGGAACCTGCTGAAGGATGAAAGGCCTCTGGGTGGGCTTGTGCTGGAAGGCTGTGGGGCAGTGCTGGGTGCCACCCTGCAGGCTGTGCCTGCCTGTGCATCAGAAGTGTCAGCAGTGACTTCAGAAGAATGAGTGTTACAAAAGAATCAGGCAGGGATGGCAGGAGGTGCATGAGGTGCCAGGGCTCTGCATGGTGGCAGGAATTCCCTTTCTATGTTGTATGGACCTGAGCTTTGATGGTTCTGCATGCATCTGCCAGAGCAGCTCGGGGGGTGCACTGCAGGCTCAGGGAGAGCCTCCTATATTCCAGGCTGTGCCCACTGTCTCCCACTGCCCCTGGGCACCACTGACAGAGCCTGGCACTGTGCTCTCTGCCCCTTTCTTGCAGGACTTTTGGACACAGACAAGAGCCCCTGGGCCTCCCCTTCTCCATGCTGAGCATTCCCAGCTCTCTCAGCCTCTCCTTCCAAGAGAGATGCTTCAATGCCGTCATCCGCTTGGCCGCCCTTTCCTGGGCTGCTCTGCTCTGTCCATGCCTCCCCAGCATTGGGGAGCACAGAACTGGGTCCAGGGCTCACGCTGTGGCTGTCTGCTGGTCCTGGTGCTGTGGCAGGAAGAGTAAGGTGACTGCTGGGCTCCTGCTGGGTGTCTGCAGCTCTGGCCACCCTGCTCATGGGCTGGCTTGTGACCCTGGAGGAGGGAAGGCAGGACCGCCAGAGCAGGGGAGCAGCAGGAAAAGCACTGCTGGTGGCTTTGAGTGCTGCAGAACCCCTGCCAGCAGTGCTATAAGCGTCTTAATGGACAAAATTAATATTAATACTCTCTTTTTCTTTTTTTTTTTTCCTTTTTATTCAATATTTAGCAACCCAAAAGGCTTCTCCCACCTCTGGCAGGGACAAAAATAGCTGCTCAGCAGGGGCTTGATGTGGCAGGCAGGCTGCTGCTCAGCTCCAGCCCAGCACTTCTGCCCAAGTTCAGCCTGGGGCATGCACTGGGGCCCCTTGCCTGCTGGTGCTCTGCACCCAGCCCTGCCCCAGTGCTTGGTGGATGAGGCCAAAATGCTCCCCAGTGCACTTCCACACTGCCTGTAAGGCTGAGGGACATGGTCATAAAGTACAAAGGAGTTCCTTTCACTTCTTCCTGGGTGTGCCTCTAACAAGGTGCCCTGTTGTCTTGACTCTGCATTGGATGGGGATGTGGCCCAGGAGGAGATTCACTTCCTGACTTTGTGTGCACTGAAGATGCTGTATGTGGCACTTGGCCAGCTAAAGCACTTCCAGTGAGCAGAGACAGTCACCTTCCTGGTTCCTTGGGTCTTTGCTCAGTGTCTGGTCTGTTTTTCATTGCTCTGATCCCATAGCTGGGGCAGATGGGGTGTCCGCTGAACCTTTCTTCTTGCCATTTATCTGTTCTTGTGCGAGGATTTGGGGATGCTGGGGCTTTCCTGCACCCACAACAGGGACCCTGTGATGCACTGGAGACCAAGAGCAGCTTCACTTTCTATTATGGATGCCATTCATCCCTTGTCCGATGCAGCAAAACAGGAGTTGTTGCTCTGTGGAGGAGAATCTCCTTGTTCCAGCCTTTCCCAGGGTGCTGCACAGAGCCCATCTGTAGCTCCTTCTTGCAGCACACGAGGGCAAGAGTGAGCCATTTTGCCTGCTGATGGATGCTGCTGCTCCTGATGCTCTGCTCTTGTTTTTTCTCTTATCCTCTGTGCTCATTTCCTCTCTGGGATGTCCCATCTTTCATGCAGTGCTGGAGGATGCTTGAGGGGCAGGGGAGGCATGAGAGTCCTGTGATGCTGGTTGCTGGAGAGTGTCCGTCTGTCCATTTCACTGCTGCTATCAGACATCCTGGCGGTGTATGGGGAGTTGTGCAGCCTTGCTCAGGGTGAGCTTGGAGGCTGTGGCCCTCCAGCTCTGAAGGCAGCAGAAGGCAGCTCTCCTGGTTGCTGACCTTCTGTCTTCTGTCTGTCCAGAAGCCTGGAGAGCTTCAGGGGCAGCTGGCAGGCCCCCCTGTGCCCGGTGTGTCCCTGCAGTGTGTCACACAGTGAGCTGAGAGCTGGGACTTTGAAGAAACGTAAAAGGACACCTCCACCTGGGTGTGCTTTGCCATGTGGAGGTGACAGCAGCTCTCTGCCTCAGTTTCCCCACCCCTAAAGCGGAGCGCTGTGGCAGAGGTCACGAGATGTGCTTTCTGTGTGGCTGCCAAGTGTCAAGCAGCCAGCGTGTGCCTGCGCTGCACTCTTGTCCTGGAGAGCATGGCTGGTTTGAGGCTGGGTCAGGCTCTGTGGGGAGCAGGTACCAGCTTGATGTGTATTGATCTCCCGGGTCTTGGATGGTATTCAGCTGCTCTCCTGATGCTGCTCCTCTGTCCCTTCCACCAGGTGTCTCCTGAGAAGTGCCGCTTTGCCATCGGCCGAATTCTGAGCGAGGGGGATGCGAAGCCATCAGAAGAGCAGATCAGACGGTTCCAGAAGTATGGCTTCAAAATCTTCACCTTCCCCACGCCCAGCCACGTGGTCATGGCAAGCTTCCCGTTCACCACACCTTTGTCCATCCATCTCGCAGTCAACCGTGTGCACCCAGCCCTGGACACCTACATCAAGGTAAGCATTGGTGGCACAAGGAGTGTCATGCAGTGAGCAGTGACTGCACTCCCTGCTCCCTGTCCTTTGGGAGCCATCTGCTAGCTTGCTCCTGCTGCCAGTGCAGCCGTGGCAAGCGTGTTTTTGAGCAACTCATGGGACGTGATACCTGCAGATTGGGGCTTTGCAGAGGGTTCTGGTTGCTGGGTAGAGGAAGGAAGGGGAATATCTTTCCTCCACAGGGAGGATGCTGGGGCGGGGACGGTGCTCAGCCTGCAGCTTATCTGGCTGTCGAGTTCCATCGCTTTCGTTTGTTCGTGTTGAAGCTCACTATTTATAAACTTGCTTTTCCTGGCGAAACTCCCAGCCCTGCAGGAGAACCATGCGGATCTTCCAGCCCGCGCCGCGCTATGGGATCGCTGCCTGGGTGCCAGCCCTTGGCCGTGCTCCTGGGGATGGTGTCTGCCCAGGGATGCCCAAACCCCGGCTGCCACCACTGCTGCTGTGCCCTGTGATGCGTGTCCCCCTCCTCGTGCCCTGTCCTCTCCATCCCCTCCCAGGAACACGCTGGCTGCTTCAGTGTGGAGGCGTAGAGAGTGCTGCCAGCCCTGTGAAGGACACATGGCTGTGGTGGAGACACACGGGGAGGGGGCAGCAGGCTTGTGACGTGGGGAGGGCACCCCGTTGCTTGGGGACAGGTGCTGGTGAACACATCTGCGCCTGAAATTGAGGCTGGAAAGGGACCCATAGGTTGTGCTGGGAGCACCCTGTGGCTTCTAAGGAGAGCAGCCATTTGTGAAACAAAATAATCATCTGAAATCCCACACAGCATGCTGAGCAGTGTTCAGAAAGGATGGGACGCATCTCGATCCCTGCCATCTAGACCAGACCAAGTGCTCTGGCCTCAGGCACACCTCCAACACGAGCACCACCACCCCTGCACTGGGTTCACAGGGAAGAGAGCATTGCTCAGCCCCAGCGAGTCTCAGGGTGCAATGGGAGGAGCCCCAAGCCTGACTTGGGATACTGGCACCAGTCTGTGCTGCCTGGCCAGGACCTGTAAGTAGTGCTGCTCCCAGCTCAGGTGGTGTTGACTCTGGCTGGGGAAGGGGAAGGAGAGAGGGGGGAAACTTTCATGGAAACAGGCGACCTGTGCCTGGTTTGTGGTGGGAATGGGGGTTGCCATGGAGACAGCTTCTCCAAATAGCATCCTTCATCCCACCCCCAGTGCCCAGCTCCCTTGAGCAACCCCAGACGGCAGCGAGACAGCTCTGCTTTATTTATTTATTTCATGCTGCACCCGCTTTAAGAAGCGTGGTTGCTGTTAATGTAATCTGGGGTCAGGTGTGAGGTGCAGGATCCTCTGCTCCTGGCAGCATCTGGGGAGTGCAGATGGGCAGTGACAGAGCAGAGTGGGCAAGGGAACTGGTTCAAGTGTAGTCATGAGAATTGGGAGTGGAGGGAGAGAAGAGATGTGGGAGGGAGGGTGGGGAAAGGGCATTGGGGTTGTTGAGAAATGGAGAAGGGATTTGGGGAGGTGCACTGGGGGAAGGTGCCAGGGCTGGGGGCTGGCTGAGAGCAGGATGGTGGGAGCAGCCCTTGAGCATCAGGTCGGAGTGCCCTTCCCAGACTGGGGGACAAGACGCTGTGCTGCAGTGCACAGCCTGCCTTGGCTTCAGCCCTGACCCCTCTGCCTAAGAAACAGTAAAATCTGAAGGAGATATTTCCCTTCATGAGAGACTGAAGGCAGATGGGCTGGCACAGTGCAGGACACGGCGTGGCCAAGATGTCCCAGGGCCAGGGTTTGTGCATAGGCAGGTGACAGCTGGGGTCTGTCCAGCTGGAGTCTGAGCCCACTCCTGGCTCTGTGCTGAGCCCTGAGCATGGCAGCGGCTGCTCCTTGGTGCCCCCAGCCACTCTGGGATGGTGGTGGAGAGCTCCCACAAAGCCCATCCCTGGAGTGACCATCCCTAGCAGCTCAGGGAGCCGGTTATTAAACAATGACCTCCTGCCATTTCAAGCAGTGTTTATTCTGGCTCAGGTTTAATTAGCTCTCTGCAGAGGGCTGCATGCACTGCTTTGGCGAGCCCTGCGCAGTGGGCAGCCTGGCATTGCCTGTCCCTGGGGCTCCATGGGCAGCCAGAGAGGCACTAATTGCAGCCCCAGGTGACTGCTGGAGCCAGCAGCTCTCTTTCCCTGGTATTTTGGGTAGAAGGCTTGGGCTGGTGGAGGTGTGTGCTCTAACCAAGGCTGGTATGCAAGTGGAGCAGGGAAGGAGAGGTGCTCTGCAGTACTACAGAGCTCCTGCTCCATCTGCAGGGCACCCCAGTGTGCTCCCAAGTCCCTGTGCCAGGTGTTGCTCTTGCTGCTGGGAAGGCTGCACTCATGCCTTGTTTCTGCTGCTAGCCAGGGAATCTCATTATTCCTTTACCCACTGGCTTGAAGCGCCTGTTGGCTGAGCTCTGTTCCTCCTGTCGGCTGAGGTAGTTTAGGATGCAGTCATCTCTTTTACTCTTCTCTTTTCTCATCAAATGTACAGGGCTTGTAAAGCCTCACTGACGTATTTTCCAATCTCTTCTGGGTTCCTGTTTTTATCCCATTTTGAGCTCAGGAGCCTCTCTGAAGTGCCACCTGCAGGAGAGGACACTTGATTTCAGCCATGGCCTTGTGGGGTGCTGATGGCTCTCAGGGCACATCCTCCCTTGTTCTGTCCACAAAGGACTGGGAACCCACAGCGGGGTCTCAGTGCCCGGAGCTTACATGGCACTGTAGCATCTCCTACTTCTCCTTTTGTTTCCCTTACCCCTGTTCCTACAGCTTCTGGCTTTATTCAGCTTTGCCAAGGTCACACTTCTCCTGCTTGTTATTATAAATGATTGTCTTCAGAGCTGTGTTCCCATCCCAGCCCGTCTGCATTCTAAAGGCAGAACTGCAGAGCATCCTTTCTGCAGGACTGTGCAAGAGGAGTTGGGGTCAGAGGGCTGGCAGCTGCACAGAGCGCTCAATTATTGTGACATTTTCCTGCTTAAATTCCTTCTCCCAGCTGATTTTGTGTGTTTATTTCAGGCTCTGCAAATGAAGCCCTGTAAAATACCAGCTTGTTTTGTGCAAGCGCCGGGGGCTGCAGGCTGTTGCTGGGTTGGTTGCTGCTGGTCATACTGCAGCTGGGAACCAGTACATGTCCCATTGTCCCCTCCTGCTTGTCCTGAGGGGATGAGCAATGCCTGGGGTGGCAGAGTGACCTTGGCCCTGAGCTTTGGCAGTTTTCTTCCCAGTGCTTCCCAACACGTGTGCTGGGAGGCAGCCCCAGGGAGGCAGGGGATGGTTGGATGCTTCTGGTAAAGTGGTCCCTGTGCATCAAATCGGAATGGGAAGAAAGTCTTGGAGAGTCACAGAGGGTTCAGCATGTCCTGTACATCTTGATGGTAGAGACGAGACCAGTGCTGACACTGTGACAGGCTTGGGGCTTGGCAGGGACACAGGGCAGGGGTCTGTATTCTGGGGGAGGTGTTTTGGAGGTGTGCTTGGCCCTATGAGAGAGTAGGATGGCAGTTTTTCCTTTTGTCTTTTGTTGTTTTTTTTTTTTCTTCCTTGACCTCAGCACCACGATCTGGCCCAGAGCAGGGAGTCAGAAAAAAGCCACATCCCTATGTTCCAGGCCATGTCTCCACATCCCAGCTTTGCCCCACTAGTGGCAGCCAGCAGCAGAGCTAGGAAAGGCAAGGGAGAGCCAGGACCCCCTTCTCACACTTTGTCACTATATTCCCCTTTTGGAAAACCAGCTCATATGCTTCCATTTTATGTTTCCTCTCATTTTAGGGGAAGATGATTTCAGGATCAGGACAAGCTGCAAGGTTTTCCCACCCATCTTCACCATCTCCCCTCCAGCACTGACACTGTGACTGCATGCCGGTGCTGTGTGCCCAGCACTGCTGGATCCTAGCTGAGTGCAGGTGGCACAGCACAGTCCCAGCCCCTCTGTGCCCCCTGTCCTGCCCGAGGGTCTCGATGTCTGTGTGGGTGTATTCATCCCCTGCTGATGGCTGGTTGTTGGTGGCTGCTCTGCAGTAAGGCTCGGCGATAGCTGGCACCCCCCAGCTGCGTGTCAGATCGCATCACTTCATGCATTCACAGCAATTTCTATTTAATGTATGTTTTCAGCAACTGTCCTGTGAGTACGAGTGCCCCAAGCCTTCAGAAGGAGGCCCAAGATGCAGCATGTGTGAGGGCAGGGCAAAAGGGCTTTTTTTGGGGTCTTGTTCACCATGCTACATCCCTAAGCCTCTATATCCTCCCCTGACATCCAAGGGGCTCTGTGCTGCCATGCAAGCAGCCCCCCACACTGCACTGCCCACTCCATGGGAGCTAGGAGCCCTGCTCCTCCTGCAGCTGGAGAGCTTGGAGGGCTTGTGTGGTACTGGCACCTCCCAACCCGTGTTGGGGTCAGCACTGTGCAGCCAGGTTCTGCCTCTAACCTGATTCTGCAGAGCAGCGCGCTCCTCCTGTGCGGCTAATGGAACATATGGGGAGCTGGGGCTCTGCGTCATGTCTCCTGCCATTCACAGCAGGCTTCCCAACTTTCCCACTTCTCTGGGGGAAATTTGGCAGCCCCGGGCTGCTGCTCATCTGCTGTCACTTTGCTGAGTGTCCTGGCGGGCGGATAGCTGACCTGTGGCCGAGCGCTGAGCGCCCTTCACGTCGGAGGTTTGTTCAGGCACCTCCACCTCACTCACCCTTCCCCTGCTTTGCTTCTGCTGCATGGGGGCAGGTGTAAAACTGCAGCTCTGAGGCATCGCTGCTTTGAGCAGGAAAGAGGTTTTCTGGCCAGCTTTGCGCTCCAGTAATCGCAGAGGCTCCCTGCCTCCACGCTTTGTCTGTCTCATGTGTGAAATCACCGTTTTATCCCCACTTCTTGTTGACTCAGTGTGAACATCGGCCATGGAGCTCCCAAGATGCAGCTGCAGCCACATCTCAGCTGGGGCAGCGGCTTGTGTGGGATGTGGGCTGCCAGTGGATGAAGCTGCCATACCCTTGTCCTGTGCTCTGGCGCTGCCATCGCCTCTTCTTGAGGCTGGGGGCAGCTGGACCCTTGCTGGGGTGAGGATGGGTGCTCTCATGAGGCCTTTGTGGTCTGAAATGCCCTGTCCCAGGCTGGGAGGTGTCTGGCTGCTCCTTGCTGTGACTGTGGGACATCCTGGCAGTGTGAGGGACATGTGGGATGTACACAGTTGGTCTGCTGGGGCTGGCTGCGCAAGCTGTGGGGTTGGGGCAGCACCCAGGAGCATCTGAGCCAGCTCATCCCCAGCTCCAGCCCTGGAGAGACCGCAACCTGGAAGACAGAGCTTTGTGGCTGCTCTGTCCTGTGCTGTTGCACAACGCTCCTCAGGTGGGCATTGTTACACCCCCAGAAGGGAGCAGAGCAGAAGCTGCCATGCTTTCCTAGTTGCAGCTTTGCAAACTTCAGCTTTGCAGCCTTGTGAAGACTTAGCCATGCAAAACTGTCACACAGACGGATCCACTCAGGCACAAAGATCCGTTCCTCCATCGCCTTTGCAGTGAGGATTAATGATCATGGACAAAGGCAGGGATATTTCACGTGGCTGTCCAAGAGAGAGAGAGCACTGAAATGCTTGCTTTGGGCAAGGAGGGAGAGTAAAATACTACAGTGCTTTTCTGTCAGATCTCTTCATGGACTCAATCTGTACGTGTGCTTTCCCCAGAATGTATTTATAGAGCATCCCGGAGGATGCAGTCAACTCCTCATCAGGCATTTGAGGTGGCTTCAGCTCTCTCGGGCAGTGACACCGTCCCAGGCCTTTGGGCCTTCCCTCCTCGCCAGCTTGTCAATTAATCCTTGGGTCTGTCTCTCCACAATTATTTTAGCAGAGGCCTAATGAGTTTCTCCTGGGCTGCTCTTCCCCATACCCCTCTGAGCCTTTGCCAGCTGTGCCGGCCTCGTGAAACAGCAAAACGAGCCTGAACAAATGGGAAACTGCAGCTTAGAAATCCTCCTCCTTCCCAGCCAACGCCGGCTGCCCCACTTTCCATCGCTGTGAAGCTCCTGCTTTGAAACCCGCAGAGCAGCGAGATAATAGACTTGAAAGTAATGGCATTTTTATGTCCAGAAAAAGTACAGTTGTGCTGTGACTAACTTAAAATTTTTCAGTCCTGGTTAGATATAAAATGTTGGGGGAGAGAAGACATCGCATCGTGCTTTCCTGTTGGGTCAAGATGCGGGTCTGGTGGCTGCTGGGATGGCCAGGGGTGTCTGCACGGGGCCAAATCCAGTCCTGCTGTCACGACTGCTGCAGGCTTTGGGGCACACCGGGCAGCCCCGGTACCAAGACTCCTTTGGTTCTGTTGCTGTCCAAGCACATGGCAGCTCATTGCAGCCTCTGCTCCAGCCGGACCAGGGCAGCTTAGAACACAACAGAGACGGGCAGCTGGCACCTCTTCTCTTTGCCCTGCTGCATGGAGCAAGATGTTCTGTCCTGCTGCCATACCACAGTGGGCTGAAGAGATGGCTGCACCATGGGCTTCAGCTCAAAGGTGAGCCATATTCAATTGCCCTGAGCTGGCTTCTCTCATCACCTCTTCTGCCACGTTTGGCTTGATCAGAGGAGCCTGTTAGCCCCAGTGGGCAAGCCATCATAGTGACGAGCCAGAAACAGACAAACAGTTCTGGAGTTACATGGAGCAGACTGTAGGTACAGCTTTTGGGATAGGAAAAACATGGCCAGTTTCTCCATATCTCATCTCCTAAAAGTCAGCAGTGAGAAGGGTAGTGAAGACTGTCATTTTCTGGTACATGTTATGATTGCTGCCAGGTGCTTGCTGTGGGGCTGCTATGGGCCCACTCCCATGGTGGGCACCAATGTTTTTTCCCTGGCCAGGCACTCTTGGCTAGGATTTATGTCTGCCAGGAGCTGATGACAGCTCCTTCACATGCTGAAAGGTGGATATCCATCATCTGCTGAGGCCAGCTGCTCTGCTGTTCATGCCGTGTGGACTCACAGTTTGGGGTGAGATCTGATAACCAGACTGTGAGTTGGCAAAAGCTCATCAAGAGGTTGGTGTGGGAGACAGGTTTGCTCTGGTATCTCTGTGCTGACCGGCTCAGGAGATGGACCCATGTTGCTGCAGGACCTGCCCACTGTGTTCCCTTGCCTGTGGGAGTGCTGGGGAAGTGCAGGAGGGGAGCAGGCTCTTGGAAGGGCAAAATCTGGCTGGGCTCTGTGCTGTTTCCTAATCTCTCTGTTTTCATCTGATTGATCTGTACAGTCAAAGCTGTGATCCTGGACTGGCAGAAGAGAAGTTTCCAGACTGCAGGGGCCACCAAAGCAACTGCCGCCCTCCTTTCCTGCTGCCTGCGGCTGCTGGAAAGCTGGGCTTTGGGGTTGCAGGGTGTGTGAGCCTCTTCCCTCCTGCCTGCCCGCCCACATGCCCTGGTACCACGGCGCTTGGCAGTGCTCACCCCTCCCAGATCATACTACAGCCCTAGTGAGACGTGGCTGCCGGGGAGGAGGAGGAAGAGCAGGAGTGTGATGGGAGGGCTGTCAGCACGCCCAGCTGCCAAAATAGTGCTGTATCTATGATTATTTATTTCATTATTATACCTGGGCATGGAAGAGGCAAGAGGCTGGGATCACTGTCACAGCCCAGGTCTCAGTTTTCCTCCCTGGGCTCCACACCCACCTTGGGCTGTGCAAAGCCAGCCTGACTCACTGGCATGACTATCACTGCCCAGTGCTGCTTGTTGGCTGCCCTTGGCTCCTCTCCACCCTACCTCTGCCTGAGTTTCCAGCACCTGGCTCTGTCTCTGTGCCTTTTCCTGTCAGCCAGTAGCACTGCCTGCCTCAAGGATGCCCTGGGGCAAGTTGTGAATGTGGCCAGCGACTCTGGGGTTCTGCTAGCTGATCTCTTCTGCTCATTGCACTGGAACTTGCTGGGATCACCAACTCTCTCCTGTTGGCCTCCAGATCGTCAGCTTTTTGGGAAGAGATATAAGCTCTTGGACAGGGCTCCTGGAGCCCTGCAGGGAAACGTCTCTCTTGTTTGCTTATGCAGGCTGATAAAAATCCAGAAAGGAGCTTGTCCTGGAGTTTTGGCTTGCTTTAAAACACCAGTTCTAAAACAGGAGACATCTGTCACCGGGGCGAGCATCCTGCCACCTCGAGCTGTGGGTGATCCCTGTCAGCTGTGCCCAGCTCAAGCACAGAGCAGGAGGTTGGGCAGCCTTCCTCTGCCTCTGGCTGCATCTGCCAGGCAGCAGGAAGAGCCTCCTGCCTCAGGGATGCACCTCACACCGATGGGTCTGAGAGAGATGTGCTGGGGACAGGCTGGTGGACAATCAGGATCATCTTACCTTCTGCTCTGCAAGCCAGGCTAGAAACTGGCTGATCTTCCTCTGTGGTAGCATTTCTTGTCTTCTAAATTAGGCTGATGTGAATTTCTTGTCAGTGGGGAGGGAAAGACTTGTTTCGTTCACCAAGAGCCTGTTTGGGAATTGGACACTCTGTGCTGGTGGCTGGGTCTGCACAAGTTCAGCAAGGTGAAGTCCTCAAACAGTCTCCTTCTCAGTGTTCTCATCTGTGAAGGAGTGGTGTGAGGCTGACTGACTTCAGCTCATCATGAAATGTCTTCTGTCAGAGCCAGGAGTGTTGCAAAAAGATGAGGTTGTTCCGAGGAAGGACAGGAGGGTCTTTATCCCATTGTGCCATTTTCTCTCCAGAGTTGTGAATGTGGTACACGTCCTGAATGTGTCCTGGTGACACCAAGGTGTGGAAGAGCAGCTGGGGATGCACACCCTCCAGAAAACCTGTGGAGCTCTGAGATTCAGAGAAGACAGCCCAGATCTGAGCTCTGGTGACTGAAATCTCCTGTGTCCGTGGGCAGCAGCAAGGCACGGTTGGGAGCTCGTGCTCCCAAAACATCACTGGGGCTCTAGTTTTAAACTGAAAGAGTTTCATCAGAGATGTGAGAGGACTGAAAATGGCACCATTATTTGTGATGTGGAAGGGCAAACACTCAAATGTCAAATCTGAAATCCATGTGGGTTGGTACCAGTATCCACCTTGGCTCTCCAGGCTCTCAGCTGTGAGAGGTCTTTCCCCACAAGAAACTAGGATCTGCTGGGCATCCCATGGCTGATGTATTGCTGTGCTGTAGGTTTGTCTCAGCCTAGTCAAGAATGCACGGTTCAGAGTGGCTCCTTTTCACCACATAATGCCCCATGTAAGGTAGGAGACTCCAGCAATGAATCCCTTCCCAGCCAGGTGCTTTAAGGCTCTGCCTTGACGCAAGGCAGAGAAATTGCCACAGCTGCTGCTCCTGGCAGCCTTGCCAAGGCAACAGAGCAAAGCAATTTAGCACTGCTCCAGTCATCCGTGATGGCAGAGATCATCGCGTCGACCTCTTCTTCGGCTTTGTGATTAATGCTGAAAAAGCAGCCTCTGAGGGCTGAAAGGCGAGCGCTGGTCCCTGGAGAGCCGTGCTGCAGCGTGGAGGCAGCACCTCCAGCTGTGGTCCTGGCCTCCTGTGGGCTCCTCTGCACCTTGGGGCTGTGTGCTCTGCAGCAATGAAGGTAATGGGAATGGGAGCAGGAATCCAAAGCTTGTTTGTCGAGTGAGAAGAAGTTATGTGGCTTTATGCAGATTCCTTGTCATATAATGAAAACCTGGTGTTTGAGCTTTCCAGTGGTTACACCCAAAGTCCCCTTCGGAAAGCTGCTATGTGGAAGTGATGGGGAGAAAGACAGGTAGGAAGGGTTGTGGTCCGGACAGCTGAGCTGGAGTGAGAGGAATGTGAATCACAAAGCAGAGCACCAGCAAGCTGTGGAGAAATGGCTCCCATCGCTGGGACAAGGCAGAATGGGTTGGCAGTGAGTGTTAGGGAGCTGGGGAAGAAAACTTATTTCAAATGCAACGCTTGCTTTGTTTCTGAAACTCTCTGCTCCAGGACTAGTTGCTACCAATACCCACGATGCTGGGAGGACCCCATTGCTGTGAATTATGTGCTCTGTCTGCTGTTCCTTCTGTTGGTGAAGGTCCTATGGTGGGGAGCATGAGATATGTCCCTGACAGCACAGGGATGCACACACCAGCTCTCTCTTGGTCTCTTCTCTGCAGGTGGAGTTACTGCTGACCGCGCTGCAGGGTTTTTCCTGCAGGTGCTGTGTGAGCAGGGGAGAAGAGGTCCTGAGCATGTCTGTGTGGCAAGGCTGGAGGAGGGCAGAATTGAAATTTCCATGTCCATCCTGCAGAAGAGCATCCATGGCTCCATGCTGCTCCCAGCAGCTCCCAGCCTCCCTGGGAAGCTGTTTCCTGCATCTCAAGGTTCACAGCCCGCTGGGGATCGGTCCCACGGCTCAGCCACACCAACACCAGCCTCTTCCCAGCTCCTCAGCCCCCAGAGGCGCCAGGAGGGCGAGGTGTAAATTGCATGACAGGCTGCCTCTGCAGAGGTGAAAATGAAAAACTCTCCCTTTGCTCAAGCTGGGCGTTTCGCAGCTCCCACAGCCCACGTTTTTCTTGGTCACAGTATCATCTTCTGTTTGTGCAATGCCTTGCAGCTCAAAGAGCTTTGAAGGGAAGAAGCAAGCAGAGCTGTCTCAGTATTGTGGGCAGGTGGCTGTGTCCCATTGAGGAGCTATGTCCCAGAACTGTGTAGCTGAGGCTGGTGGAGACTTCTGGGGTCACCTGGTGTCACCTCTGCTCCACGGGGCCACCCAGAGCAGCTGGCCCTGCCCCCTGTCCACATCTCCACGTTATGCCCACCATCTCTCAGCCTGTCTGTGGGTACCACTGGTGGAGCCTTGTCCTCTCTGCGCCTCCTCGCAGGTCTATGTGGACACTGACAGAGCCCAGTCTTGTCCCACTGAGGAGTGCTGCCCTGCAGTGCCAGGAGCAGTGCAGGCCTGGTGGCAGAGTGCTCCTGGTGTGAGCTAAGGCGGGATGACACACTGAGCGTGGGGCGTGCAAGGAGAGGAGGAGGATGTGGCACACAGCACCGTCCCTGCAGGGCTGGCTGGTGGCTCACTTTCAGCTTGCTGAGCTCCAGCTCTAATTTTAGTGCCTGATTTTCAGTTCCACGCAATTGGGGCTCTTTGTGTCTGGGTTTGTATTGTACGTACCCCCAAGGTGGGACAGTGGGTTGGCTCTGTGTGAAGCAGAAGATTGGTGTATCTGGAACGGACGTACGTGTCAACATCAAACCCATGGACTCTGGAAGCATTGGTCTGTGCAGTATGTGTGGCTTGTATGGATCATATGCAGTAATCACAGATTACTTGGGTTGGAAGGGACCTCACAGCCCCCACCCCTGCCGTGGGCTGCCTGCCCCCCAGCTCAGGCTGCCCAGGGCCCCTCCATGGCCTGGGGGACCTCCAGGGATGGGAGGAGCTATGAGCAGCTATGTCAGCACCTCACCATCCTCTGAGCAAAGAACGTCTTCCTAAATCTGATGCATTCCTCCCCCAAAGGTGATACGTCAGATCCCCAAGAAGGGCAGAAAGGAGCTGTGAGTAGTGCAGGAAGGGTGAGCTCGCCGTCGGTGCCACACGACCTTGGGAAGAGGCGAGTCCCCGCTCTGCCCCACTTACTGTGCTCCTGCTGCCCTGCCAGAAGCCTGCCTGCTGCCTCCCGCTGGTGGCACCTTGCTGAGCTCCTCCACCCATGTGAGCCTGCATTTCATCTGCCTTGAGGGCTCTGTGTCCACCTTGCTGCTCCATCTGTTGGCCTCACACCAGCCGGGGGGCTTCCTTCTCAGCCGCAAAGCCCTCTATTGCCTGTTGAGCTCCTCTGTTGTTTTGCCACGTTGTTGAGTTTTCACCAGTTCACTTCCCACTCGTGCCTTTGCCTTTGGACTCAGGGTGCTCCCTGGTTTTTTTGGGACCCTTGTTTTCAGGATGGCCACACAGCCTGGTTGGCTGGTTGTTCTGGGCTGCAGCAGCAGCAGCAGGGGCTGGCACCACTGTTCTGGATTGCAACTTGATTTGCAAAAGCATAAATTAGGCAGCTGGGAAAGGAGTAAGCTCATCCTGCCTGTTTATAGTGGTGAGGGCAGAGTGCTGCCAGTGTCCCCTGCCCCAGACCCCTGGAACTCAGCCCTTGGAGCTGGCTGGGCATCCCAGTGTCCATCCCACGTGCCAGCTTTGCCATTCCTCCGAGGCACAGCACCGGTGTTCCCAGTGTCTGTTTGACTGCCACCCAGCATGGGCAGAGATTTCCCTCCAGCTGGTTTAGGAGAAATTGGGTGAATTGGGAAGAAATCAAGTATTGGGCATCCTTGGTGTCCTGAGGCCTGCCCTCAGCCCTGAGGCTTTAGGCTGCTCGGAAAATGGACTCAGTAGGGTTCTCTTTGCTCTGAGATCCTTTGTGTCGTCCCCGTCTGTGTTAAGTGGTGGGGGGGCAGCTGGATGCATCCAAGAAACCTGTGAATCTTGGAAATATCCGTCTCGGGTATGTGTTGGAGTTACTGGAAATAGCAAAACGAGCTGAAGTTGGGCTTGTGGTTGGTGGAGCAAGGGGCAGAGTGGTGGGGAGGATGCTTGCCTGGCTTGTTGCTTAAAAAGCAAGAGTGAGATGAGCCGCCCCTGCTCTGTTGCTAAAAACAGCCCAGCTTGCTTTTATTTAACACAGTGCTGATCTGCGTGTGTTTGCATTTCACCTGCCTGCAAGTGGGAGCTCCGGGCTGTGAGCACTGGGATGCCGGCCTGTGCTGCTGGTGCTGGAGCTCCTGAAATAAGAAAAGGTCCTCAGGGACCTGAGAAGGGGAAAAATAGAAAAAGAGCAAGCACGGCAGGGGGTTTGGGTTACTCACCCAGCAGGAAGCAGCCTGTGCTGTGCAGGGGCAGGCGTGGGGAGGAATGAGGGAAGAGGCGGAGGGGAGGCTGTCTGAAATGCCATGGCTTCATCTCCAACCCCCTGCCCTTGTGCTTCTGAAAGGAGCTGCTGGAGCTGTTGCTTCTGGATTATATTAATTAGCAGAGAAGCACTACGCCTGCCGTGGGTCCTTGCTGAGAGGCAGGTGTGGGGACGTGGCGGGCAGCTGCAGGTGCCCCAAAAATCCCCAAAACGGCCCCCCTCTGGGGACTGCACCCCACTATGGTGGGGGGCTGCCAATAGGAGCACCTCAGGGGGGACGGTGGGCACTGGGACTCCTGCCCAAGGTGCCAGATGGGTCCTAATCAGTTGGGGTGAGGTGGAGTGCGCAGAGGCTGACAGTCTGATGCTCTCTTCCAGGAGAGGAAGCTGTGTGCCCACCCCAGGATTGAGATCTACAAAGAGGACCGCATCTATTTTGTGTGCCCCCTCGCCCGCCAAGGGGACTTCTATGTTCCTGAGATGAAGGAGCTGGAGAGGAAGAGCAGGGCAGCAGCCGAGGTCGAAGACAGCCAGACTGATATCACAGGTAGCACATCTGGCACTTGGGCTCCTCTGTTCTTCCGTGTGTCACCAGCCCTCCCCAGGTGGCGTCCCGGTGTCCCGGCTGTTGTGAGCAGGAGGGCCTGCGCTGTGTTTGGATTCCTGCCCAGGGCTCAGTTCACCTCATGCCATCACTGTGAGCAGTGTGGCACAGCTTGACCCCGTGCCATGCCCTGGGCAGCACACGGTCCTGTTGATGTCAGAGGATAAAGCCACTCTTGGTGCAACTGCAGCACCGCCGGCCCGTGGCTGTGAAAGCAGAGCTGGGTGCCGACACGTTTGCTTGCAGCTGGGCTTGTTTTTCTCCTTGTCACATACATCTTTCTTGATCTCATCTTCATCTGTTACATGTTGGGATTGTGAAGAACTTAAATACCAGGTTTCTGTAGCTGGTGGTGGAGTTGCCCGAGAGCATCTGCTCGCAGAGATCTGTTGGAGCCTGGGTGTATTTATACAGGAAGGGACCACAATCGCTGTAGGCGCGGAACAGCAGTGCTATAGTAACCCAAAGTGCTGGCTGCCGTGCTGGCCCACGTGCTCACATGGCTGTAGGACGCAGCGTGATGGAGGCTGTGGGCTGTGGGCTGCAGGCAGGGCTCCGGCCATGGCCCCACCAGGCACCCACGTGTGCCTAACGGGCATGAAAGAAACATGAGCGCGTGCAGCGGCTGGAGCACGCCTCGCCGCCTCGCCCCTGGTCTGGTAATCTTTTTACACATCTTTGGTTTTGGATCGCTTTAATTCTTAATTGCGTTGGTCGTAAAAGCAAGCCTGGGAATTGCTTTCTGAGAGCCCTGTCCATTTAGCATTGGAATGAAGAGCCTAATTGGAGTGGCTTCCCAGTGCTTTGCAGTCGCGGCGTTTTCAGGGCGCTTTGTCTGCGCTCTGTCTCTGCCACGGCCCCAAATGTGTCCCCAGCACCTGCCTGTGCCAGTGCCAGCCCGGTAGCATGGCGGGGTCACACTGCACGTGTGATGATACATGCCATGACACAGCACGGACAGGCTTCGGGATGTTGGCCTGGAGGGACTCTGCTCACGTATAGGAGACACTGGGGAAATCCCAAGGGTTTGGGGCTCATCCTGCAAGGTGCTGGGTGCCTCTGGCTTTGAGTGAGGCAGCTGCTGGCTGTGCTGCTGAGCCTGAGCTGGAGCTTTCCACCCCTGCACACATGGAGCTGATGCTGGCTGCTGCTCTGAGCACGGCTCAGCACGTGTGCAGTGAGCAGGGTGGTGCAGCTGCCCCTGCCCCAGCTCTGTCCCTCCTGGGCCATCACTGAGGTCTTTGCAAAAGCAACGACTGATGGCTCTCCAGGGTCCGGTGTCAATCATGATTAGTAATTTTCTACTTAATTGTTTTCGAAGGGTTTGGTGCCAGGGTTGTGCTCTTCAGTATGACCCCACCACAGTGCATGGAGGAGAAAGCAAACAGGAGCGGCCTTCTCGACATGGACACTGATGGTTTCGGTGCACATGGCCCTCCCCAGAGACTCGGGGCTGCTTCCCAAAGGGCTGAGCCAGCTCTGGAGGCTCCCTCCAGCTGTGGAAGGGGAAGCTGGAGGAGGGAAGCGCCAGCTGTGAGATGTGGATGCTCCTGGAAGTGAGGGCTGCCAGCAGCAGTAGTGCCCATGGGAGGAGAGCCAGGGCTGTGCTCACCCCAGGGCTCTACCCAAGGAAGCTCCCCAGCCCCAGGAGCAATGGCTCCTTCCCTCACCCCGCACACTGAAGCCAGCCCTGTCCTGCACAGAGGAGGACACGGCTGCCGCATCGGGCAGATGTACCAGCTGGGGCTGCTCAAACATGATCCGAAGTGACAGAGCAGGGAAAAAGCGCCTGGCTGAAGGGATGCGTGGCTATTTATTGTCGCCCTCGGAGCGGGGCAGGGACAAGGCAGCTGGGGGCGAGGACAGCCGTCTTCTCAGAGCAGAGTGCCAGCAGTCGTAGGTTGCCTTCACCCATCTTCAGCATCCCAAGCCGGTGCTTGTCTTCTCTTGTATGTTGCAGTGCGTGGGTACACGACAGCTTGGAGCCAGAACAGCCCCCTTGGCGCAGAGCAGATGCTGTGCAGGCAGGGGAGGGCCTGGCAGGATCGGTGCCCTCAGCTCTCCGAGGAACCTGTGGTGGGTGCAACTGATGCAGCTTCAGCCCTGACACCACGCTCTGTGCCTTGCTGTGGACTGAGTCTGAGCTGCCTTAGAGCACTGGCACCACACTGGGTTTTTGAGCAAATTTGACTTTTTTTGAGGTAGAGATCTGGAGAAGCCTTGCCTGGGACCAGGAACTCTCAGGCTTCACACAGGGAGAGAGAGGAGTCATTGCTGTGCTATGTCCTGGAGGATGGGTGCCCAGCCACAGTCTCAGTGAAGATGCATCGGGCTGCACATCCCAACCATTCTCTTCACATCCCATCCCCAACCCCGAAAGCCCACAGTGGTCCTCACATGCTCTCCCCTTGGCTGACCCCAGTGTGCCCCAGCTGTGGTGACGTCCCCTTCTGCTCAGCCCTGCCCAGTGTGGAGTGGGACCTACTGCTACTGAGCCTGCCTTTGCCATGGATGGGACTCATCCCACTGGCTCCAGGGCCCCGCTGCCTTCCAGCCCCTTCCTGGAGGCTCTCCTCTGACTTGTCTGGCCAGGGGCATCCCTGTGAGCACCTCCCCAGGAGCCTGCTGAACACCTCTTGAAACTTAGAGGAAATGCATTCTCCACGTTGAGGTGCTCCCTATGTGTCTGCACAGGCTGTGCTCCTTCTGCCTTCCAGGTGGTGTCACCATGCTGGGCTGGGGCACAAACAACAGGGATGCTGCAGGGTGGCTGGGCAGCACCCACACCGTCCTCACTGCTCCCCACTCTGGTCCAGGTACCCCGGCCATTTAGGGAGGCTGGAGATGTGTCTTGCATTTATTCCATGAGCAGGACCAGGCAGCCAAGGTGCTGAGCACCCAGATCCCCTACACCTTTGGTTGGGCTATTCCTGCTCTCTTCCCAAGTGGAGAGGTGAGAGGATGAAGATGGAGAGGGGAGGAAGGAGGTGGCGAAGGCAGCACCAGCCAGCAGGGGGATGGAAGGTTGGCCGACGTTTGCTGCTGTTGTCATAATTAACAATGTGAATCTGTGATGTCATAATTAAAAATGATTAATGTTTTATAGGAGGGCTTTGTCTCCCAGCTGGTTGCTCCGGCAACAGCACTCAGCTGCCGGTCTCAATTTGACACTCTTGTCTCATTGTCGACTCCCTAATTGCGTTGTCGACCGAGCTAATGAGATTGTGACACAGGGAGGGGTGGTGGGCTTGGCCTGGGGGGCTCCCAGTCCCTGGGCACCCTCCTCCTGCTCATAGACACCCTGTGCTATTCCATGCCAGCACCTTTGCCAATGACCGCAGGCAAATCAGGGATCACCTTCATTCCTCCATCCCCAAGGGCAGTTTGGCTCACCACAGGGAGTCAGAGGACATGGAGTTGGGGCAAGAAAGAAGGGCACACACTGCAGCACCCATGGCAGGAAGCAGGGAGGGATGTGGTCACCTCCACCCAGCCCTGTCCCCCTGCACAACGCTGTCCGCCTCTGGGAAGCCAGGGGGTCAGCCCTGGCACGTGGCACAAGCGAGGCCACCAGCATCCCATTGCTTGCCTGGTCAGGTCACGAGGGTTACAGGTGGTCCCAAATGGTGCTTTGCTGCACTCTCCAGGCTTTGGTGGCTTCAGAGACACGCTGACGTGGCACCCAGCCTCCTCTTGCAGCACTCACACCCTGCCCTTCTCTCTCCATCCCAGGGGCTGACACCATGAGCGAGGCCAGCTCCATCAGCATCGAGGCCACGACCGACAGCAGGGACACCTCGGTGGCCACCTCTGTCCTGCTGCCCTTCCCCACCAGTCGTGGCCGGGAGGAGGCTGACAACCGCAGCGAGCACAGCTACAGCGAGTCTGGAGCCAGCGGCTCCTCCTTCGAGGAGCTGGACCTGGAAGCTGCTGCGGATGGGGAGGGCAGCGCGGGGCTGCTGCTCACCTCGGGCTATGGGGAATCCCAGGAGCTCACAGACAAGTGGACCAAGGAGCCCATCGCTGCTGAGCGAGGAGAAGAGTAGAGCCGGACCTGGGCCCCGGCTTCGTGCGCCTCTCCTGTCTCCTTCTTTGGCACCACGACATTCCAGGCACTGATCCCTCCTGGGGCTGCTGCCCTTGCAGGAAGGGGAATGCAGACGGGGCTGCTGGGTGCAGGCTGTGACATACCTGCACCCCCTGGGTGCATTTCCAGGGGGAAGTGTGGGTCTCCCCTTCTCTGCTGGTGCCCCTTTCACCCACAGCATCTCTCTGCCAACACGGACGTGTGTTCTCTAGCACCAAAGAGCCATGAGTAGGGTTGGTTTGTTTTGTTCCCCTCTTCTCTTTCCCTTTGCTGCAAATGAAAACATCCAGTGTCAAGCTGTCCTGGACCTGCCACAGGTGTTTCCAGGGTCTGTAATAAAGTGGATGCTTTTCCTCCATGCTGCCTGCTGCCTTTCCTGACCGCCAGCCTGCTGTCCTTGCTGAGCAGGGGACTGCCCCTAGCTATCCTACACCTTAGCAGCCCTACTCATCACCCACAGTCCCCACCACAGCAGCTGTGGGGACCGTCCCCTGCCGCTGCCAGCTTCACCCCAAGCATTCACTGTGGGGAGGAAGGACTGGGGCACTGCCTCTCCTCCTGACCCCACTGCCACCTCACCCAGTAATGTTCAGTGCTGGAGCACGAGGGACAGCCAGACCCCCTGCCCCGGTTTCTCTGGTGCCCCTGGCAGCCCAAGGCTTGTTCCCAGTGTGCAGCCCAGCAGCGGGGCCAGCAGCAAGGGGCAGGGGGTCTGGCTGTCCCTCGTGGGGAGATTTACCTTCTCTGACTTGGAAAGGTCTCGGTTAGTCTTCATCCAGTGATTGACAGGAGATTATTTATAAATATTTTGTGCTCTAAGTGATAAAATATTAAACTCCTCCAGCCCACATGGTAAAATATTGCTCTTCCCGGTGTTTATCTTTATTGCTGGTTATTACAAAACAGCCAAGCCCCCTGAAACATTCATGCCCAGCTGAGTCTGTGAGTACTGGAGGCAGACAGCAGCTCCTAACCCCGCTTGTCCCCTAACCCCATGGAAAATGGAAGGTGGGGGATCTTTGCTGTTGTTCTTCTGCTGCCAGAAATGCTGGAGCAGCAGCAGCCAGGATGCTTCCTGGTGGGATGTAGTTGCTACTGGGTGCCTTGTGCCAGGCTGGGAAGTGGGGTTTTGGCTGTGCTGGTCCCACTCTGCTCTCCCCCCAGCAAAGGCATCTGTTGCTGCCAGAGCCCCGCTCCATCATCCAGTGCTGGTGCTCCAACCTGGTGCTGCATGAGAGCCGAGGTTGGGGCTTTGTTGTGGATGTCCTGGGTTGTATCCCCACATCTGGCTTGTGCCCCAAAACCCGTGTTATGCCCACAGGACTGCTGGGAGTTGGGGCCAGTCAAGCTGCCGGCACAACATTAGAGGGGGTTGGAGGGGGGGGCGGGAGTGCATGCAGCAAAGTGGGATGCTGGGCAGCCGAAGGGCTAGCAGAAAAATTTGGGCAAACGGTGGAGTCCATCGAGGTCTCGAAACCGTAACTGCAGTCCGAGCTGCTCTCCTGGAAGCTCTGCACTGCGAATTGGAGGGGGGCATTCGGGGACCATCACCCAGGGTTTGGCGCTTGGGTGCCGGGCGTGGGCAGCGGGGCTGCAGTCGGGGCTGGGACCCCCGTGCTCGGCGGGGGCGGCTGGGGGCGCGGGGCCGAGCCGCTCTCCGGAAGGTCGCTCAGTGCGTCCGCGGTGCCGCCCGCCCTGCCCGTGTCCCGACCGCTGCCCCGCGGGGTGCCGCTGCCCGGGGCCGGGCCGGGGCGGGGGCCGGGGGCGGAGCGGCTCCGCCGGGCTGGAGCTGGCGGAGTGTCAGAGGCGGCGGCGGGAGGCGGGCGGCAGCAGCAGCTCCGAAGAAGCAGCGGCATCGGCACCGGCTCCCGGCGCAGCCCCGCCGGGCCCAGGTAAGGGCTGCGGATCCCGCGTCTCCGCCGTACTCGTTCCCGTGGTCTCGGGCCGCCCGAGCGGCTGT
Source organism: Lagopus leucura (assembly GCF_019238085.1). NCBI lineage: Eukaryota > Metazoa > Chordata > Aves > Galliformes > Phasianidae > Lagopus > Lagopus leucura. The sequence goes on along the minus strand of NW_024962277.1, from coordinate 8,605,248 downwards.
GCCCGGAGAACGGAGCTCGGCCGCTCCGGGAGCCGTCGGGTCCGCGGCACCGCTGTCAGTGCCGGGAGTCGCGGGCCGGAGGGAGAACAGCGGAGGCGGGGGGCCGGCACCGTGCCGGGGGCCGCGGGTTCACCGGGAGCTTCGCCGCGAGCCCCAGGGAAGACGCCGAGGCCACCGGCCCGTCCGGCTGCTGCTCCGGGTGCGCGGCGCCGGGGCGCGGAGGTGACAGCGCGGCAGATGCGGGGACAGCCCCCGCCTGCCCTTCGCTCGCTGCTCCGGGGACTGCCGGTTCCTGGAGTGCTTCGGGCCGGCTGGGTGCACGGCTGACCCCGCATCCTCCCCGAGCGCACGGGTGATGCGGCGGGGCAGGGGCACCCTGACGTTCTGCCGGCCGCTCTTCTTTGCGTCCTCCCCTTCTGCTCCCGCCGGCTGGACGAGTGGCTGCAATGTACGGATCGACCTAAAGAGAGGAGGTTTTGGAGGCGCTTCCAGGTGTCACCCTGCTCCCGGCGTTGTGCACACGTGTGTGTGGCCACACGGCATGCGTGCGCTGCAACGTGCCGCTTTGTACACACGTGTGGACCTGTGCAGGGCATGGCCCGTTACCCGCATGCTGCAGGCATGAGCACACACGGTACCCCTGCATGGGTGTGCCTGCAGAGTGCATGGTGTTGGTGTGCAAGCCCCCGCGCAGTGCTTGCCCATGCACCTTGCACGGGTGCGCACCTGCATGCACGGTGCTGAGCCCAGGGCAGGGTCCTGGCTGCAAAGCTTTGTGATCACAGCTGGCTGTGCGTCCCCTCCTGAAAGCAGGGCAGCAACCAGGGTCCTCCCTGCGTTTCTGCAGGTGTCAGGGTGCTCTGGGGAGTACGGGACCAACTGTGTGATGTAAACATCCCTGATTGCTGATGCTTTCAGGTAGAGGGAGGCTGCAAGCATATGGGAGCTGGCAGAGCCTTCCCAATGCACCGTGGCCACTGGGACAGCTGTGGCTCTGCCCAGTCGGGTGCTTTGCACCCCAGATATTCTCCAGTTATTCCCAGGGCCAGTTTCCCCCGAGCACCGTGTCAGCCCAGTGAGTGGCTCCAGGGATGGCTGCAGCCATCTTTGCCTCCCTAATGGAGCTGATGATTTTGGGAGCGCCCTTTGGGAGAGCTGAAGATGCCCTTCCTCTGATGGGTCCCACCTGGAGCCCCCCGTGAGCTGTGGCCACCTGGGGCTGGGGCTGTCAGGCTGAGAGGGTCCCCTCCTTTCACAGCCCCTAAAGCCCTGGCCCTGTGGGATTCCAGTAGCTGACTTTAAATGGGAAACAAATCCCTCTCATGGTGTGGGAAAAGACAACTCATTTCTGAGGGGACCTCATTTACTGCCAAAAAAAGGCCTGTCTGTTGCAAAAGCCTTTGATTCCCCAGCTCCTCCGTGGTTTGTGCAGAGGAAGCCAGCAAACCTGGCTCTTACTTCTACTGAAATCTCTGAATTTAGTGTACGAGGAAGGAAGGGGCGGTGGTGAGAGAACAGCCTCTAGAGCACTGCGGGATGGAGCTGGCACCAGTGGGGAAGGGGCTCGGGGGCTGGACAGGGTGGGAGCATGGCTGTGCCCCTTGCATTGGGATGGAGCAGCTGGCTCTGGCTGAGCAGGTGGCACTGGGGTCAGGGGGCTCTGATCTGGTATTGAGTCTGCCTCAGTCCCTGCTCTGGGTGATGTCCCAGCCCCTGGGTGACATCCCTGGCTCTTTTCCCAATGCTTTACCAACCAGAAAAGCTATCCCCCACTAGGCTGCATTGCCTGGAACTGCTGCAGCACTGACTGCCTGCCTCTCCACACGTGCCAGCTCATCCCAGGGAGCTGGGCAGCCAGGGTGGCCCTGCATGTCTGTCCACATCTGTGTCACTTGCTACATCCTGCAGATCCTGGTTTGCTGCTGGAGCTGTCACATCTGCTCAGCTCTCGCTAAGGGTATCCTTCCTGGGGGGGACACGGGCTGGTGGGGCACAAAACACCTACATGCTGCCCTGGCTCAGCCACCTTGAGCATCTCCTCACAGCTCCCAGATGGACAGCCCCAGCTCATCCCATGACCTGCCGACCCAGTGCCTCTTCCCTTTGCTTTTCCAGGTGCTGAAGGCTCCAATAGGGCGGCAGACCCCCTGCCACCACCACGCTGCTCCGTCCTCGATGCCGGGGCCCTGGCTGCCCTCACCTTAACGGGCAGTGCTGGGTGACATGGGGCGTGCGGATCCCCAGCCAGCACCAGCACACCCCATGGCGGTCCCCATTGCCGCCTGGCTCTGGCTGATGCACCTGGCCTCCTGCCTGGCTGCTGGGCACGGCTCCACCCACAGCAAGAAGGAGATCAGCACTGAAGGGGACCTGGTCATCGGGGGGCTCTTCCCCATCCATGAGAAAGGAGTGGGGAGCGAAGACTGTGGCAAAATCAATGAACACCGGGGCATCCAACGCCTCGAGGCCATGCTCTTTGCATTGGATGAGATCAACAAGGACCCAAGCATCCTGCCGGGGGTGAGACTGGGTGCCCACATCCTGGACACCTGCTCCAAGGACACCTATGCTCTCGAGCAGTCGCTCGACTTCGTCCGCGCATCCCTGACCAGAGTGGACGGCTCCGAGCACATCTGCCCCGATGGCTCCTATGCTGTCCATGATGACGTGCCCACAGCCATCACTGGTGTCATCGGGGGTTCCTACAGCGATGTTTCCATCCAGGTACCCCTTGCAAGATAAGAGCCTGGGCTGTGGGCAGAAGTGGCAGAGGGCATTTACTGGCTGTAGGGCTGCCAAACCTCAGCCCTCACCGGGGGGGAACTTCCTGGAGGTGGGGAGCACGGAGCCCATCCTCTTCCTCGGCCCTACTTCTTTGCTGGGCTGTGTGTCAGGGAGCTCAGCATCTGCTAAGGAAAGTAATCAGTCGAGGCTGCTTGGGGCTAGGTGGGTGCATGCCAGCCCTATGCCGTGGGATACCGTCCCACCCCCAGCATCAGCGGGGGGGCATTAGCCCCTCGGATGGAGCCATTTGTTTGCTGCTGTGGCCCCACTTGCCACAAACAGAGGGGTCAGCACCCATGCAAGGTGGCCATCCCTCCGTGGGGATGGTGCTTTATTCACTCTGGGTTCCACAGTCACCCGGAATACCCAGGACAATGTCAATGTGCAGATCCACATCCTTGGTGCAGTTTCCAGCCCGGCGCTGCACGTACTCCCGCCAGCAGGTCTGGATGGTGCGGGCGGCCTCCTGGCAGCGTTTGTACTCCGTCCGCATCACCCACGCCCGGACCTGAGCCTGCAGCAGGACAATGGCTCGCTCCAGCTTGATGTACTCTGCCAGCACCCACAGGCGCTGCTGCTCCCTCCGCTGGCTGCCCACCCGTCGCCACCAGCCCTGGATGCGCCGTGCGCTGCTGGCCGCCACTAGCAGTGCCCTCCGCACCAGCTGTCCTCTCCACCACGCCTGGATGGCCATGGCCGCGGCCGTGTCAGGCTCCATCTGTGGGGACAGAGCACGGGTGGCCTCAGTGGGCTGGGAGAGGATTTAGGGATCGGCTATTCCCAGGGAGCTCACCTGTGTTTCCATGGGTCCCAGGTGCGTGGTTGGGTACAGAATGTCCACGGGGGGCAGCGACACCTCCTGATGTCAGAATGGCCTTGAAAACCCCACATGGGACAGGAGGAACGTGGTCCCGGGCCGCCCAGTGCGACAGAGTCACCAGACGGTGACAGCCCCACATCCTCCAATGTCCCCACAGCATCACTGCCCTCTGGGACTTCTGTGTCATTAGGGTGATTTGCAGCTAAAAACATTTGTCCACGTTAATTAAGCTGCATCTCCTGCATAGGAAGCAGAGCTGCGTGCGGCCTGCGAGAGCCGTTTTCTAACAGCCTCATTAGCAGGGCTCTCTCCTTTTTGAAGATAACGAGGGGAAAGAGCAGCCACAGCAGTCAATTGCAGTGCCTGGCCCATGGGGCTCAGTGGGACAGTGCTCACTGTGTCCCCCCAGCCCTGCGGGCACCAGTTTTGTCCTCGCAGATGAGCATCGCTCCGTTCGCCTGCGGTGGAGTTTCGGTGTTTGCCATGAGTCTATTTACTCCCAACCTTAATCTCAGAGGGGGGAGTATAAAATATTAATAAAAATAATAATGAAAAAAAAAAAACAAAAAGAAAGGAGTGGAGGCTGCAAGGAGTAGGAACACACTGGGATTGCGGAGTGAGAAACCTCTGTGAATACATGACCCCAAGGCCCTGTGCCAGGCATCAAGGGCTGGATGTGGCCAGGCTTTCCAGTGTTACAGCCCTTGGTAGTCATGGACATACAGGGACCTTCCCATCACCTCTTCCATCCTGCCCTCAGAAGGATGCCCAGGGAACATCATTACACCCCAGCTCTAGGACAACCACAGTTCCAACACAGGACTGAGGGCTTGGACGACCTGTGTCCATCGGATTGCAGGGCACTGGGTTCCCCCAGCCTCCAGATGGGGGTTGCCCGTTAGTCAGCCACCCACCGTGTCTAGGAGTGGATGCTCTCAGGGGATGCCTCTCATGGGGTCATGTCTGGCTGTGCTCACCTCTCCCCCCCATGCAGGTCGCCAACCTGCTGCGGCTCTTCCAGATCCCGCAGATCAGCTACGCCTCCACCAGTGCCAAACTCAGCGACAAGTCTCGCTATGACTACTTCGCCCGCACCGTTCCGCCTGACTTCTACCAAGCCAAAGCCATGTCGGAGATCCTCCGCTTTTTCAACTGGACCTACGTCTCCACAGTGGCCTCAGAGGGCGACTATGGCGAGACGGGCATTGAAGCTTTTGAGCAAGAAGCCCGCATGCGCAACATCTGCATTGCCACCTCGGAGAAGGTGGGACGCTCCATGAACAAGAAGACCTACGACGGCGTGGTGCGGGCGCTGCTGCAGAAGCCCAATGCCAAGGTGGTCGTGCTCTTCACACGCAGTGAGGACGCCCGGGAGCTGCTGGCAGCCGCCCACAGAGCCAATGTCTCCTTCATATGGGTGGCCAGCGATGGGTGGGGAGCCCTGGAGAGCGTGGTGGCGGGGAGCGAGGCGGTGGCGGAGGGAGCCATCACCATCGAGCTGGCAGCATACCCCATCCAGGAGTTCGCCACATACTTCCTCAACCTCCATCCCTATAATAACAGCCGAAATCCCTGGTTTCGGGAGTTTTGGGAGCAAAAGTTCAAGTGCAGCCTTCACATGCAGGACTGCAGCCGGCACTCCTTAAAGACGGGAAAGTTTGAGCCAGAGTCCAAGATCACCTTTGTGGTCAATGCGGTCTACGCCATGGCTCACTCACTTCACAACATGCACCGGGCGCTGTGCCCCAACACCACCAAGCTCTGCGACTCCATGAAGCCTGTCAATGGCAAGAGGTTCTACAAGGACTTCATGCTCAATGTTAATTTTGATGGTGAGTCCAGAGGTGGAGACGGGGCTTGGCTGCACAGCCGAATGGGTGGAGGGGCAGGGAGGATCAAGGAGGTCACACTCTCACTCTAATGTTCCACCTCCTCCTTGAGGTTTCGATCTCTCCTTGGAGACTTCAGCCACTTGCTCTGTGATTGATTTAGTCACCTCTCAGGGACTAAGCTGGAGGGAGAGCCTCAATCAGGAGCCCACAGCTCTGGGGTCAGTCAGAACCATCATTCCCTCTGGGCTGAGCCCTATGTACCACTCAGAGCCATGGAGGTTTGGGGGGCAGTGATACTGCACGGCTATGCAGACCCCCCTGCTTTGCCCTGCAGCATGGCTAGAGGCTGCCAACCATGGTGAGAGCATTATGCACCACTACTCTCACAATCCCAAACAATAATGCTGCATTCTAGGCATGAGGGGCAAGGGGACAGGTTGGAAATAGCCGCTTGGCCATGGTGGGCTGTGTCTCCTCGGTGCATCCCCGTGGGAGCGAGTGTGATCCCACACCATGGGCCAGCTGTCCAGGCAGTGACCATCTCCATCTCTCATCTCTCCAGCTCCATTCAGGCCAGCAGACACTGAGAGCGTTGTTCGATTTGACCGCTATGGTGACGGGATTGGGCGCTACAATATCTTCAACTATCACCACATGGATGGGCGGTACAGGTACCAGAAGGTGGGCTACTGGGCCGAGGGGCTCATCCTCAACACCAGCCTCATCCCCTGGGCAGACGTGTCCATCCCAGTGTCCCAGTGCAGTGATCCATGCAAGAAGAACGAGATCAAAAGCATGCAGCCGGGAGACATCTGCTGCTGGATCTGCATCCCCTGCCAGCCCTACGAGTACCTGCTGGATGAGTTCACCTGCATGGACTGTGGTTTGGGTTACTGGCCCAATGAGACCCTGAATGGCTGCTACGAGTTGCCCCAGGAGTACATCCGTTGGAAAGATGTCTGGGCCATCGGTCCCGTCACCATCTCTTGCTTGGGATTTATCTCCACTCTCTTTGTTTTTGGTGTCTTCATGAAGAACAATGACACTCCCATTGTGAAGGCCTCTGGACGGGAGCTCTGTTACATTCTCTTGACCGGGGTCCTCATGTGCTACAGTATGACCTTCATCTTCATTGCAAAGCCTTCCACCGAGGTGTGCACGCTCCGGCGCCTGGGGCTGGGCACATCTTTTGCTGTCTGCTATTCAGCCCTCTTGACCAAGACAAATCGCATCGCCAGGATCTTCAGCGGGGTGAAGGAGGGGGTCCAGCGCCCTCGCTTCATCAGCCCCACATCACAGGTGGTCATCTGCATGGCCCTCATCTCCTGCCAGCTGATCATCGTCATCATCTGGCTGCTGGTGGAGACCCCTGGTACAGGCAAGGAGACCGAGCCTGACAAGAGGTACATTGTCACCCTCAAGTGCAACAACCGTGACTCCAACATGCTCATTTCGCTCACCTACAACGTCCTCTTGATTGTCCTGTGCACGGTCTACGCCTTCAAGACACGGAAATGCCCTGAAAACTTCAATGAGGCCAAGTTCATTGGCTTTACCATGTACACGACCTGCATCATCTGGCTGGCCTTCCTGCCCATCTTTTACGTGACCTCCAGCGACTACCGAGTAAGAGCCTGAGTTCTGGGGATACCCATGGGGCCCAACCAGAGCAGCCCGCATGACCGGGGCAGCACAGGTCTGGGAGGGTCTGGGGAAGGGCTGATGAGGGCCCCATCCACGCTCTTGCCTGGGTGTGTGATGCTACCACACCTGTGACGCTCACCCCTCTGCCTCCAGGTGCAGACCACCACCATGTGCATCTCAGTGAGCCTCAGCGGCACAGTGGTCCTCGGCTGCCTCTTCACTCCCAAGCTCCACATCATCCTCTTCCAGCCACAGAAGAATGTGGCCAGCCACCGCGTGGGCACGGCGCGCTTCAGCATGGCGGCCGCTGGCTCCAGCCAGTCCCACGGTGAGTGCAGCTGGGCTGGGGAGGGACAGGGGGACAGCTGGGAGGGGGACCTGCAGAGCAGGAGGTAGGGGTGCTGCAGCACCCAAGGGATCAGCCGCTGTATCCCAAGTCCTCCACCCCAGAGCTGCTCCTGGGGGTCTGTCACTGCACTGGGATACCCCAGGTGGGGGCTGCTGCTGGATCCCCCCTCTCATAATTGGTGCCTTTCCCCACCAGGCTCGGCCTCACAATACGTGCCCACAGTGTGCAATGGCCGTGAGGCGGTAGACTCCACGACGTCGTCCTTGTGAAGGCTGGAGGGAGGCCATGCCCCAGCCCATCCCTTCACAGGGAGCAGCAGCCCCAGCGTAGGGGCTGGAGGAGCAGGAAGGTGGCCCCCAGCCCAGCCTCAGCATCACAGCACTCATCCCTCATGCCCATCAGCGGTGCGCAGCCCCATTCCCAGCTCCCTTGCACTGAGCTGCACTGTCCATCACGCTTTGCTAGCCCTGAGCCATGGCCCACCATACCCCTCCTCCACGCAGAGCACGCTGCCCTCACTCACCCCACTTTCTCTCCAATGTCACAACCCCCTCGGATGAGCCAGGCACCACACCAGCCTCCCCAGCACACCTGGACCCCCACACCTGTACCGGTGGCACTTTCTCTTTTCCTCTTCATTTTTACTCCTGGGTTTGCAGGCTCCCAGCCACAGCCCTGTCCCTGAGGAGCTCTGCATGCTCCCATCCCATGGCAGCAGAGGGACAGGAGCCTCCCCCGACACCCGCTCCATGCCTTGGGGCACTGCAGACCCCAGCAGCACCTGAAGAGGGCCTCAGAGGACTGTTGAGTGATGGGGCCCCAGGGGGCTGAGCCCTTTTTAAGCGTAGATTTTTTCTGTGCCCAAGATTCCTCTTTTTTTTTTTTTTTTTTTTTTGTAATTTACGTAAATAAAGTGTTCTTTTGTTGGTTGTGGTTTTTTTTTTTCTTTTTTTCCTTTTCCTTTTCTTTTTTTAAATGCGTTCTGCCTTTCCCCAGGGCTGGCTGAGCCTCAGAAGGACCCCATGTGTGCCCAGGACAGAGGTGGGGGCCTGGCTGCACTTCTGTTTGCTTTCCTAGCCTCATGATGTCACTGTGCCTGATGCCGTGCGCTGCTCCTTGGTGAGCTGGATGCAGCCAGTAGAGGCCCTGCAAGAACTGACAGTGAGCAGTAGCTGTGAGCACACTGCAGGGTCCTGTGCAGGATGCAGAATCCCAGGCACAAAAGGCACACAGGTGGCCCCCAGGTACTTACAACCTCCTGGGATGGGATTTGCCTCCCACCTTCCTTCCTGCATCAAAAGTTTGTGACAACATGGGAATATGGCCAAGCACCACTGGTGACAGCGTGTGGCTCTGCGTGGCACCAGTCCTGTCACCATAGCAAGTATCTGTGGCCTGAGGAGGTGGTGATGCAGAGAACGTAACCCCGGGGAGCCTTTCGTGCCTCAAAAAGTGCAAATGAGCCATGCATAAAGCCCAGAGCGATGCACCCTGCCCAGCTCCTGGCTAATCATCACAGCATGGTTGTGTCCTAAGGGACCTCCCACCCCCAGCCCCACTCCTGCCATGGTCTGACTGTCCCCCAGCTCGGGCTGCCCAGGGCCCCTCCATGGCCTGGGGCACCTCCAAGGTTGGCACCCACAGCTCTGCGCAGCAGTGCCAGCGCCTCACAGCCCTTTGAGTGAAGAATTTAGCCCTAGCATCTCACCTAAATCTCCCCTCTTTCAGTTTAAAATCGTTACCCTTTGTCCTATCAGACCGTGTAAAAAGTCGCTCACCCCGACGTTCCAGGTGCAGAACCCTCCTCCTCCTCTCTGGGCACGAGCCGCAGGGTCCCCCAGCCCCGCCGGAGCGCAGCGGTGCGCGGTGCGCCGCGGAGCCGCCGGAGGGCGCCGGGTTCCGTCCCGCGGGGTCAGCGCCGCCCGAACCGCCACCACCTGGTCCGCGCCGTCGTGCTCTCGTGCCTCCCAACGAGCTCTGCGGTCATATGTTCAGCGACCCCGGCTGCTCCCTGGGTGCAGCATGGAGGGCCGGGCACAGGGGAAGCTCAGTCTCGTGGCTCACCGATGAACCTCACGGCCTCCCGCCGCAGGGGCTCCTGCGGGCTCTGTAGGTAGAGCAGGCTCTGGCCCAGGTAGTCCTGCGCTGCGCTCTTCCTCCTCTCCACCAGCTGGAGAGAAAAGGGCACGGAGTCAGCGCGGAGCAGAACTGAGCCTGTCCTGGGCTGTGGGAATGCGCGCACCAGGCACTCGCCGATCTGCCAGAACTGTGCCACCTCTGCCAGGCGCTGCAGCCGCCTCCAGCGCAGGAACCGTGTGGCACCAAGGAAGGCTTTCTGGGAGGCCTGCCAAACGGCTGAGATGCCACTGCAGTCCGAGCAGAGGCAGAGCCCGCGATCCTCGCAGCCCCTCCGCAGGGGGGATGCAGCTGCAGGGCTGACGCTGCCGTGGGCTGCAGCACCCCTGTGTTTGGGGGGCACCGCAGGGGCAGCGCCGCCCTCCCCCAAATGAACGCAGTTCCCACCTTGGCCACGCTCTCTTCCTCGTCGTGCAGGTGCAGATACAGCGGGACCAGGCTCCTGTACACCTCCTTCCGCATCTTCCTCTTCTCTCTGCCCTCCACAAAGCTCAGCGTGTCAAGGAAGAGGTGCATGGAGAGCTGGCGCACCGTGCCGGACTCCTGCGAGGAGGAAGGAAGGATGTAAATGTCAGCTCCAAGTCTACTGTGAGCAGGGCCAGCACCGCCAGCGTGGGGACACTGGGGGCCCGGCCACATCCCTAGCAAGCTGGGCTCCCTGCTCCCCTTACGTCCTCAAAAAGCGCTGGGAGATTGCCGGCCAGCTCCAGAGCCACGAGGCTGAGCTTCCCCCTCTCCAGGAGCCGCAGCAGGGTGCTGAGCACTGGCAGGGCCACGGCGCGGGCGCCGCTGTCTGCATCCTGTAGCTGCTCCATGATGCACGGCAGCAGGCCGAGCATTTTCCTCGCCTGCGGGAAAAACAGCCCAACAGAGACCATTGCTGGGGCAGAACGGCTCCAGCTGCAGCCTCCCTACTGGCTTGTCATCGTGGCACGGCGCCGGCAGGCAGGGCGGTCCCACACAGCCCCGGGGCAGCAGGCAGCTGATGGGCAGAGAGCTGCTCCTGCTCACCACGTCCGGCCTCTTGCTGAGCTCCAGGATGCTCCTGAGCACCAGCTGCTGCGTGCCCACGCTCTGGCTCTGCAGACAGGTGTTGAAGAGGCTCACGACGCGGTGCAGCTCTTCACTGGGGTCCACGCACTCCAGCATCTGCAACACACGTGGCTCTTAGTGCTGAGTCCTACCACCAGCTCGGGGCAAGGACAGCAGGGCACGGCCAGGCCTGGCCCCGAGGGAGGCAGCAGGGTTGGTGTGGAGGTCCCGCAGCTCCACGTTCACTGCTTCTGCAGCTGTTGCTCACCTCAGCGAGGAAGACCATGGCCACCATCTCCCAGGAGCAGAGCTTGGTGCTAAGCAGCTCAACCAGCTGATGGAAGATGGGGTCACGCAGAGCACCAGGCAGTTCCCTCATCACCCTGGCAGGGATAAGAAGGCACCATCAGCCCTGAGCCGGGCGGGCACAGCTCTCCTGGCTGTGCTCTGCTGCCACAGTGCCCCAGGGGCCACAGGCTGTGTGCTGTGGCAGCACTTTGTCTGAGAGCTGGGGACTCCCCATCACCACAAGGAAGGGCTCTCACCTGGCCACCACCTGCACGCCCTGGAGGTGGGTGACGGTGCTGAGAAGCGCGTCCCAGCCCCCCTGCTCCTGGATGGCCTCCATCTGCCTCTGGAGGCCCACGCTGCAGAGCAGCACCTTCAAGGCCTGCACCGCGGACCTGCAGGTGGAGAAGGGTGCGAGTCGCATCGGGAGCCCCAGCACCGGGTCCTGGTGCAGCGGGGGGACGGGGATGTGGCACCTGATGGGAGTGAGCTGGTGCTGCCGGTGCTCCTCCCAGAAGATTCCCACCTCCTGCAGTGTCAGCTCCGTGGTGAAGGACACTTGCAGCAGGAGGGCCAGGAAGAGCTGGGGGAAAATGGCCTCGGCCTTCTTCATGACAAGAGGCAGCTGGAGTATCTCAGGGATGGTCCTTGCTGCCTGCTGAAAGCACCCAGACGCTGTCCTTTTCCCATCCCCCAGGTTTCCAGCCCACCTCAAGAGGTGTGGGAATGGAGGGACAGATGGAGAGGGACACCCCCAGAGCACCAGGGGTGTGTTCCAGTGCCCCAGGGCAGAAACCAGGCTTGGGAGTGGACAGGGAAGGGGAGAAGGGGCTCAGCTGAGCTGGGTGAGTGAGGAACTCACGGCCAGGGCGAGGACACGTGGCCTGTCCCCAGTGGATGCAGACATGTGTCGCAGAGAATGGTTTGTGAGCACTTGGAGCAGCTCCTGCAGCACCTTCTCCACAGCTGAGGGCTCCGAGAGCATTTCCCTCCACATGGTGACGGTGACACTGCAGGTCCCCAGGGCTGTCAGCGTGGCTGCCCCCGCCTGGCTGACGGCCGTGGGGCGGGGAGGGGAGAGGAGCCCCAAGGGCCGTGGGCCCCGGACCTGGTGCAGGTGGGGGAGCAGCCCAGCAGGCTGCTAACCATCTCCCTCGGGTGTTTGCCGGCCAGCACGAGCAGGGCCCTGCCCAGGCTTTCGAGAGCCGGCTCAGCTTCGATGGAAGGCAGGCTGCCGTAGATCGTCTTCACAATCTTTCGCACCTGGAGGGGGACACACGTGAGAATGGAAAGGCACTGGAGCAGGGCCCTGCCGCCATCCCCTCTGCTGCCTGCTGGCCAAACGCGGTGCCAGGGATGGGGCAGAGCCCCGAGGGCGGGAGCTGTGGCAGCTGCAGGTTCCCACCTGCCCTGGAGGGAAGCGAGCCTCTGCTGCCAGCACATCCACCATGTGGGCAGCCAGCTTGGTGCTGTGGAGGCTCGGCGCTGTCATGCTCTCAATGGCTGTGAGGAAGATGCTCACCCTTTCAGGGTACTGAAGGTATTTCAGGAACATCTGTGGGAGAAAGGGGAGGAGGGACGACTCATCCCCTGCAGGGCTGCTTGGCTGTGCGGGCGCCTCAGGAGAGCTGGGAGCAGGGGCTGGGCTGGGTGATGCCTGGGGTACAGAGCGTGAGGGCCCCGCGGGCACCAGGGCTGCTGGGGGACAGTGCCTGCACTCTTCCTGTCACTGCAGGCCTGGGTTCTCCTGTGGGCTCAGGGTTTCCTCTTCTTACCCTGAAGATTTTGCTGGCATTGTTCTCTTGGGAAACGTGTTCGTAGAACAGTGTTTGCCAGCGTTCCCGGAGCTGTGGCTTCTTGGGATCCTTCTTCCACAGCCACATTCCTGGAGAGAAGTGGACACAATGTCAGTGAGGGGCCTGGGCTCCTGAGGGTCTGCAGGGACCTGGCCCAACACAACTCCTCTTACTTTGGGAGGCGATGAAAATGAAAAGCTGATGGACAGCCTTCATTGCCTCATCTCTGGTTGCCTCATCAGTGGAGGTGCAGCACAGGATCAGCTGCCCGGCCAGCTTCCCCAGCACAGGGAAGCGCTGGTTCTCTGTGCAGTGATGCCGGAGCACCACAGCTCCCATGAAGCAGGAGCACACCTGGGGAGAGACACAGCAGAGATGCACAGCTGAGCAGAGCAGCAGGGCCCAGCCCAGCTCTGTGCAGGCCTGGAGACAGGTGGGCTCCAGCTGGCTAGACAGGATGGGGTGCTGGAGCTGTGTGCTCCCTACCTTGGGCAAGGAGCAGGTGTTGCTGAAGGCGAGCAGCCTGCCAATGCACGCCACGGCCCTCTCCTCCACGGCCGCCAGCTGGCACGTGGTGAAGGGCAGCAGGAGCTGTAGAGAGAAAAGCTGCCGGTGTGCCCACAGCACGGGGCGCTCGTCCTTCTTCTCGCTCCCCAGCTGCAGTGGAGGTGGGTGTTCCGTCCCTGTCCTGCTGCGGCCCCGCCGACTTCCCGCCGATCTCCACCCACCCCTCTGACCCCACAAGGGCCGGTCTTGGGCCGGCACCCCCTGCCCGCAGCTGGCCCTGGGGAGATCTCGCGTGGATCCCCCCTTTACGGCAAATCCCAGCCTTGCCGCAGCCAGACCTCCAAGATGTTCTGCAGCTCCATGAGGACAGAGGTGCCTGCGCTGCCCACCAGCCCCTGCAGCAGGCGGTGCAGGGCTTCCATGGTCTGCAAGGAGGACGGCGGTCAGGGCGGCCGTCCCTGCTGCGTCCTGCTGGCAGCAGAGCGGCATCCCGGCGGTGGTGCCCAGGACGCGTCCCCAGGGCCCAGCCCGTGCGCACCTCCGTGTAGAGCGCAGCGTCCAGGTCCTTCGCGTCCTCGTGGCGAGGGAGGCGGAGGACGCTGCTGAGGCAGGCACGCAGGAGGCCGCTCTTCCGCTCCTCCGGAAGCGGCCACGCGCTGCTGTAAGGGGAGAGAGGGCGGAGGCGCGATGCTCCGCTCGGCACCCTGCGCCCCGCTGCCTGCCCCGCTCAGGGCCCCCGGCCGGGACCGGTGCCACCACGCTGGCCGGCGCTGGGCTGGGCGATACCTCATGGCGGCGACGGCGCTCATGGCCTGCTGCCGCAGCTCCGTGTCCAGGCGCTCGGCGGGCTCCTCCTGCAGCAGCGCCTGAGGGCACGGTGGGACGGGAAGGGACGGGACGGCGCGGCGCGCCCTGCTTGGCAGACGGAGCCCCGGCACCCCACCCCAGCACCCCTCCCAGCTCCTGGGGCTCCCCAGCGACCCCGCGGTGGGAAGGGCTGTGCCCACCGCCCGGCCCTGCGGTGCTCCCCTTACCTCAATGCACTGCGCCACCTCCAGAGGGCAGACGCACAGCCGGTAATGGGCACCGCAGTCCTCCGCTTCGCAGACAGCACGGACGGAGGCCAGAAAGCTCAGCTTCTGTGACTCTGTCTGAGACAGCGAGAGGAGTTACGGGTGCTGGCATCAGGGCACCAGCTGGGCACGGCCGGGCAGGGGCAGCCAGGGAAGCACAGAGTGCTTGCTACCTGGGGTCTGCGTGTGCAGCCGGCACGGATACAGCTCAGGGGATCCTCTTCCTGCGGTGACATGTCCGAGGCAGAAGGACGCTCACCTGGGCCAAAGGACACCTGCACCTCACACACCTCATCAGAACCCCACTGGAGCCTGGAGACCTGCGATACCATAAGCTTCTCTGGCCAGGCCTCTTGGGGGCAGCTGGGGTGTCTCCGTTCCATCCTGCCAAGAGGAGATGGGCAGATGTGGCTCCTGCCCCGTGGCAGGGCAGAGATGTCACCGAGTACCACCACCACCTCTCTGACCCCCTCCCCCTCTGCTCAGCACCCCTCCTTTTACCATTGGATGGCCCCACAGCCCAGTGGGGTCGTGCTGTGGGCCTGAACACGTTTCTGCCTGCACTGGCAGTGCTCCCTATCCTGACTGCTCCCATCCCCACCACCAGCCCCTGACCGGAGGCAGCTGCAGCAGCAGCACCCCTGGATGTTGCCTGGCCCTTCCTTCTCACACAGCAACACCCAGAATGGCACAGTCAGAGCTGCTCCTGGCATTGCAATACAAACCAGCTCCGTTCCGTCTGCTGTGTCTGTTGGGCCAAAGCCCCAGTTCCAAGCCCCATCAGCGCTGACCCAGCTGCTCCCAGCATTGTGACTGGTGTTATGTGGCAAGTTGTCTGGACTTTGTGCTTTAAGTTCTCACTGTGCTGTTCTCAGATAGCAATAAACTCAATTAATCTTCCCCACGCTGAGTATATTTTGCCCATGGTGGTGACTGTCGAGTGACCTTTCCATCCTTATCTCAGCCCTTCTTCCATCAGAAGAATGAGTTGGCAATTTTCCTACCCTTTCAACCAGAAATAAGGAGTCTACCAGGAAACAGCACCCAAGAAGGACACAGGAGGGAAACACAGAATTCTTCTGTTCAAGGTGGTGATCCCTCTGCTCTGTGTATCCCAAGCCATGATCACTGTGCTTAGCCAATTCCCCCAGCCTGGAGAGTCCTGCTCTGCTTTTCTGAGAGCAACACTGCACAGACTGGGCTGTGTGCCTGTTGGTGGCAACAATACACTATGGGTCTGTCCTGCACACCAGGAAAAGCTGTGTTTTGTACGTCAGGGCAGCCCCAAATGGGGAGTACTACGAGCTGGTGAATAAGCTCTTGCCAGGCTTAAAAATCACCCCATGCAGACACCAGCCCAGGGCCTCCAGCCTCACCTGACTAGAGACTTCTTCACCTTCTCCATTACCTCCAGTGCTTGGGACCGTAGGACTTTCATCTCAGAAATATTTGAGCAGCTGGAGGAAGGGGCAATTCAGAGGACCCTTTCCACAGGGGAGACGACAGGGTCTTGGATCCCAGTCATCCTGCAATACTCAAGGATGGTCTCCTTGGACACATCTCACCCTTGAGGACACAGCTTTGGTGAAGCCAACTGGCACTCTAAGGGGGAACCGGGTTCTACGGGGATACCGGAGACACATGGATCTCGAAGCGGCACCTGGTGGAAGTGGCGGATGGAGGCCGCTTCCTGGGAGAACTGGGATCCAGAAGCAGCGACACGGCGGACTTGAGTTTACCGAGAGCCAGCGCAGCGGGAGCAGCATTACTGCCCACAAGCCGGGCGGCAGCCAGAGCCACGAGGCTCCCAGGACCCGAGCGCGTCCGTTTGGAGCGGACCTGATTGAGAACCGCGGCCGCGCAGCGCTCCGCAGCGCCGTGCAGACGAGCGGCGCGGGTCGGACCTGATTGAAGCCCGCGATGGACTCGGCCGCGCCCGGTTCCGCCCCATCGAAAGGGAGGCGGTGGCGGCGGGGCCGTCAGGGCGAGAGCGGCTGCGGGAGGGGTGAGGTGAGGCTGGGGCGGCTCTGGTGAGCGAAGGGCTCCTCTTGGTGTCCGAGTCTCAAGCCTCCGTTTGAAGTCCAAAGCCTTCTTCCTGAGGCTGCTGGCGCCTTGTCTTTACGGCCCGAAGCTCTGTTTGAGGGTCCGTACCCACAGCTGTACAGCCCAAATCTTATTCACTAGAGTTCGCATCTTTAATTTAATGTCAAAAGCCTGATTCCGGCGGGTTTAAAGCTTTATTTCAAAAATCACAACTTTTTTTTTCTTCTGTTTGTTGAAAAACACTTTTTTTTTTTTTTTCCTTTTGAGGTGAGACTTCTTTAAGCTGAATTTCTCCTTTTTACAGCCCCAAACTACCTTTTAAGCACCCGTTTGGAGTGTTCTAAGCCTTATTCCTGGAGCCCAAAACCTGAATGCTATTCTCTACTCACATGATGAATGCCAAAATAGTAATTTTTATGGTTGAGATCTACAGCTTTAGACACAGATCTGTGTTTGTTATTAGTACGCAAAATCTGAGGGACCAAAGAATCATTTTTGAATGTCTGCCACCCTAATTTTGGAGACTAAACCGGAATCCAGAAGCAGCGAATAACTGGAATTGGGTTTACCGAGAACCGGGGAACCAGAACCGGTATTAGAAGCCGGGCGGCAGCCAGAGCCGCGGGGCTCCCAGGAACGGAGCGCATCCGTTTGGAGCGGACCTGATTGAGAACCGCGGCCGCGCAGCCCTCCGCAGCGCCGTGCAGACGAGCGGCGCGGGTCGGACCTGATTGAAGCCCGCGATGGACTCGGCGGCGCCCGGTTCCGCCATCTACAAAAGGCTCTGGCAGGGGCGGGCCGTCAGTTGCGAGAGCGGCTGCAGGTTGAGGAGCCTTGCGTTAGGGCCTGTCCTTAGGTGCCAAAGCATCGCTTTTATGGGCCCGAACCTCATTTTGTGGTCAAGGCCTCTTTATTTTTGTGGTGGCTACCTCTATATTTGCTTGCTGTGGTTCCAAACCTTGCTCTGAATCCCAAAGTCTGTCTGAACCCTCATTTCTGTACGCCCCCAAGTGTGATAATAGTGCTCCCAGCTCCCTTTCGTTGTCCACACTGTCATTTTTACAGCTGTTTCTGGGTTCTGTAAATAGGATTTGGAACCCTAAGGGTGATAATAAGAACATAAAATGGGGAGTTGCTGTCCTTAAACTGAGGGTTTGGGCACCAAAGAAGAGTGTTTGCATCCTATAAAGAGAATTCGGGCCTTGGACCTTAGTCTGTGGCTTTGGGCTCTGAACAGAATGGTTTGTACTGTGCATTAGAAAGAAGGGTTTTGCTCACGCCCTTAAAATTAAGCTTTGGGGCTAAAAATGTGGGTTTAAGCAATAAAAAGATGGGTTTGTAACTCAAATTGAGTCTTAAAGCCTGAATAATGGGTCCTTGAGCCCTAAAAACCGAAAGCCCTTCTAGAGCTTACTAATATGCTTTAGTCCTGTAAAAAGAGGTCTTAGACCCTGAAGTAGGGTTTGTGCCCTATAAAGTGATGGTTTGGTCCTCAAATAATGCTTTGGACTTTAAAAATGGGTCTTTGCACCCTTAAACAGGTGGAGTGGGATTGATGGTGGTGACTTGAGCCCTAAAACAGGTTGTTGGGAACCTAAAAAGGAGGCTTTGCACCCTAAATCTCAGACGCCCTGAATGAGGCTAAAAAGATCTTGTGCTCTCAAATGAGTGTGGACCCTGACAATAAGGTTTGGCTCTAAATATGAGTATTTAAAATTGAGACTATAGACTATAAAAACTAGACCTTAGACTATAAAAAGATGACTTTGGATCTCGAATGGATCCTCTGAACTCTGAAAATAAGGGTTTGGACCCCCCAAAAGGGACGCTTACACTTACAAAGTGAGACTGTGAGCCTCAAAAATGAGGGTTTGGGGCCCTATGTCCTACAGTTTGAAGCCAAAACTAAGGATTTGTGTCCTGAAAAGAAGGGTTTGGCTCTAAAGTCCAGGCCTTGGCCCTTAGAATGAGGCTGTGGGCTGTAGAGAAAAGGGGCTGTAGAGTCAAATAAGGCTTTGGACTCTAAAAATGAGGCTTTGCAAACACACGCATAAAAAGATTGCTGGGGACGCTTTGTGTCCCAAGAATGAGACCCTCGGATGGAAAAAAAAATGAGCGTTTATGCCACAAAAAGGTATCGCACTCTAAAAATGAAGGTCCGGACCCTCAGATCTGGCAGTTTGGAGCCTAAAAGGAAGCTTTGGACGGGCCAGCAAGGCGTTGTCCCGTTCCGTGGAAGTGGCCGAGCAGTCACAAGGTGGCGACTCCGATCCGCGTCTTCATGCTCTGCTCTCCCAATGCTTCCCACGAGCTCGCAGCCCTGCCTCCCTTTCTGTTTTCCCCTCCTGGTCGGGTTGTTCTTGCATGAAATTCCAGCTAACCTTTGATTTCAGGCCCAGTTCAAAAAGCACCGAACTTCTCGCTAGAGTGGGTCTGATTTTAGCAACTAAATGGAAAATTTACCTTCAGTGTCGCAGGGCCCGCTTCTCAAATGTCCTATTAATATTTAAAACGCTGAACACATTGGTCTGTGCAGGGCTGTGCCAACTGGGGGACAGGGTAGAGTTTACAACGCCACAGGGAGACCATATTTTCCTGTGAAGGCTGAGGCTCTCGGAGACGAGGGGTGAGGGGAAGCATTTGTGCCCATAGAGGAGGCACCAAGAGAAACGGGGTTGGATGGGGACACAATCTAACGTGGACCCAGCAACTGCAGCCAGGTGTCCAGGGTGCTAACAGCACTCTCAGAGCGAGATCATCCCATCTCCCCAATCATAGCATGGGTTTTCTGCAGCTGTTTGATGTCCCATCCCAATGCGGGCAAGAGGGAGGGTTTGAGCAACCAACCCTGCAATGCTTTGGAGCGTAAGAACTCAACCAGCTGGATGGGATGGCTGTTCTGTCCCTGCCCCTTCCCATCCAGAGAGCACAGCCAAAGCAGACAGCTACAAGCAGACAGAAATCACAGATACAGGTCAGTATGGCTGAGATTGCTGTTTGTGCTTCCCTCGTTGCTGCTGCAGAAGGAGGAAGCTCAAGCCAGCTTTCACACCGTGGATAAGACCAAGGTGGGAAGCTCAGCCGATGAGAACAGTGGGCCCAATTTCTTCCATGGGAAGATACTGCTTTTACATCAGCAGAAGACATAAAGCTGCCACATCAGTGATTTTCTCTGCTCCTAATGACTTCATCTTCACAGCTGTGCCAAACCCATTCTGTCATGTCATGGTTTTTTTTTCCCCACCTGCCTTTGTGATTGCATTGCTTCCTTAGGGAGTTAAGAAATATGGCAGAGGGACAAAACCTTTTCCGCAAGCAAATCTCTCACTGCCCCACCTGGAAATTTGTTCAAGCAAACTAGGAGAGATTTGACCTGTGTACGGAAGAGGGGGAAGGGAGCAGCCCCTGTTGTTATCAGAACCGATCTTTACTGCTGGGTAACAACTAAGCAACGAAGCAAAAGCCACTGGAGTTTAAAGAGGAAGCGGAGTCAAAGGTCACCAGGCTGACCTAGAAATTTGTTGTCAGAACCTTGAGAACAGGGAGGAAGGTTGTATGAGCTGACTGTAGCAATAACCTGAAGGGGCTGGTGGAGCTGAGGGAGGCTGTCATGTAGCTGCGGTGGATGATGAGGGATCAGAGACCTACTGGTGATGAGACATAGCCCACCTTGGAGTGTGCTGTCACTCCTTATGTGAAGATATACAGCACTTCAGTCATCTGAGGGAGCTGGAGGGAAAGGGAAGTCAGAATGTCTGTTTCCAGAACTGGCCTAAAGGAGCAGGAAGGTCCAGGAGTGAGAAATCCTGAAGAGCTGGTCCTGGACTGAACCCCATCAGCAGCTTTCTGGCATCTGTGAAGTTGTCCTTAAGCCACTGGAAGGCACCCAAAGCTGCTCCATGAATGCAGTGCAAAACCATCTTTAAAATATCTCCCAGTACAGCTATGGATCTGCACCTCTGGGCACATGGACTCCTTTGGCCCTGAGGTTTCCCCTCTTGCAGCATAAGATCTCCATTCCCCACACTACAGGCTAGCCCCAAAGTCCTTGGTTCCAGGGACGTCGTTTTGTTTAAATACAGGTTCTTTCTAAGCAAGCAGAGACTGCTGATCTCCCTGACTGAGTGTGTGCAGCTACCTCCAGTCCTGAACTTTCTCTGCTGTTTCCCACTGGACTGAGCAGAGTTCACACTCGATTGAACTCATGACTGTGTCAACCCAGAGGGCATGAAGATCAGGACCGGGCAAAGGTGAGCAGAGTGCACAAGAATGAGGCAGAGACCTTTGGGACAAAGAGTTCCCCACCCGTGGGGCCATCACTGCATGGACCCTGATGCCAGGGCTGGATGGAATATGCTGCACCACCTCCCTGTTGGAGAGCAGACACATTCTTTTGCTTCTGCTTCTCTGCTCAGTGCCAGCTCTGCAACGTGCCTGCTAAATAAAGTTAGCCCTATCAAGGCCGAGCGCCTTCCTGCCTGTCGACTCGATCCACCATACATGGCACCAGACCTGTTTTATCAACCCCTGGAGCTGTGGGAGGCAGCTGAAACCCATGAGCTGTGGCTGGAAGGGATGGCAGCTCAGAAATAGGAAGAGCTGGATGGTCAGACTCCAACCCGAGTGAGGCAGACAAAGCCCAGAACCCCTGCTGGGAGGATGAACAATGCAAACAGTGGATGCTTACATCTAAAGAAGAGATTTTTTCCGAGTCACGGCAGAGGAATGTGTTTTAGGCAGCTGGCTTTTGGCCTTCTGTTTTGTTTGTTTCTCCAAAGACAAAAACAAAAGTGATGCCATATCAAAGTGCAGCAGGAAGCAGCCAGGAAGGGGACAACAGCACAGTGATGAAGTTCAGGCAGCCAAGCACGAATGCTTTACGCAGCCTGCTAAAGCAGTAGACAACTACCTACGCAGCTGCTTAGTACAGCTTGGGGAGTTTTCCACATGGAAAGTACCTGCTGGGCTTCGGGATGCCCCACACAGCCCATGGAGCGCTCAGGATTTGCTGGTTTCTTTGATAACCCCAGCACAGGAACGGACCCCCAGTGATGTGAGCCTGTACCATGGCTGTGCTCACACTGATGCAGCCCGAGAGCCACGAGGCTGCTGCCTGATTTTCACTTTGCCTACAAGGGAAATGAGGAAGTGATCCGGTGAGGGGTTTCCATGTGAGGGACTTCCTTTGCCAACCAGTGCAAGGACGGCGCTGCCCATCCAGGGAAGGGCTGCTTCAAGCTGGGTGCTCTGCTCACAGAATGCCTCTGCTGAGTCTGGGCAGAGGCTGAGTGCTGTTATAATTAGAGCCGAGGTGCCAAGCCGCTCGTTTGCAGCCCCTGTTATTTTTATTACACGACTTTCTGTGCATTGCATTCACCCAAAGTGCATCAGCGTCTGCTTTCAGGGTGTAGGAGAACTTCACACCAGGAGCACCCACAAAGGATCAGAACCAGAAGGCAGAGGGAAAGGACCTCATATGTACCCCGATCCAGAGAGATTAAATCAACTTCTTGAACAGTTACGGGTCAGAGGCACTTAGTTCTGTCAAACCACTCCAAGGGCATCTTCCTAATGAGTAACCAGTTATTAGAAATTGCAGATGTACAGTAAGGGGCTGGCGCAGGGAGGGTTGCACAATTTTATCGTCAGCTGTCCTGACCTTCAAGGAAAGAACCTAGAGCACTGTGCAGTTGCCATAAATACTTACTCCATGACAAAGGGCGTCAGAAATGCGAGCTATTGACTGCAGGCTTCACCAGAAGGAAACCTTACACCTTTCAGCCAGGGAGCTGTAAAGACCAGTGAGTTTTACTGTGGTGTGATAGGCTATCTGAGATGTTAGAGGGCAGGCAGTGCAGCTCACACGGGGCACACTAACACCAGCTTATATGAAAGAAGTGTTTTCTTTCTGAATGATACAGAACTGCCTGTCTCACTGCTGGGTTCTGGAGGCAACCCAAGGGCTGGGCAGTCCATGGGGAGTGGGCCAACACGTGCTGGGCTGTGTCAGGGGCTGCGTGGGCACATTGCCTACCCACAGACACCCCTTAGCTGCACGGACTTTTGGTCTGAGCCATGAGCAGCACACAATGAGCTGAGAATCGAGGTGTAACACAGCACTTCTTACCGAGCACGTGAGTTTTGTTGGTGCAAAGTGAGACCTCCTCACCTGGTGCGGGTGGGATTTTACATCCTTGCATCCCAAAGCTTTTTCTTCTGTACCCCTGCGGAGAGCACACGATCTGCTCTGTGCTGCCCTGCTCCTTGTTTGTGCAGCATTACAACACCCTGTGCAAACAAACAGTCCAACCTCGGGTGAAACAGACATCTCAGATAAATCCCATGCGTGGGATGAATCACGCTGGTGTCGCAATCAGTGATATCATGGGTAAAGATGACCCGAAGAAGGGGAGTTTGAGAACCTTCCATCACTGCTTGTTTGCTGAGTTACAAACAAAGCCTCCTGATGGCCTTGTGCTGGCTTAGCAAGCTGTGCCCACCTGCTCTGATGATGCCCATAGCCTTAGATCAGAGTTGCACTGAGCATCTGCCCCTCTGCCCACCTCTGCCCACCTCTGGGGCAGATCTTGTCTTGTAAAGATAGCTCCTCACCTTCAGATGACATCATTATAAGGCAAAAATCCTGGTGCTGGGCACTCTGTAAGCTCAAACACAGGTGGATGCGGTTGCTCAAGGTGGCATGGCATCAAGCATGGACATCGGTGGATGCGTTGAGATATCCCACTGGTTTCCTTAGGAGGAGGTAATCAGTCCCAGGGACTGTGCAACTGCTCTGCCTCTGCCCTGCAAACACAGCCTGTTGTCCATACACCAGTGCCTGCATTCCTATGGTTTGCATGCATGTTGTAAATAAACACGTGGTGACTCCCAGCTGATAAGCTTGGAGAAACACAGGGCAGAGTTATGTAAAGCTGGCACAGCCATCACCTGTGCACCAGTACAGCCATAGCACAGCCATGTGTCATTCTGAAGCACAGCTTGAAGCTGCTGGAACAGGAGGCCGATAGGCAACCATGTCACAGTCCAGCAAAAATCCTTGCACAGGCAATAGAATTGCAATGCCAGACCTGGAAAGGCTTCAAATCAAAAAATTCTTGCTTATAGCTCATCTCAATTCCCAGAGATGCAGACAAGTCTTCACACCCACAGCGTGAGCACCTCAGAGCTGGCTACCAGACCTTCAGCTCTGAACGCCTAGGCAGGAGTGAAGCTCTTCCATCCAGATCTGGAGTCTGATTCCTCCCATGATTGTGTTAGCCACAAATGCCCAGCACAACACACCCTGTCACAGGCAGAGCCAGCCCTTCATCCCTGCAGCCCATCTCCCTGCAGGACTGCCTGGCACCACTGGTGAAGCAAGCTGTGTGTGACTGGATGGCTGATTCATGCTGGGACACTGGGCTATTTTCTTGTCCCCACACACGGTGTCATCCAGAACAAGAGGGCTGTGAAAGCTTCTTTGCATTCTCAAGATTCTCCTACCCTGGTCTGTTACTCTATGAGGGAGGTGAGCTGGTAGACTGTATGATGCTCTTAATTAAGGTTGGAAAATAAGACCATCTAATCCAACCATCCGCCTACCAACAGTACTGACCACTAAGCTGTGTCCCTAAGTACCACTTCTTCATGTTTCCTGAACACCTCCAGGGATGGTGGGCCACCCTAAAGGAGCATTTCAGACTAGCAGCATTTCAGTTATCTCCCAACTTGATCCTTGGGTTCCTGGGACATGCTCAGCACTGCATATGGGGTTCTAGCATTGCCACCTCATGCAGACAGCACCAGAAGCTTCTCATTAGCCAACGGCACACCACATCCTGACATACATCTCAGAGGACAGGGTTGGGATGTTGGAGAAAAAAGAGCCACAGAAACCGGCGTGGAGCAGCCACTCAGGGAGCAACACAGCAGCAGACCAAACACTTGGATGCCTGGCACACAAGAGCCACTGAACAATGTGAGCCTGGGAGCCACCTCAGGGCACATCTGAGCACCTGAGTGCTATAAAGCAAGGATTCTAGTCCCTGTTGAACTGTCTTCCTCTAGCACAGGCCAGTGATAACAAGTGATCGGTGATTTTCAGGTTGTAACAGAGGAGGTGTTGGCTTGCTTTATTGCAACTCCTACAGAATGGTGCTGCAGGCTAAAAACCACCTGGCAGTCCTCTTGTGCAGATTTGTCCTCAGATTTTCTCCTTACATCCACCTCATTCTTGGAGTTAATTATTCCCCTAGCTGTGCTAGGCAGATTAGTGAGCATTTATTTCTATCCATCCCTAAAGAAAGCAGCACCGCCAAGCACCAAGCCTGCAAACACAGCCTGCAGCAGGCCCCCTGTGCAGGCACGGTTCCACTCCGAGCTGCTGTGGCCACACTGGGCTGAGCTTACTGAGAAGGCAGTGGCTAAGGAGAGATGTGATCCTGGAGGCTTTGTCTGGTTCTCATTAAGCCACAATGAGGGCTTGGTGGGGAAGGCAGCCTGCTTGCTTTACTTGGAGGTGTGTGAGCAGCACAAAGCCACAGTGGTTCAGCAACGTCCGGGGCCACAGCAACCATTCAACTGCTGTCCCATGGTTTGAGTGAAAACCTGGGTTAAACAAAGTCACCACTTATCTCGAGATGAGCTAACCAAAGGTGAGAAAATAAGCAATGTTCTCACGCAACAGAGCTGTGCAGAGCCCCACACTGTGCCAAGTGCTGTCACCTAGAAGCCCAAGGGCCACTCAGACCTGTCTCTCATTCAGACCAACACCAGATGCTTCCCAAGTAGATGTAAGAGCCCTAGCCTGCCTGCCAGGGTTTAAGAACCAGGATTAAGGCACCCCCATCTCATGAAATTCATGGCCTCGCCAAATTCTGGTGGCAGTGAGACAGGCATAAGTAAGCTCAGCTTTGTGGTGGTTAAACTGATTTGCTCCACAGCCAGCCATCCTTTTGTTAAGATCTTTTATATTGTGGAAACAAGTCCCAGAGAGGCTGAGGATGCTGGGAACAGGAGGTTCTCCCCAGCTGCCATACAGTGCATTCCTGGGTAGCTCTTTGTGGCCACCGATTGCGCTAGAAGCATCGCCGTGCCCTGTGACATATGGCATTTGAAGCCTTCTTTGAAATAAAACCAAAGAAGAGTTAAAAATAGGCCAGCCTTGATAAAGTTGATTCACCCCTGCTGTTGCACTGAATGTTGTTGGAGAATTGCTCCACACAGGGAACAATTCAGAAGAGCCTCGATGAAGAAAGCCTTGTGACGAGGAAGGCTCATCTGCTTCCCTTCAGAGCAGCTGCACCCTGCCAAGGACAGATGCACTCGGCACATTTGTGGGGATGGCTCATACATAGTAAACGAGCAACTCATTCAATAACCACACATTTGTGAGACAGTTTCTAATTGAACCCTTCCTGCAAGCAAAGATAACAGCGGCCCTCCGTGTTCTCACCGTGGCTACGTGACAGCAGCGGCCCTTCGCCATCCGCATGGTGCACGGATGTGCCGAGCCGACGTGACAGCCCCAGGGTGCCCTGCCCTTCCCCTGCCTGACTGCAAAGATCTTGCACGAATGAGACTTCTCAGCTGTGTGGGAAGCAGACTGCATGGCTGTGCCCATGCTTCCCCAAGCAAGAAGCAGCCAGGGCACAGGGCGTCTCCAGGCCAGCTGATATTTAGGGGATTTGGGAAAGAAGAGAGGATAGTGAAGGGTATTAGGGGTTGTTGCAATAGAGGCAAGTGTGAGGGAAGCTGGACTTCACTCCTCCAAGCCTCACAGCAATATGTCCTGGCTGGTGACAGCTTGCACTGAGGGCCTCCTTTCTTCTCCATGGGTATCACATAGTAGTCAGCTCTGCTGTGTGCAATGTGGAGCAGTCCCAGACTATCTACAGCAGCACAGTGCTGAGAGAAGCTTTGGTTTGGGTCCCATTGGCACCCAGAGGCTTTTCCTTGTTCCACGTCCCCTTTTCACCCTGGTGAGACCGTCCCACCTCCCAGCACAGACTGCTCCCCAGCTCAGGACTCTGCCATGCAGGCACATGGCTGGCAGGACAGACCTAATTACCGAAACCAAGCTCATGAAAGGATGAAAAGCCCAGACCACTAGTAGACTTGAGACCTGCTGCCTGCCTCCATGCACCGTTACTTCATCCCAGGGTACACCAGACCCTGGGCAATCTGCCCACTCTCAGGGCAGCACACATCCCTCCTCCATCATCTTGGGCAGAGCAGTGAAGAGGGGAAAGGCCAGACTGATTGCCACAACTTTCCATGCTTTTCCAGAAAGATCAGTCAGCAGAGGAGCCCTGCTAGAGTTCCCCTACTCCTGAAACTGTTTTCTTTCTTCCAGCTGGTGATGACCTACATAGTAAGCAGGTCACTGGAACATGAGAGGCTTTTTTTCTGAGGCAGAGAAGAAAAGCCAAGCAATTCCC
Organism: Lagopus leucura; assembly: GCF_019238085.1. NCBI lineage: Eukaryota > Metazoa > Chordata > Aves > Galliformes > Phasianidae > Lagopus > Lagopus leucura. The sequence continues at coordinate 8,578,505 of NW_024962277.1, read as the reverse complement.
CCACTGTGCTTGCTTCCGAGGACAAAGCAAAATGGTGCTTCCCAGGGGTCTCATTCAGCCTGACAGCTAACTCTTCCTATCTGAAAGCACTGGGAACTGCTGGGGTCCCACCAGGGAGACCATTGGACCCTGCATGGAACATCAGGCTGGTTGAGGACTGGCTCCATAGGCGGGGATGAAAAGAGCCTCAGGGAGCACAAGCCCTCACATGAGCAGCAAATGTGCCATGAGCAGCCCTATGCACATGGCTGGGAGCCCACACTGCATGAGATTCAATCTGCTGCATACAATGAGCTCTCGTCAATTTGAAGGAAAGGAAGGAAAGAGCAGGAGAATGTAGAGGAGACAAGGTGCCAGCATGGAGTAATCCATGCCCAGCTGAAGGAAGGGATTTGCTTTAGCAAACCGCTGAGTTATTCCCATCTGGAACAATGCTCTGCCTGAAGATCTGGCAGGTAACAAGAGGGTTAGCAGAGCTTGACTTTCTCAGTCTCTAGACAGTTCTGCTCCTTTACTGCAAAAGGCTTGCTGCAATGATGCACAAGCTAGAAATGAGGAGGAGCTGAGTACCTCTGAGAGATGGAAAACCTTGGGAGACCCGTTCAGCAACAGCGTGGTTTAGGATCTGGTAGCACAGGACTGGATGGTCCCAAACCATTTTTCTCACCTCTTTCCCCCACGTTGCAGCTGATCTCTGCCCACCCTCAGCCCCCTGCTCCTAAATGAAAACAATACCATGAAAGATGTAGGCCAGCAGCTCTAATCCCCATATCTGGTGCACCATGGGCAAGAAGCTTGCAGTTACCTACCCAAAGGTAATGTGTGTGTCTGTTAGGGAAATGGATGTAATGGGAGCCCAGCTGGAGCTCAGCACGGTGCTGTCAGGGTGCACAGAGCCAGTAACCAGAGCAGAGCAGGAGAAGAAACTCCATCAAGCAAGCTGGCAGCTCCGGGAGCTCCAGGAACAATAGCACCAGCTCAGTAAGTAGGTCATAGTTGTGATCCTTAATTAATCCTGAAGAGACCCCCATCTGCCATGGGAAGATGACAGATAAGGCAGCTCATTAAGCCAACAGGCAGAGGGAATGACACAGCCCAGCCTAACCCCCAGAGATAGCAGGACCAATCCTATATGGTGGCAGTGGCTGCTCTGCCCAGCCTGTTCCCGGCCAGTGGGTGCTCCAGGCTGTCCCTGTCCCCTATGAGGAAGCCATCACCCAAACCACAGCAGTGTAAGCCTGTCACAGGGGAGAGTCTGGAGCAAAACCAGCCCAGGGGCAGGCAGAGCTGGGCTCCAAATGCAGAGAATACTGAGTGATTCCCAGCCACCGTGCGGTGCTCACCCTGACCCCAGCCCTCCCCACACCTGGTGCTGCAGGCAGCCAACATCAGCAGGGAGAGCAAAACCGAGCAGGGCTTCACACAGGGCAGGTACATCAAAAATAGTTCTCTCAAAGGAGGGATGTGTGACTAATAAGCCCCAAGCTGGCAATAGTGGTAGATGGGGGCAGCTTAGTGCCAAGGCCACATCTGCAGAAGCCCTTATTAAGGTGTCACTTATGCTTGCTGCCACCCCCAAAGGCATTGTGCTCAGCACTGTGAACAACTGACAGCGTGCCAGAGCTCAGATGTAGCTGCATATGATTCAACCTGAACAAGAAGCAAGCAGAAAAGCTGCCAAATAGATATAAAACAATATTTCTACCCAAAGAAATTTTGACTAACGGAGGAGCTGAGCTCCAGCCATATGCATCACCACTCTGCTGTGCACTGTTCCCCTGATCCAAGTGCAGCTGGGTGAGGGACTGCAGTGCCACAAGGTTGGTCCATGAAAACCAGGTCACTGGCTAACAAGCACAGGAGATAGTGCAAGGACTTTGGGAAGTACGTACTGAAATCACTTCGTCCAATTAAGACACAAGCTTAGAAAACAGTTCTGGTTTATTTCCTCTTGTAATTGGAGCTTTAAATCTCAATTACTTGCTCAAAGTCTCATCATCCTTCGTGGTAAATACATCTCCACAGAGAGATTGCTGTGAAGGAGATGCGGTTTTGGGAACCAAGCTGAAGGAAACGTGAAAGGTCATCACTTTTTGGAGGCAGCAGTGCAGCCAGCACAGGCAGTACGGGGTGAGCTGCAACCCCAAGGGCTCACAGGGGAACCCAGAGCTCATCCCCTCCTTCCTGCTGCAGTTCAGCAGCACACTCCTTTGCTGTGCCTTCTCCCTGTCCACCAGTGAAAGTGCAACTCCAGGTGCTGTGCAAGACCTTCTGGACACCAACACAAAATAGCAGAGGGATCCAGAGTGCTGGCTCCATTTTGCATGTTAGAGCCAGTGGCTTCTGTTTCATGGCTGACACCAGGGCTGCTTGGGAAATCACCTCTCCACTTGTTAAAGAATGGAATGGAATGGAATGGAATGGAATGGAATGGAATGGAATGGAA